>NC_056729.1:534680887-534758387 GCF_019279795.1 Protopterus annectens | reverse complement strand
TGACTTTTGAATGGAAAAGGAGCTTTTTTCTGTTTTGGACTAGCAAATGGAATTTGAACTACTTCTCAGCCATTAGATTGCTGTTGCGGGCTGTCTCTGAATTATTAGTGGTGTGAATCATTTTTAATTAATTACTATTCATTACATTATTAATTTATGTATAATATTGTAATAAATTCTATTTTTGTACATACTCAACCTGATACATGCTAGCTGTTTTAATTCTTTTTTTAAACAGCTTTATTGAATCATCTTAGCTTCATTTGAACCTAGAACAATAGGTTTGGAAAAGGGATACATAGGTTCTGAGACAACTTATTTTTATCTACAGATAAATGCATACCTAGAAATGTAAAGTGTTATATTCATGTCTAATTTTTATGATATCATAAAGGAGTTTAGTCTCTGGACAAGCTAATCAAAACAGCCAAAAAGAATTAAAAGTAACTACAAAACTGAATGTACCTTATAGATGTATAAAAATAGAAAATGGTCTTTGATTGATGTTTTCAACTATACTGATTCTGCTGGAATACTGTATTAATTTTAACTGTTTTCCCTTAAACTGTGTTATCTCTGCTGTTAAAATTTTGTTCATAGGTTCATAGGTATGTACCAGGCTAATGGCCCTGGAGCCTATATAAGCCTAGCCCAAGAAGATTCCCTGGCATCATGCCACCCAAAGTTAGTTCCCAGTGCCCCTGTCAAGCAAGGCCACTGATGTGATCCCGGGGTGAACTTTCTATTGCCCACCGACTCATCAAGATTCCTCTTAAAGAGGGGTATTGAAGTGCTCTGCTTGATGTGAATGGGAAGTTTGTTCCAGAGTATGGGAAGTCCCTGGGTTAGGAACCTGCACCTCCAGCATGTTCTGTTTATTGTGGTAATGAGGTTAAGGTCCCTGGAGCATGTGGCATGGAGGAATTAGAATTTCTTTAGGTGTAGCATATCTAGCAGCTCTGGGTCACTCATGGCTTTGTAGGTCAAGCAGCGAGTAGGTGATGAGACAGAGTATAGCTGGAGTTTTTTGAGTCTGTCCGTATAGGGGATATGTCTAAGGCCTAAGATCCTCTTAGTGAGGTATTTTTCTGGCCTTTCCATTTGTTGTAGGTGTCTAGTGAGGTACATATAAAATGGGACATTGTATTCTATAATGAGGGATGAGTAGAGAGGGATTATGACCTCTTTCTTCCTGGATGAGAAACCTTTTGTAATGAGATGTGCCACATAGAAGGACTTTCTGACTACAGTGGCAATGTGGTTATCAAAGGAGATGTTGCTGTCAACCTGTGTCCCCAAGTCTCTTATCACACCTTCGGTATTTAGTGGACTACTACATATGTGGTAGTTCATGGGCATCAAATTTTTCCCAAAGGGAATGACTATGCACTTTTTGGCACTGAACTTAAGGCCATGGTTCTGGCATCAGTCATTGGTGTCAGTGAGGCCTTTTTGTAGAATGTCGACATCAGTTGGAGAATTAGTAATGGCTCCCAGTTTGCAATCCTCTGCAAACTTGGTCAGCCAGAGTCTCTTTGTGTTGGCTTGAACTTCAGAGAAGTAGATGCCAAACAGGAAAGGACCTGGGACTGATCCCTGTGGGGCACCATGGTTAACTGGTTAATAGTCAGATTTGGAGTCCGCTACTTTCACAATGTGGGTTCTATCAGTGAGCCAGTTGGCAACCCATCTTATTACATAGGGGTTTATGCCTAGTTTAGTGAGTCTATCTATGATTCCTGAGTAAGGGATGGTGTTGAAGGCCTTGGCAAGATCTAGGTAGGCTGTGTGAACTACCTTGCCCTCATCCACAGCTCTGGTGACAGACTCGAAGAAGTCTATCAGGTTGAGCAGGCATGATCTACCTTTCACAAACCCAAACTGCATGGGGTCCAGAGTTTGGAGATTCCTTATGTCCTTATTTATAAGGTCCTTGATGATAGACTCCATAGCCTTACATATCAGACTCATCAGACTAATGGGTCAGTAGTTCCCAGGGTCTGTAGTCGCTCCCCCTTTGTGGAGTGGGATGACCATAGCAGCGTGTCATTTGGTAGGAACAAAGCCTGAAATGAGGCTGTGATTGAACAGGGTACTCAGGTGTGGTGCCAGTTCACTTTGTAATGCATGTAGAACACAGCCAGGGATATTATCAGTTCCCACTGAACCTGTATTCCTGGCTTTGTACAGTGTGTTTTTTACCTGTGTAGCCATGATAATAGGGACTTAGCATTCCTCAGGTATTGTGATAGGCCCTTTAGGGGTGAAAAGGAGTTATGCTACTCAGTGCTAGAAGTCTAAATCTCAAAATGCACTATATCGAAGCACTCCTTAAAATGGAGAACATTGACATCTGTGCAGTGACCGAGACCTGGTTCAAGGCTCCAGAGAGCACTCCAGCACTACCAGGCTCTAATTCATACCACACCTTTCGGCCCCTAAACCTGGACCGAAGCAATAAAGGCAGTGGTGTTTCCATATTCATAAAGGATGTGCACACCTCCAGACTAGTAGCCCAACATAAAGCGTCAGAGATACTTCAGGTACAACTAACACTGGGTAAAACTGCAATCCATGTTGTAGTCTGCTATAAATCCCCCACCATGTCTCAAGACACTCACTCTACATTCTTAAACACACTGGAAAATATTAGGGTACAACCCAATACCCTTATACTGGGAGACGTTAACTACCTCTCCATCAACTGAGAAAATTACTCATGTACCAACACACTTGCTCAACATTTTCTGGAATTCATTAATTCCAATGCCCTGGGCCATCTCATTCTTACCCCCACCAGGGGTAGAAACATCCTTGACCTGGTCATTACTAACATGGGTGACCGTTGCTCTACACCAGTAATCAACTCCTACCTGGTCATTTATGACTACAAGCTAATCACAGTGGATATCCACATCCCACCCTCACCCCCCCTAAAGGAAACCACCTTAAAAAACTTTTCCAAAGCCAGTTTTGGGCTTCTAAAAACAGAGGTGGTTAACTTCACAACACCCATGCAAATGGAAAATAGGTGCATGACTGCTGAATCATACACCAATGCACTGTATGAGCATAAACACAAGTGCGTGGAACGGGCCATACCAAACAGAACCAAGACCCTGTCCTCCAAAAAAATGAAAGTAAATCTGGTGGTCCCCCACCATAAACAAACTCTACAACAGAAGGAAAAAAAACTGTTGCAGAAAAGGGTGAAGTCTCAAGACTGGAAAAACTCCTTTTTTAGCCTCAGCAAAAAACTGAGATCCATCATCAAATCCTCTAAAGCTAGCTATGAAAACAAAATTGCTGTAGATTTTAAAGACAACCACAAAGCATTTTATAGTTATGTCAAGAATCGACATGGGACTACTCAGATCTGCTCTGAATTGCAGCACAATGGCAATACATATACAGAACCAACTGATATTGTCAACATATTGGCTGACAGGTTTAGTGTGAACATGGCTAACCCTTCAGTAACTGTATGGATTTTCAGAGGAAAATGCAAATCATTTGTCTGTATGCATTTCCATAAGGGATGTATACAAATAGAAAATAGTCTTTGATTGATGTATTCAACTATGCTGATTCTGCTGGAATATTGTATTAATTTTAACTGTTTTGCTTTAAACTGTGCTATCTCTGCTGTTTAAATTTTGTTTGATAACAAGACTAACCCTTCAGTAAATGTATGGATTTTTGAGGAAAATGCAAATCAGTAGTCTGTATGCATTTCCATAAGGGACTCTGAGCCAATATCATGCTTGTCTTAAAAGAAAAAAACACACTAGTATGAGAATTAAATTTAAACCTCCATTTTACTATACAAGTTACACAGAACTGGAGGAAATAGAGAAGAAAACAGAGATAAATAAATTCAGAGCTGCTAAGAAATGCCTCCTCTCAGTGTTTCAAGACTTAGAAGTACAGCTCAGACAGCAGATTGAAATGTGTGAAAGACTTAGTCACCATAAAGATGCTCTGCTAACAGAGGCCAGACATTTTAAGAGTTGTACGCAGTCATGGAAATTATTACAGAACTGGCAGTCTGAATGTCAGGCATAGAGTCAGAGAGACCTAGAGCATGTAATACGATAGATGGTAATGATAACGTTGAAGACTATAGCCAGAACAGAAAGAAGGAATAGGGCAGAATTTCAAATACCCAGCAAGAAAGTGTTGCACCCCTACTAATCAGGAGCTACCCAGAAAATGTTTAGCTATGATGAGAGCTAACTTCCAGAATGATTTTGATGATGGTGATGATAACTACCAGTCTACCAACAGTAAAAAGGTGAAAAAGAGTGAACCGGAGTTTGTAGCCCCTAAAATTACTATGTGGCCATTTGGCAGTAAGTTCAATTCTAAAGCAAACAAAAACAACAATATTTGTCCAGCATATTAGAAACTTAGACTGCTTTGCTGGTCTATATTAAATGAACAAAATGACAAAAGAGTGAACGCACTTTCATCGATGCATACAAATGGAAACACAAACAGCAAAGTTACGGCACAGCGATTTTTTTCCCAGGGGAAAAAATCAATGGGCCTTTCTTTGGACTTTGCCGTTTCCTCCACTGTGGTGCTATCTTGGAGTTGGTATATTTAAGTAGGGGGGTGTGGGGGGAAGACCCCCACTTTATTTTATCTTTATATATATATATATATATATATTTTTTTTTTTTTTTTTTGGCGCAGCAATTTGTTTTCCCTGGGAAAAAAAATCTCTGCTCCGTAACTTCGCTCTTTTGTGGTTTCGGCATTTATCTGTCGATGAAGGAGCATTCACTCTTTTGTCATTTTGTTTATTGTTTATTTAATATAGACTCTGCTTTGCAACTTTATCCATAACCAGAAAAGAGCAACAAAGTTTCATTATCAGGTGATCCATCTGTGATGAGATGATAGACTGGGCATGGACAAGAGTATCTGAAGATAATAAAAATGAGCCACAGATCTCATACAAATTATTGAAAAGAGAACTGAGAAGGTATCACTGTAGGAGATATGCTAGACAACAGCATATCTAATAGAATGTGGCATGCACCAGAATTCACAATAATTATATAACTAGTTGAAGGATGTTTATTGCACAGCTGATGATGTTTACTGATACACTGAGTGAAGATTTTCAGGATTTGCATTTTCAGTTTACATTTTCACATTAGAACACAGTTATTCTTCTATCTTAAAAAAGAAACCTCAAAGCATGCAGTGGATTATAGACAAGCCAGTAAATTTCTAAGAATTCACACAGGAGATAAAGCCCTGAAATCAAAAATAGGGGAAATAATACCTGCTGTGCAAGCCCAGGTACTAGAAGTCAAGGCTGGTTAATACCCTTAACATTGAGGGGACTGAACTGCCTCATTTGAAAGGAAGCAAACCAGGTAAAAATAAATGTCTTGAACAGGCTAATACTTCTGTTTGAACAAAATTTAGTGCCAATTCTCCTGCAGCTTGTCAAGAACCTCCAACTGCACATCCCCCAGTGGAGTTACCTCTTCAGCCCAGACCACCACAGTCGTATCCTGTCCCTCAGTCATATTTGAACCAAGGACAGTTATATGATGAAATATGAAGGGAGGCAGACATGTTCCTGACAGGGACTATCACAGAGAGTACCAAAACTATGATGAGGCAAGTCCAGAACCAGACCAAATTCTCCCCACAGAGAGAGCATAAATAAAAGCTTCACAGGATGAGATCCCACATATAAGGGAACAGGTACTAGAACTGCCCTATTCCAAAATTTCTGGACACAAATCCACACTGCTTCTTGGCTTCGCACATCCTGGGCCTGAAATACCCAGTAATTCTACTCTTACTGAACACAGCAGTTTCAATAACAAGTGACTAGTTTCTTCTGTCTCCTTTCAGGCTACCAAGATAACGGAGTCTGATACGGTTGGAAAGAACTATGCATGGTGAAGGTAACAGAACTCACAGTCTCCAAATGTGACTTCTTACTGGAAGCTCCTAAAGCCTCTACTGTCAGTAGTGCTAGTACTGCTTTGTTACAGAGGATAGGGCAAAACAAATTCTACTTGGGCAACTTAATCACTGAGGCAACTTTGGATAGGTTCTACTTTGAAATAAATATGGAAAGCAGCTTAAAGCATGAGACTTTAATAAATCCAGGGGATGAAGTAACTCTCATGACAAAGATCTTTGATAATAACCCAAACAAAACTAGAAACAATACTAATTCCAGACAATTCTGAAGAAGTCTTTGTTATATTCTGACGAAAGTGCTAAAAATAAAGTGTTTTAGCAAATTACGTTTTTTGCTGTTTATGAGCACTTCATGCAAGATTGGTGATTCGTGTCTGGAATTAGTATTGTTTCTATCTTTGATAATAAGCTGAGTGAAGGAACAAAAGATTCAAAGAGGCTGAAAATCCTACCTGAATGCATGCAGGTTATAGGCTACACAGGAGGGAAACAATCAACTTAAGGGAAGGCATGGCTAAAGTTAAAGTTTTGGGAAAACAGAAGTGAGCCATCTTGTTCATATCTCCAGTAAGCTTGGAGATGATTTCTTAAATGCCAATGATCTACTTCAAAGGTTTCAGCCTATAACTGGCTATTTTCATAGGGGGTTTTGCTCACAGGTGAATAAGCCCATTCCCTTTTGAAAGAGTGTAAGGATTCATAAGCAAATAGAATCATACTGTTTTGAAAAAGTTGGTACTATTGTTAAAATTATTTTTGTGTGGTCAAGTGTGCCAGATTTGTCAGTGTTTGGAAACTCTATGGTTCTACTCCAAAGAGACTGAGGGCACATGGGTATGTGTGCTGAGACAGGATGTAGTAGAATCTGTGATAAATGCCAGAGGTCTGACAATCTTTACTAATGAACTAAACCCTGTTATCTCAGAAAGTCATCCAAACACTGATACAGCCAACCATATGTTGAAGCCCTACGTGGAAAAGGCAAAGGAAAGTTCTAGGTCATGAATTGTTTATTTGTAGATTATTTAGAGGGAAATGAAATATGTGTTTCAGTTAAAGCAGAAGGCTTGCAGTCGCCTAAGTATGTTTAATGTCATGGTTATATAGACTGTTTTATAAGCGAAATGTGATACAGAATGCAAAAGAGAGAAAAGTCTGTTCAGAGAATTGTTCCGAAGTCACAGTTGCTAAAATGTGTTCCAAATCATGATGGGAACTTAAAGAAAATGCACATTTGTGATATAAACCTCCATACAAGGCAAAAGGCATTGCAGCACCCTGTACAGCTGGTAAGAGCCAGAACACACTACTGCACATAGGTCTAGATATCCTTGTGCGCCTGAATCCGTAAGAGTTGCTTATTAGTGACATTCTGTAGTTACAAACAAGGGGAGATCTAGTAGAAGTCAGGACAGACCATGACCTAGTTATGCCAGCTTCTGTTTTTAACCACTGCAGTAATTCCAGCCAATTTCAGATAATTCAGTTTAAGGACTAATATTAAGAAAGGTCAAGAAATGCTTGACCAAACTGCACAGTTTGTTCTTAGCAAACAATTGAAAGACATGGGGTTAAAAATCACATTCTACACCATATTTAGGCTCCAGCTGTAGACTGCTGTTGAAGCTGACTTTCAGCTAGGTACAATAACAGGGGAGTCTTTCTGCAATTTGGAATAAGATGCTCCTGTTATTGGTTAGTTACAGAATGTATCATGTAAAACGATGAAATGAAGGGAGAAAGAAGATCACTACCAAATAGTTTAACCCTACAGTGGGAAATCTGTTCCACTGATAAAAAGGAAGTATGGACAAGTGCCACAAGGTTAGCACACATGAAGAAGGTAGGCCTTTGGAAACCTAAGGAAGGAGTTATAAAAGGTAAAACTTGGGACTTTATTTTGGGCCAAGCAACAGTAGACGTAGTTATTCATCAGCAGAAAAGACATTAACAGGAGTTTGTTTTGCACTTGTACAGCAGCAAGCTGGATTTTAATTTGGTAAAAATATATCAGGAAGATAAAACTGTAGGGAAGTCTTATCATTTCATTTGGGATCCCAATGCAAAAAGCTTACTGAAAGTGATCTACAGAATAAACATGATTTTAAGACCACAACAAAACAAATTTCTGTTAAAAGATGGCCTCCTGGTAAAGACTGGTGATATATTCCATAGATTCCAGTGGAGAATACCTCTGGGACACAGAGAGATTGTGCTATGGCATGGACATCATGAGCAAAAGGAGCCATAAGGGGGACAGAAGAACATCTGAAACACTAAAATAAGTAGTTTACTGCTCTCACATGTGTAATGCTGTCGTTAAGCATCTGCGAGGATGAATAATAAGCTGCAAATTCCAACCAATTCCCCTATGAAATGGACATCCCTTCTGGCAAGAAGAATCACAATGCCCTGGCCTGATTTAAAAAAAATGATTGGATCGGTCCAGTAATTAGGTCTTCTAAAGGTAATCTGAACTTGTCACCTATAACTTGCAAAAATAGATTGATTGCTTACTTGCCCTTAACAACACTACAGAAACAATTGTCTTGAATTTGAGGGTTACTCATGAGGACAGAATCGCTCAGGGGACCATATTTTAGTAGTGGGGTGATAGAAAATGTATGGAAAATTTTGGAAGTGCAAAGGAAATGGCATGTGTCCTACCATCCAGAGTCCTTAGTTCAGTTGGACAGAGCAAATACAAACCAAAATCCATATACTAAAGAAGTAATTCACCTCTACGGAGAAGGACTGGAATGTTACGTTAACCCTAGCAATAATGGCCATCCCATTAATCCGCTCGTATCTCATCCCTTGAAATGATGAGTGGAAGGAGAATGGTGCTGCCTTTGCATTCACTATACACTATAGAGGATGCAAATTCAGCACATGCCAGCACTGCCTTTGATTTTGTGGCCCACCTATGGGAGAACTTAAAGGAAAGCTTTGCCTTTGCCCAGAGTAATTTGTAAAAGGGTGTGCATGTCTAATAAGAGCTATTATGACAGAAAGGCCAACCCTGTAGAAGAGTAAAGGCAAAAACAAAGAAATTGTTACAATGCTGGGATGGGCCAATCTTATTAATATATAAGATTTCAGCAGTAGCCTATCAAAAAGAAATAAAGAGGAAAAGCACTGGCAAAACTTTACTTAAACGAGTTCACATTAATTAGTTGTTGCCTTTCCATGAATACCAGTGTTGCACCTAGCCTAGAAGGTGAATAGCAAGCTTAGAATATATAAAAGGAAACTGAAGAATTGCCAAGGACAGTGTAATATAAGAGAGCTGTGTTCAAAGGAATAAACTGTCCCCCGGATTCACGAATCCTCCGTGTAAGACTAAATAATTCTTATTCGGAGGCTGCAGTTGAACGGTATGATGTCAGCGTGCCATGAATATTCATGAGGGCACGCTGACTCTACCCCAAGTCTAACACGGACCGTGCAGGAAAGCAGGAGGCGTGTCTGACTGCCGAGCAGTCTAAAGGTCCACGCCCCTGCAAGTGTCTGAAATGCAAAATGTCAACACACAAGAGCGAGTCCGCTCAAATGTCCATGTACCCAACACCACACTCCCTGACATTGCAAACCCCCAGCACAGTTATAAAAAGTAAAACAATAATTTTTTTTTTCTAATTTCCAATATAGCTGCCCGTATTTGTGCGTGTGTGCACGGGTGTGCCCATTGCTTAGCTGCAGTTAGCAATCTCGACATGGAAGAGCATAATAAGGAATGTTTATGCAAATTATGCCAAATAGCAATAGCGTAGTGGTAGAGCTTTCGCAGAAAGAGGAGGCATTCACGGTTCGAGTCCCACCACTCCTCTTCCTATTTTATGTTCAAAATTAGTATATGAAATAATTCCTGACATATATGATTAAACTTTTACTAAAAAGCATTGAAATGGCCTATGTATCAGTGAACAAAATGTATATTTATAAAGGAACCTGACATATAGCCTGCAGTTAAGCAGTGTTTTACCCAGTGCAATATAGTTGCCCGTAGTTAAGCAGCACTTTACCCAGTGCAATGTAGTTGCCCATAGCTAAATAGCACTTTACCCAGCGCAATCGGTTTGTGTGGAGGTGCGCGCCACGGCAACCAACACACCATCGGGCAACGTGGAGCAATGTAGAGCAAAGTTGCTTAAACACAGCCACACCCCCTAACCTGTCTGGACAGTAGTAAAATAAAAAGCAATGACAAGGTTTGAACCCAAGACACTCTACAACATAATCAAAGTACTGAACCACTAAGCCACAACAGCTTAGGATAAACAGCCACTGTTAACATGTATATACTTATAAATGGTAGCTTAACCATTGCTAAGCAGGTCTGCAGTCAGCCGAGAATTTTCAAAAATGGCCAATCACAAAAAATTGCGGGAAATGCGGCATATTTAAGCCCCATAGGCAGGAATACTCGCCATAACTGATTGTAGCTCCCATCTGCAGTTAGAATGGCTGCTGCTGGAGAGGGTACATGCTTTACAGCGCAATGCTGGGGCATCAAGGAGTTGAAATACGTGGTTTGGCTCCTTGTCCACCATCATGAGTCAAGACTCCTGCAGGGCTAGTTCCAAGGGATGGAGTACGAAGCAGAGGCTTGGAACTGGTTAGCTCATGACCTCACCAGTGTCACAGGCGTTCCTCAGACTGGTGACCAGGTCCGTCACCACCATGCAGACCTGAAGAGAAGGAAGCAGAACCTACTGAACCAATGGATACAGGAGGCCCGTGGGATGCAAGATGCCCCACAACTGAGTAGGTAGCCATGGAATGCAGTATGTATGACATGCTAATTTATTCTATATAATGGATAGGTATGTCTCAATATACCTTCATTTACTTCACAGCTGCAGGTGTCCATGCTGCGAATCAGCAAGCCTATGCAGATAGGCTGCTAAGGCTGCACCACCCGGCAGGTTAGTAATTATTCTGCATGTATTGTTATATAAATAGGTGAGAGAGCCTGAAAGAAAGTGTTGTAGCCCAATAATACAGCCACAAAATGCCCTGAATAATTCCTCTGCATGTACTGTTATATAAAAAAAGTCAGAGAGCCAGAAAAAGAGTGTAGTAACCCATTAAGAAAGGTAAAATATGTCCGGAATAATATCTCTGCATGTACTGTCATATAAAATAAGTGAGCGAGCCTGAAAAAGAGTGTTCTAACTTGTTAATAAAGGTATAATATGTCTTGAATATGTCTGCCATATGCATTGTAATATCAAATAAAAGAGAGAGCCTGTGGAAACACGTGTAATGTAATTAATAAAGGAATAAAACTTGGAGTGTGTCTGTGTCACTTACTTTGAAATGTTGTACACTTGCATTATACAAATAGTACAGTTTTAATAAGTGTTGGCAACCCACAGTTGGGCAGTCCCATCTAAAGTGGTTGATGGAAGTGTCAGTAGCTGTGAAGCATATATACAGACTCAACAGTCAGTTACTGGCTGGCATGCATATGTAAATCTGGCACACGAGTAGCTCGTTAATTTGTTCCCCAGAATTGTGAGTGTGCTACACGAAATGCAGGGTTCTGTACAAATTGAACTGAAAATGTTACGTGAACACATCCAGATATGTAGATAAAGAAATATAAATAAAATCAATAAATATGTAGCAGTAACATCTGCATCTTGGACAGTTAGTATGTCAGATATAGGTCAGGTATATAATGAACTAGCCAAACCCATTACACAACCTAATGCATGTTGGCAAGTGTAATAATACATGTAGGGGATATATGCCTGCAGTCAATAGGAATGTAGTGTAGACTAAAAGTACTTATAAGATGTTAATTGAGGTTTCTTTCTACACTCTACTGTATGTACATAAACCATGCAATTCCACACCTCAATGGGTATGTGTAATCTCAAAACATTTGTTGGGACATATGTCCTATTGTTCTATAAATATCTGCATTCACTTTGATGCATGTGCCCTGTTCAAACACCACAATCATGGTGGCCTGTTGCTACCAATCATCCCTGCATGCTGTTGGAATGTCCACTGTCGTTCAATATATGCATGTGTTATGCTTGCTGTTCGACTGTTGGAACCTTGGTGTGTTGGGTTAATGGGAATATTACTGCATGCTGTTACAACTAATTTGGAATGCTGTTGTTTATGTTGTAATTAAACACACCTAATCACAGAACGTATGGGAATGCCTGTCCCAGCAGACCGACCTGTCCCTCCTCAGCTGGCGAGTGCACCTGGCACCAGCAGGTCCAGTGCCCAGCCTGGACTCCCCTCCTCCATTGGTCCTGTGCCACCTTCAGGTGGAAGCGCTGCAGGGGATGGGGCTCACCCCCCCGTGCAAGCGTGGGTGGAGAAGGGCCACCTGTCACTCTTCAAAGGGTCCGGGTTGTGGTGCGTAGGGAGATCCAGAATTCAGCCACTGATCCCCTATGCCAGCTCGAGGTGAGAGTGGTGCATCTCACGGTTGAGCCTGCTCATCCTACGCAGCCCCCATCCCAGCCACCCTCGGGGCTGTGAAGGTGCAGTGATGACTGCTCATGGGTGGGGATCTCAGTTCCACTGTTACCATCTGTGGGCTCATGGGCTTGCGATTTCCAAACATCCGTCCCCATCAATTCTGTTCACCCACCCCATGTGTCATACACCGCTCCTGTATGCATCTTGTTTGTCTTGTCTGTTTACCTCCCCAACCTACCTCCCCAAATATACCCACTTCCTCTACCTCACTTTCCACTCTCTCCTGAAAAAAAAAAAAAAAAGGGCAATCTGTACCCACAAAACAATTATGCTCCATACATAGCTGCCCATTTTGCACACATGTCCGCTGGACATGTAAACTAATAATTATAATTGGCAGTACAACATACTTTGTTGTCCTCACCCCTCTCCCACGGGTGGAAGGTTTCAAATTTCACTCCAAATTTATTGCATATGCACAGCTGTTGCTGGTAAAGAAATGAGCAGCTATGGACCTTCCCTCCACCCGTCCTGCACATCCCGACCTTGTTTTCCTACTGTCTTTCCCTCGTTGTGCCTCCTTTTTCACCACTTTCCTATCTCCCCATTTTCTTTTCTTTCAAAGAAATTAGCTCGGGGGTTAGCGGGAGTGAGCACTTTTAAGCAGTAGTAAGCGGGTTTAAGTGAGCGTGCGCATATGTGCCCTTAGTTAAGCATCGCTATGCACCATGCAAACCCACAAAAACCCACTTACAACTGCTTAAAAGTGCCTTAGTCACTCTATGTCAGGGCCCTTATTCTGCTCAGCAGCAAAATAAAACACCTCTGTCAGTCTCGAACCCCAGATATTGGGAACACTAGACTGCATGAAGTAGCACTAAGCCACAGCAGATATACAATAACTTGGTGCTAAAATAAATATATCATGCATTACAATAAGTGAATGTAAAGGAAAAATAGGAAGGCCATAACACAAAGCTTGTTCTGTGGATCTTTACCAGCAATTGTTGTGGAATTGCATTACATGAGTGTGATGTGAGAAGCAGCCATTCAAGCAGCAAATAATGTTACAGAGGCACTTTACAACCCCCACACAGTATCATAGCAGGACAAACAGTGGCATATCTGATTAGGGCAGAGGCCATATTTCCTAACTGTGACTACTTTCCAGGGATGTCCCTGATTGTGAAACATATTTTAGCTGTGTCCCTCTGAATCCCTCTGAAAAGTACTGACGTCAGTCAGAAAGGTGGGGTATTACACAATGAATACTGACAATAATAACAGTAGACACCGCTTGTACTTCACAAAAGGAGTACTAATCCATATGCACTGCTTCACTCAAGTCTACACTTACTATCCCTATTATGTGTAAGGTGTACCTCACTTTTAACTACCTATCCCTGACTCCATGCAAAGATGTATCTGAGTGTTTCATAGGCCTGGCAGAGGCACACACACACAGGCATATAAGCTATTCTGCTGTTACACACTCTGCAAATAGCTTTGGTAGGACCTCCACAAGCATAATCTTATGTAGGAGTACAACACAGAAATACCAAAGGATGTAGCCATGCACTGGTAGCAACTGACTGTAATAATGCCATTGTACCAGTCCTGAAAACACCTGTGAGTTGCACAGACAAAGAATAACAGTGTAACTTATGGCTACCATCTGGATAGGTTCACAGTTGGGAACTATGCAGACAGACCACCTGCCTTGATAAACTAACAGGTACACACCAATCCTTTAAGTCCAGTAAGATAATATTTACACAATAATACATAATGCTATCTGTATGTAAGCACCCCCCCACAATTAAAATATACTTGTGTGTTTAGGGTCTACCAAGTGTGTAGGCAGGCATACTCAGTACTGGAATTGTCCAGTTGTCCTGAGAACCCTGTGCTAATGTCAACAATAAAAAACACAAACCCTGCAGAAGTGAGTACATTAATATTCACAGTATAACAGTTCACAAACAGTTCATGTGGCAAAATAATGCTTCTCAATAACTACTTTTGTATGGTAGTTAATTACATAAGTAGAAAATAAACTACATACTCACATATATCTTGTGTAAGCATTTGTAGGGGTGAGTTAAATTCTACACTGATAGCTCTGTACTGGAAGTGGCAACAGTCAGGTCTGAGTACAACATGTACATCACCGTCTACACCTCTAGCTTCATTTATAAGAAGTATACCAACCTTCTGACTTACACAACAGTGTCCACAGCAAACAAGCATGGGCCCCACTCTGAAAATCTGATAGGACTATGCCTACATACCTTAGCAATTTATAGCACTGGGTTGCTATGACAGTGAGCACTGCAATTAGCACACAGCAGGCTGTATGCATTTACCAAATGCTGGGCACCAATTGGTGCAGAGAGCATCACATGCACATGCGCAGATACCTATAAAAGCACACTGTACTTGCTATCCCCACATGCAATCATTACATTGAACGTGTCAGCAACTCTAGAACTCCTGGAGAGTAGTGACAAACTTTAGTACTTAATAAAGAAATATTTAATTAAGTAACAAATATATATACTTAATTATAACCTAAATATATTAATTAAGAAAAAAACTTAATTAATAACCAAAAATAAAACTTAAGTAAAAAACTTTACTTAATAAATAAAAAAAAAATTGTCAAAGCATACACAGACGGATCTGAAAGTGACAAACAGGTATGTAACAGATTTGTAGTTAGTAGATGTTTATGAATAGTACTGTACATACTCTGAAACATGCATATGTGGCAGCAGTAGGTATGTATGCACTGATGCCATGCATAACTACTGCCATGGACAAATGAGTGTGTAGCTGTGTGCAGTGGGACATAACTGTGACATATGTAGCTCAGCATTATATGTCAGACATCCGAATATGTTATCTATGGTCTGTGCAGTACTGCGTATAATGGCAGTTTGGGGGAGTAGTGCAAACACCTATATAAACTTGGATGTGATAGAGTAAGACATGCATGATAGTCACATAATGTGTAGCTTAGCATTGGCAACTGCTGTACCAGGCTAGTATAGTAATGTAGCATTTGCAGCTATATATACTCCTTGTACTATTACTGTATGCACACATGTGACAACTGTCCATGTAGTAGCAAGGCCCAACAGGTCATCCATGAGGTGAACGGACTTACAACAGTGTGGACCCTGTGTGTGTATGGCACACACATATGGAGAGATATATATGTGTCTGATATATTAGCATCTGAACATGTGCATAGAGCAAGGGACATACTGCAACTGTTTGTGAAGGGTGGACATTTATATGTTGGTGCAGGTTGTTATGTGCATATTTATATGTAGGTTGTAGTGTGTGGCAAACAAGACAGCATACAATGCTGGCATATAACATGTGGTGTTTAAATGCCGTGGGTATGATTTGTTAGGTTTTCAGTCTTCCAGATAGGGGGTCCTGCTAAAGATACATAGGCTGAGAATACCTTCTATGCATTCTGCACAAGACTGTGCAATATCATTACATAACTGTATCCCTCTCAACCTTTGCATAATTGATATTCCCACCATGAAAGGTGGACTGTATATGTGCGTATATGTATATCTATATTTACACCAATAGATGTTCATATGTACGCTCAAGCTCAATGTTGTACACGTATTGCCATCCCTTTTGTTAAAAAACCTGTACCCATGAACTACCACATATGTGGTAGTCTACTCAAGACCGAAAATGTGATAAGAGACTACGGGACACAGGTGGACAGTAGTGTCCCTTTTGATAATCACAGTGCTACACCAGTCATGTAAACTGAGTACGGTCCACATGTCATCAGAAAAGGTGTGTCATCATGGAAAAAGAGGTCAGTGTTCCACTCTACTCATCAGTCATAATGCCCATCATAGAGCACAATGGCCCTGTTGGTATGTACCTCAGAAGACATCCACAGCAACTGTAGACGCCAGACACATACCTCACAAAGAGTATTACCAGACTCAAACAGATGCCCTATGCAGACTGTTTTACAAAACCACAGCTACACTGTGTCGCATATCGCCTACCCAGAAGCTACCTCTGCCTAACATACAAAGCTATGCCAAACCCACCCACAGGTGTTGGACATGCTCCATATAAACAGATGAAACTCCATACAAACTACACACTGTACTGATCTAAACCTTGTAACGTCAAAAAGCAGAACATGCTGGAGTGGTACATTATCATTTCAGACACATACCATACTCTGGAACTAACTACCTATTAATAGCAAATGAAGATCCTCATTAGCAGTTGTCATGAGTAATCATGATGATTGGATGTGAGATAGGAAATACAACCCGGGAATCACCTCTGGGGTTCTGCATGACAGGGGCACATGAACCTACATTACATGGGTGTTGAAGGGCAGGGTACCATATGTCTAGACTTCAATAGGCCCTACGGATAATAACTTATTAGCTACCTAAGACCCGATACACACACGCATGTACTTGTTGCATTACTTGCTATGTGAGGTTGACTGGGTGTGATGGAGAATGCGTTGGCGAATGTGTCAAAGATGTGTATATGTGTGACAGCCTAGTGGGAAACTGTGTATATCATGGTATGTAGTGTTGTAGCTCTAATCCCTGCAAAAGATATGTATGCTATTGCTAGGCAGGAAAAGCAGTATGGCATATGGTGTGATGTAGTCCCATGGTGTTGACTGGAATGTGCCATTGTAGGCTAAAGCAGTACATGTATGCTTATTGATTGTTAACACTAGTGAATGCAAATCCCGTATGAACTGTAGTACTACCTGAAGCTGTAGGCCTAAACAGCACAGTATTGTTTATATCCACATTGCTTGGAAACACTGTTTTGTTTGTTACCTGTAGTCCTCACACATTACATACCTCAGGCATGAGGTTTTGTAGGTGCTGACACACAGTACTGTACGGTACACAGGTAAAACTAATCTGGGTTGCCATACCTTTGTGTCTTGTAGGTATGTCTGATGTGTGTGTGGGTATGCCTGTAACATGGCCTCAGTGGTATGTGTGTCACAGGATATAAGTGCATATCTAGCAACATGTATAGTGTAGTACAGCAGTATGCCACCTATAGTGATGAATGTGCACATATGTTACTGAGGGGTTTGCTATCAACAAGTAGCATGCTATACTGGTAGTACTGTAACTGTACGTTACATTCATTTCAATGGAGGACAAATGTCTGTATGCATTAGCTTCATGTACACTTCCTGTGGCTAGGTGGTGCATTGTGTCACATACAGTGTGCCATGTACTTTGTACAGTCTTACATACTGGTTTCACTTTGTTGCTGTGCAGAACATGGTTTGGTATATAGTATGTGCCAGACACTGTCAGGCACTTGTGGGCTGAGCAGTCATATGTGGTATTAAAAGTGTGTATCTACTGACAGCCAATAGGTTGCTATATATGGCATTTCATTGATGTCTGTAGTTTAGAATGTTAAGTGTGCCACATGACTTTCTCACAATTACTGTTTTATTGTCTTCCAGGGACATGTCTCTCAACAGGAAACCTGCTTATTCCCCTGAGGAGGAGGAAGTCATCGTAGATGCCCTGATACATCATCACAACCTGCTGTTCTCCAGAACCAGCCAGGACCAGCATGGGTGGCAGGATGTTGCCCGTCGGGTGAATGATGTAGGCATGCATAACCGGACTTATGAGCAGGTACGCCATCACTGCAGTGATTTAATCAGACATGTCCAGCAGCATGCCTCCGATGTCCACAGACAACAGCTTGCCACAGGTGGTGGTGCAGCATCACACCCGCCCCTCACCAGAGTGGAAGAGCTGCTCCTCAGCATGGTGGCTCCTGCCCAACCAGTACAACAGACCTGTGTCATCATGGAGGCCGGAGTCACCCAGCACATCAATATAGAGCGCGCAGGTAACATGGCATATCTGTAGACTACTGTTAGCTCAATTGTTAGAACATGCATTTATCAGATGTGTACTATGTATTCAGAAGATGTGGAGCCTGGTGTCATGCAATACTGATAAGTTGGGACATAATCTGTATGCCTGCGACTATCACCTCTTGTACTACTGTAAAATTGCAAACTCACAGCAGCAATGCCATAGTTGTTGACACTAACAAACTGTCTCATATCCTTGCAGGTCCCTCTGGTGTGATAGCAAAACAGCAGACCCATGCTGGTGAGTGTTCTACATTTAATATAGCATATAACATGTGCATGTCATAGGAGAGTTGTAGGCCATATACACATGAAAAACACCTACACATAATGCATGCTCTGCATGTTCTCTGTGGGACTATGCACATCCCAGTAACATGAGTAGCTGCCTCAAACACATGCAATACACAGAGCATCCCAACCAATTGTGGTACACTGTAGTGGACATTGTATAGGCAGAGTCAATACACATGCACACAACATACACCACTTTGTCATATGCAGTAAGTGTTAATATGATACACATGGCATATGTAGACACCTGCTGTGAGGTCATACTCCAGTATCCCAAATGTCATCAACACAGCACACATACTATACCTGAGGGGTAGAGGCCTATCATGGGGTGGTGTGACACGCTTCAGCACACAACACATTCATGTTAGGCCATGCTCCCTATTGAACACCTTACATACCCATGTAACAACTGGCTGTGAAATGGTTAATGTATCCAACGTGGTGGAGGTCAGGTACAGCAAGATAGTTGCCAGTGTGACATACATTAGTGGCCTTGAGTGACCACATGATGCTGCCTAATGATGGCTCATGGTACTACACTACATCCAGTTACAGTAATTACAGTACTACACATAGCATTCATTGCTATACACCTGACAGTTGTGTGCATCCAGCCATCGTATGTATACCTATGAGTGATGGTGCACAGGACATTGGAAAGCGTTTCAGACTTGCACTGCAATGTTGTGTCCATGTACACATTGTGTTCCAGGGTGAGGCCAATCATTGAACAACACACATGCATCAACGACATGTATACTGTTATCAATAAGGACTCTCTAGACTCACACTGCATGCTGTTGAGCAACACACATGCTGACACGTCTGATAGGACTCTTTGGCTTGTGATACTGTACTCCACCATCAACCACTAATGAATATGTTCCATATTGCTGTTGGTGTGTGTGTGTCAACTTGACTGAGTAGTGTATTTGTGTGCATGTGTGCATGTATGCATGTGTTCATGTGTCCATGTGTGCATGCGTTCATGTGTGCATGTGTTCATGTGTTCATGTGTGAATGTGTTCATGTGTGTATGTGTGCATGTGTGCATGTGTGCATGTGTTCATGTGTGCATGTGTGCATGTGTTCATGTGTGCATGTGTGCATGTGTGCATGTGTGCTAACATCCTGTACAGATGGTAAAGTGTGTTTCCTATCTCCCTCTCACAGGTGCTGAGGTATTGTTGGATGAGCGCAGCAGGGAACCTGAAGTCACTGCCACAAATAGTGGACATGATGATACATGTGTTGTGGCACGTGAATCGACAATACACAGCTTTCCACCCCATCTATGCGCACATACATACTGCCAATACATCCCTCAACACCAATGGCCTTAGCTGAGGAACAGCATACAGTAGGCATTGACCTGGATAGTGTGGTATCTATGGCACATGCAACCCCACACAGCAGCCATGCCCAGACACCTGGAATGGTACCACATAGGCATATGTCCAGTGGTTCTCTTGGGAGCACTGCTGGTTGTAATGCCCCTGGCAGATGTGCCCACACAGGTCTCACAACCTCAGGTATGTTCCGGGCTGTAATGCAGGCATAGGCATGTATGGAACTGTACACCAGGCAGGGACTAAGGGAGCAGAGGGCTCATAACACTGCTATCAATGACAGCATCCGTGACCTTGCCGGTGCCATCTGTAATTACACCGAGGTCATTGATAGATGTTGGGGGGAGACACTAGATGTCCTCCGCAATGTAATGTCCATGCACCAGGACAGTGCAGGACGGCTGAGACGTCAATATGGATGTATGCCAGCTGGCAGTCGTCATCATCATCATCAGCTGGCAGTCGTTGCGGATGACACACAAGTCCCAGCCCCTCCTGTAGTGGCAGTACCAGCCCCAGCAATGTTGGGGCTGGGCTGTCGATAGACCGTCCTAGATGACCACGTGCACATGGCTCTGACCAGTCCCAGCAGGGACATGGGTCCAATCAACATCCCTCTGCCTCTGACGATAGTACCCAGTCTGGCTTAGTACCCAATACTGTCCGTGTCACCCCAGCCAGGCACAGGTACTGTGTCCGTGGCCGGAGACAGTGATCTGTACAGCCTGGCAGGTACAGTCTATAGCTGTCCCACAACCTCCCATATTTGGCAGCCACAAGGGGGATCTGTGTGCATGCAGACACACACACATAAACCAAACACCTAGGGCTAACACATACACACACACATTACACCAACACTGACCCATACTGTACTGTTGTCCCTCACACAGACACACACACACACACACACACACACACACACACACACACACACATGCATGTCAATTGGATGGGTCATTGTCTGGCTCTGGCAAACCAATAACACACCTTGTGCATATGATGAAACTGTGTCACCTCCTGCCATCTGTGACATTGATGCAGGAACAGGCTAACATGGTGCTGATGCACAGGGTGACCTAATAGCAGTGTAGCAATGTTAGCATGTTGTTAACAGTAAAGTGTAATGATATCCTTGTAGGTATATCTGAGCAGGCATGATGCATTAAAGCTATGATTATCAATGTAGTATTGTTTACACCAGTGTTAATTCCAAAAATGGATTGTCCACCCATGTGCCACTTGGCTGATGTGTGTGGTACTGGCAGCATGTGTTGGTGAGTGGACGGTACATGTGTGATGTGTGTAGTACAGATTTGCAGGTGTACATTTGTGAACATGGTGGAGGTGCACTGTCTGCATGTACGTGCATGGTGGACACATGGGAAGGGTGACATGCCCTGTATTGCACAGTGTTAACACTTCATATTTCCTATTGGTGGCCAGTATGCATTTTACTACACATATGTTACACCTTGGGTACACATGTGTGTAAGACATGGTTTGACACTATGCTGTGAAGGATACTGTTAATATCAGTCATTGGTTTGCATTCTGGTAGTATACATAACCTCAACAACCTGATTTTAACCAATTGTTACATGATGTCTTGACAACTGACACACAGCTGTAGGATACACAGTAGCATTTGAATCCTTCCGGTACTATACTATACCAGTTACCAGTGGTATTGACCACCACACATTCCCATGACCAGTCCTGTTTGGCATGTGGCCATCCTAGGTACAAGCAGACACACTAGGGATATGTCCGTCCACATCTGGTAATGCATACAGTGGCCTACAATGCATTCTCCGGATTAGACACTTATTCTCCACAAGGGTATCATACAGACAGATACCTGTTGACCAACCCATGCTGTGAAGCTATAAACCAACTATAGCATAGTCATCCACATTTACTATACTTAGTATCCTGACAGTACCACATTGGTAGTAGCCCACAACATGTAACAGGGGTACCGATGTGTACATACAGCCACATGTGATGTCATCTGTCCTTTGATATTCACATTCCCAAAGGTATGCCGATGTCCCTCACTGTATCACATAAGCAATAAGGGGTCTGTATGCATATCCACGGAATTGTTGTACACCTATAATGAATGCCCATTATTGACAAACCCACAACACATTGGTCAACAATGTCACACGCACTCAGCAATTGCAGGATTCAAACCCCTACCTAACTATGTTATGATACTAGAAAAATATGCATTAATACGACACACTATATGCTTTATTGGGAGTTTTCATTTCAACTGCTGTATTTGTGGGATACTGACATCATCAGACTTGCCAAAGAGGAATTTACCTCTTTTAATGTGTTTTCACAGTCTCCAAAAAGGCCACTCCTCTCCACGGAAATCACACACACACATACACCCCTCCAACACACACACACTCAGCAATTGCAAGATTCAAATCCCTACCTAACTATGTTATGATCCTAGAGAGATATGCATTAACACAACACTCTATATGCTTTACAGGGAGCTTTTATTTCCACTGCTGTATTTGTGGGATACTGACATCGTCAGACTTGCCAAAGAGGAATTTACCTCTTTTAATGTGTTTTCACAGTCTCCAAAAAGGCCACTCTTCTCAAAGGAAATCACTGCTGTATTTGTGGGATACTGACATCATCAGATTTGCCAAAGAGGAATTTACCTCTTTTAATGTGTTTTCACAGTCTCCAAAAAGGCCACTCCTCTCAAAGGAAATCACTGCTGTATTTGTGGGATACTGACATCATCAGACTTGCCAAAGAGGAATTTATTTCTTTTAATGTGTTTTCACAGTCTCCAAAAAGGCCACTCTTCTCAAATGAAAGCACACACACAGCAATTGCAGGATTCAAACCCCTATCTAACGATGTTTTGATACTAGAAAAACACACATTAACATGACGTGTTACATGCTTTACTGGGAGTTTTTATTTCCACTGCTGTATTTGTGGGATACTGACATCATCAGACTTGCCAAAGAGGAATTTACCTCTTTTAATGTGTTTTTACAGTCTCCAAAAAGAGCACTCCTCTCAAAGGAAATCATACACATACAACAATTGCAGGATTCAAACCCCTACCTAATTACATTATGATACTACAGAGATACGCATTAACATGACACGCTATATGCTTTAGTGATGAATTCGTTTTCCACTGCTATATTTGTGAGACACTGACATCATCAGACTTGCCAAAGCGGAATCTACTTCTTTTAATGTGTTCCTAGTCTCCAAAAAGGTCACACCTCTCAAAGGAAAGCACACACTTAGCAATTGCAGGATTCAAATCCCTACCTAACTCTGTTATGAAACTAGAGAGATACAAATTAATATGATGCGCTATATGCTTTACTGGGTGATTTCTTTTCTCCTGCTATATTTTTAGGATGCTGACATCATCAGACTGGACATGGTAATGTGTGTGCACTTTGTTTTATGCAATCCCAGGAATGAACCATGTGGGTCAGCAGGTGTTAACAGCTTGAACAGGACTCCACAATTCTTAGCTTGTGTGATCTATCTGTGAACAAATTGCCATTCCTTTATATGACCATACATATTTATGCACAGATTATTGATTTTGTGGATACAACATGTGTTTGGGATGTTGATAAAGGGCTATTCAAAGTCTATGCGGGACGTGTGCATCTCCTTTCAGTGATGTATGTCCTGGGTGGCTGCCTTGCAAACAGTCTAGCAGGTTTGGGAACCATGATCTGCCCATGAACATACCACAGTTGGTAGGGCTGTGTGTTTGTCGGCTTCCAATAGCTCTGTTTATGACTTCAGTCATGATGGACTCCATGGCCTTGCAGATCAGACTTCATAGTCTTATAGGACTATAGTTCCCATGGTCTGTTGTGCACCAACACTTGTGGGGTGTGCCATATGTTGCAGTAACACATTCAACAGTTTCAGATCCTGTAGAGAGGGTGAGACTCAACAGACTGTTCAGGTGCAGGGTCTGTTTTTTTCTGTAGTTCAGTTATGACACATATAGGGAAACAATGTAATCCAATTGATGCCATGTTTTCGGCTTTGGAAGGAGCTGTTTACCCATTCTACATGTGATATATCCTGGTATGATGCTAGGGCCTTTTGTCAGTGGGAGGTGGGTATGTATATTTGGACCTGTCTGACAGGATGTCGGCATTGTCAGTCAGGTACAGTTGGCCCTGAATCAGGACATATATGAGTGTACATTGCTATTTATGACATAGCTGAAGGAGGTGTCATGGTTCTGTCTGGACTCCTTCACAGATAATCTTTCCAAAACACTGACAAACCTGAGCACTACACCCCTGTTATACTCTTTTACACATTTAACACCCTACTGATCCTTTGTGATCAGTCAACAGAGTATGTCATCATAATATCCTAGCATGTCCAAAGGTCAGTTTCATGTGTACTCTCCAGTCCAGCTAGTGAATATTGGAATTTTGACGCAATGTTACAACTGCCTTATGTACACAGACAACCCTCTCCTCCTCCCAACAAACTCAGATATATGTGAGAGATGCAACTATATAGACAAACAGGAGGCTGAGCTCTCTCGACCCATGACTGGCAAAGTCTATCAGGTGGTGAAGGTAACCACACACACCACAAATCCAGTCTCACATAGACCTATAGCGACAGCAAACAAAATACATTACCACACAATAAACTCTGCCTAAGCAGCAGAGGCCTCCAAAGCAGACACCTAAACAACTGCTACCCCACAACAATACCCACATATCACATAGTTTACAAAGTCAGTGTGCCACACAGTCACTGCCCTTAGGGCTAAACAACACACCTAATACATGGTAATAGGTGACTCTTATTGTCAGACACTCAGACACACTGACGTCCCACTCACCAGGCTGAACAAGGAGAAGGTCACTTTGAGCTGTCTGTCAGGTGCCAGGATCCGCCACATAACACATGCACTCAGGTCACTCCAAAGCAAGTAAAAATATGGCTCCATCATTGTCCATGCTGGTGTGAATAACCTCAGACATTCCTCCCTGGACTACATGACAAGAGACATAGAGGAGCTCTCTGATCATGTAGCCCAGGCCAGTATGACCCTGACCTTGAGTAGCATCTTACCCTCACCAAGAATGATGTCACAGTATACAGACAAACTGATCACTTTTAACAGTTGGCTAACATATTGGTGTCATTCAAACGGGATCCAGTGTCTGTCAGCCTGGGATGACATGCTCGACATGCCACGTAGCTTCGCTATGGACGGTTTGCACCTGTCACCCCTGTACTTTCGAATACTGGCTAAGGCTCTTGCCACCCTCATAGTGCCTTTTTTAAGTGAGGCTCAAAAGACAAACCCACCTCCAAAGACGTTATAAGGTAAAAGAAACTAAGGGGAATGCTGCTCAACACCAGATGTCTAACCCTCAAAATGCACACACTCAGGACTCTCCTCAGTATGGAGAATGTTGATATCTGTGCAGTAACTGACACCTGGTTCAGGCTCCCGAAAGCACCCCAGCACTACCAGGTTATACTTTATACCATGCTTTTCGGCCACAAGACTCGGACCGGCCAACAAAAATAGGGTGAGTATCCATATACATCACAGATACACACACCTCCAGGTTAGTAGCACTGCACGAAGCATTGGAGACCATACATATGCAACTAACAGTGGGCAAAACTGCCTTTCAGTTTGTAGCCTGCTACAGACCACCCTCCCAAACTCAGGAACCCCACTTGGCTTTCCTGGGAACACTGGAGAATATGAAGGTCTCTCCAAACACCATTATACTGGGTAACTTCAACTACCCAAACATTGACTGGGAATACTACTCAAGCCTGTGTTGAGAGGGTGGCCTAATGGTTAAGGTGTTTGCCTTAAAAACACAAGGTGCAGGGTTCGAGTCTCCCAAAGGAGAATTGGCTAGGCTTAAAATAGCTTGCAAGGGCAGTAAGCCTAGTACTGATCTATAACCTATAAAAAGCTCAGTGGTCACTTGCAGCAAAGAAAGCTTTTAAATTCAGTGCCAACTTCACCCCCCTCTCACCCCCTAAATGGCCCATCTCAATACCGGAAGATTGCCAAATTCCAGTAATAACGGCCACACAGGTACAAAACGCACTCTCTAAAACCAAGAATACAGCATCCATGGGACCAGATGGCATCCCAGGCTGTGTACTACATGAACTACAATATAAACTGGCACCTCACCTAAGTGTCATGTTTAATCATAGCCTCACCTCAGGTTTCATGCCCACTGAGTGGCGCAGAGCTATAGTTATCCCAATCCACAAGGGGGGATCCACCTTGGATCCCGGAAACTACCGTCCCATCAGCCTGACAAGCCTTATCTGCAAGGCCATGGAGCGTATTATCATGGAACTTATAAACAAAGATATTGGCAACCTTCAAACACTGGACCCCACCCAGTTTGGGTTTGTGAAGGGCTGATCTTGTCTCCTGAACCTGATTGACTTCTTTGAATCAGTCTCCAGAGCCATGGACAAGGGTAAGGTGGTCCACACAGCCTATCTAGACCTTGCCAAGGCCTTTGACACCATCCCCCTCTTTGGAATCATAGAAAAACTTACTAAGTTGGACATTAATCCCTATGTCACCCAATGGGTTGCTAAATGGCTTACTGATAGAACCTACACTGTAAAAGTAACCAACTCCAAATCCAGCTCCAGACAAGTGACAAGTGGAGTACCTCAGGGTTCAGTCCTGGGGCCGCTCTTGTTTGGCATCTACTTCTCTGAAGTACAGGTCAACACTAAGGGACTCTGGCTAACAAAGTTTGCAGATGACTGCAAACTGGGAGCCATTATTGAATCCCCAAATGATGTGGATACTCTACAAAAGGGCCTTACAGAAACAGATGCTTGGTGCCAGAGCCATGGGCTCAAGCTCAATGCCAAGAAATTTATTGTTATCCCCTTTGGGAAAAAACATGTATCCATGAATTACCATATAGGTGGCAGTACACTAAACACAGAAAGTGTGATAAGAGACTTAGGGACACAGGTGGACAGTGGTCTCACCTTCGATAACCACATCGCCACAACAGTCAAGAAATCCTTCTATGTGGCACACCTCATCACGAAGGGCTTTTCATCCAGAAAAAAGGAGGTCATTGTCCCACTGTACTCATCCCTCATTAGACCCATTATAGAATACAACGCCCCATTTGGTATGTACCTCTCAAGACATCTGCAACAACTGGAAAGGCCTCAGAAATACCTCACTAAAAGAATCACAGGCCTAAAGCAGTTGCCCTATGCTGACCATCTTAAAAAACTCCAGCTATACTCTGTCGCATATCGTCTACTCAGAGGTGATCTCTGCTTAACATACAAGGCCATGTCAAACCCAGAGCTGTTGGACATGCTACACTTAAAGAAATCCCAATCCCTCAGAGCTACACGCTCCAGGGATCTAAACCTTGTCATCACAATAAACAAAACATGCTGGAGGGATAGGTTCCTGACCCAGAGACTCCCCAGACTCTGGAATAGATTGCCCATACATGTCAAGCAGAGTGCCTCTTTGGACCTCTTCAAGAGGAACCTTGACGATTGGATGGGAGAAAGGAAATTCACCCCAGGGATCACGTCAGTCGCCCTGCTAGACAGGGGTCCAGGAAAGTAAATAATGTGGGAAGAAATAGCCAGGGAATTGTTATGGCTAGGCTTGTATAGGCCCTAGGGCTGATAGCCTAGTACCAACCTATGAACCTATGAACTATGAACCCAACACCCTCGCCCAACAGTTGCTAGAATTTATAAACTGAAATGCTATGGCACAACTGGTCACCACACCCACAAGAGGGGAAAACATATTGGACCTGATCATCACCAACATGGGGACTCTATGTTCCACACCAGAGGTATACCCCTCATTGGTAAGGTCAGACCATACATTTATCTCACTGGACATCCATATCCCCTCCCCACCCCCATCCTAGGTAATCTCAGTGAAGAACTTCTCAAAAGCAAATGTCACACTTCTCCAAACCAAGGTGGTATCCTTCAAAGACCCTGGGACAGTGGTAGATACGGTTCAGACTGCTGAATCCTTTACAAATGCATTCTATGGACACCTACTGGAACGCATGGATCGTGCTATCCCAAATAACAACAAGAATCACTCCTCCAAAGACAGGGGACCTGTCTGGTGGACCCCAGCCATTAATAAGCTATACAACAAAAGGAGGAGGCTACTACATGATAGAGCACAATCCCAAAAAGGGAAGGCATCTCTGATCAGTACTAGCAAAAAGCTACGATCACTCATGAATTCATCTAAGGCCCGTTTCTAATGGAAAATTGCACCACACACTAAGGACAATCACAAGGCCTTCTTTAGTTATGTCAGGAACCTGGGTGGAAACTCCCAGATATGCTGTGAGTTACTGCATAATGACAAAACATACACTGAACCCACAGACATTGCCAACATCCTGGCAAACAGGTTCAGTGCAAATGTCTCCCCCCATCCCCCCTAAAGAGCAAATGTCCATCCCAACAGAGTGTACCCTCCCTGACATCACAGATGAACAGGTGAGTGCTGCCCTCTCCAGAGCAGACAACACAGCATCAATGGGACCGGACGCTGTCCTGGCCTGTGTCTTACATGAGCTTCATGATGAACGTAACCCTCACGTTATGTCACTGTTCAATATCAGAGTTACTACAGGATATGTACCCAAGGAATGGCGTACAGCAACAGTGGTCCCGCTCCACAGAGGTGGTGCCACAACGGACCCCGGACAATATTGCCCTATAAGTCTAACTAGCCTGATCTGCAAAGCTATGGAGTGTATCGTCATGGAACTCATACACATAAACATTGGGAACCTACAGATACTGGATCCTACACAATTCGGCTTTGTTGTGGGCAGATCTTGCCTCTTGAATCTGTTCGACTTCTTTAAACAGTTACCAAGTCCATAGATGTAGGGAAGGTCGGTTGTCCACACAGCCTACCTGGACCTCGCAAAACCCTTCAACACAATACCCAACTCGGGCATTATACATAAGCTCACCAGCTTCAATATCGACACATATGTCACAAGATGGATTGCTAGCTGGATCAGGGATAGCACCCACATGGTCAGTATTGCAGGTGCCATATCTGACTATGCACCAGTTACACGTGGCATCCCACAAGGCTCAGTCCTGGGACCTCTCTTGTTCAGTATATATTTCTCTGATGTACAGGCTGACACAGGAGGAATATGGCTGATCATGTTCGTAGATGACTGCAAACTGGGTGCCATAATCAACTCTCCAGCTGGCACAAGCATCCTCACAAAGACTCTCACAGAGATGGATAACTGGTGCCAGAGCCATGGCCTACAGCTAAATGCCATTAGATGCATAGTCATCCCTTTTGGGAATAACAACGTGCCCACACATTACCACATAGGTGGTAATTCATTACGTACGGTAGGAGTTATTAGGGATTTGGGGACACGAGTAGTTAGTACTCTCGCCTTTGACAATCACATTGTCAAAGTGGTTAGACAGACCTTCTATATAGCCCACCTTATCCCATAAGGTTTCACATCTAGATCAACTGAGGTCATTGTGCCCCTATACTCATCAGGCTCATGCTTGGATACAATGCCCCATTTAGGATGTACCTTACCCGACACCTGCAGCAACTGTAATGGCCACAAAAGTACCTCACCAAGTAGATCTAGGGACTCACACAGATGCCCTGCACAGTCCGGCTAAAGTAACTCCAGCTCTACTCAGTTGCTTACCACCTACTCGGACATGCTCCACCTCAGGATATCCAAATCCCTTAGAGATGCATGCTTCAAGGACGTAAACCTCAGCACAGATATTAATAGGACATGCTGGAGGGACAGATTCTTATCCCAGAGGCTCCACTCACTCTGGAATGAGATCCCAGTCCCGCATAGGCAGAGCCCCCCATTGACCACCTACAGGAGACATCTTGACAAGTGGATGAGTGATCGTATGTTTACCCCTGGGATATCTTCTGGGTCCCTGCTAGACAGAGGCACAATAAACTAAACGTAAATGGGCTATCTTGTGTGACCTACTATTCACAGGCACAGTCTACTAATCTAACAGGGTTGCGAAAGCCAAACACACTCTGGCTAGGCTTATACATGCCCTAGGGCAGATAGCCTAGTATCAACCTCTGAACCTATGATAATGTTTGGGATGCACATTGTTTATTGATGGTACTGATTGCAGGTTTTTTATCTTCTTTGCTTTCCCACTTTCTATGTTCAACCTAAGTATCTGCAGAACATATTTGATTATGACAGGGCTCCACTATATTATATATGTGTCTATTGTCAAATAACTGTGTGCACAAGGTGGATTGGTGAATAGTGAGAGGTTCCTGGGTAAACACATGCAACTACTGGATATGTGTGGCCCACTGCTGTACTCAGACATGGCCTAAGTGTGTGAGCATGCCCAGTTTGGCCATTCAGTGTTTTGTTGCCTGACATTTGTCTCATTTATTCAAGTGTGTGAGAATGCCCAGCGTGACCTTTCAGTATGTTGCTGTCTGAGGTCCACTACATTTGTTGATGTGTGTGAACATGACCAATATTAACATTTATACTATATGTGTATTGAATCATAGGTTCATAGGTTCATAGGTTTATACTAGGCTATCTGCCCTAAGGCATTTATAAGCCTAGCCCAAAGTTTTGTGGCTTACGCCACCCCTTATATGAAAAAATACTGTGCCCATTAGTTTGTTGTTCTATTCTTACTGCAGGGCTCACCATTGTGTCATAACTCAACAGGGATTATGCTGCGCCTGAAGGGTTTCCATGAGATACTTTGCATAGACTTCTCAACATTTCTTCATACAAGCTGACCACTGAAATACTGTTATGGTTTAGTGGTTCAGTACTATGACTATAGTGCACAATATCCTGGGTTTGAAGCCTGTCACTGCTTTATATTTTCATACTGAGCAAACCAGACTGCTTAAGGGCCAGTAGAGCAAATATGAGCATGTTGGCTTTTGTGCAGCTATGCCCAGCTTAGACCAAGCTTGTCCAACATTGCTCAACGTTAACCAACATTGCTGAACGTTTCCCAATATTGCTCAAAATTGACCACAGTTGTGCTAGTTAGTGTGTGCAATTTTGTTTACATATACTGAATGGTGGTAAAAGCTGTTTAGCACTGCTTTATATTGCTTAACACATGGCAATCATGCCTCAGGGCTGCCTATGTCAAATGCACATACAACACTCCCTATACATGTTTGAAAACAGATAGTGTCAAGTTAGGCATCCCTTTTACTATATTTGCGTGTCAGAGAGAGGTATCATTTCCAGGGTTCCTACTAAGCCAGTGTATGTGCTATGCGTTGCCTCTTTGCCAAGGCCAAAGCATACTGGGCACACCTCCTTCTGCCTACTGGGGCAGGCTCAGGTTGTTCCTCCTCTGAGTCACGCTGTGCCTGTGATGGCCTTGGCAATGGTGGGGGGCTGTTTGGCCCGGGCCTATGCTGCACCTGCTGCAGCTGTTTTTGCAGGATCATATTATGTAGCATAGCACATACCATGACAATTTGGGTACATGTAGTTGGTGAGTACTGCAAGGCTCCACCAGATGTGTCCAGACACCGGAACCGTGACTTAAGCAGCCCAAACACACGCTCTATTACATTATGTGTTTGTGCATGTGCCTCATTATGGCATTCCTGTTCAGGTGTGTGTGCATTTCTGATGGGTGTCATCAGCCCCGGCTCCAGTGCATAGCCAGCATCCCCCACTAGGTGACCATGAGGGATGTCCCCAATGGCAAATGTCTGGTACAGCTGTGTCAGATGCCAGATATGGGAATCATGGTAGCTTCCAGGGCAGCTAGCACACACATTCAGTATTATGCCCTGGGCATCACACACAACCTGGCAGTTGATGGAGGGTAAGCCCTTGCTGTTAATGTATACCTTACCCTGCTCACCGGCTGGTGCTTTGATGCATATGTGCGTGCAGTCTACTGCACCCACTACCTCAGGGTATTCCGCTATTTGCTGAAAGAGATGCATATTGCTGGCCAATACCTCACCTCACGGGAATTGGGGAAATATACATGATCACTGACATATGCTGACATGGCATCCAGGAACTGGTGCAGTACCCTGGATGCTGATGCCTGTAATATCCCCATCATATCACCAGTTGGTCTCTGGAAGGTATCTGTTGCTAATATTCTTAGGCCAACACATGCCTTGGTTTCCACTGGAATGGGTTCCCCTCTGTTGGTTTTGTGTATGAGGCGTGGCCTGTACAGCTCAACAATTTGCTGCATGAGGTCTCTGTCCACTCTATAGTGCTCCACTATCTCCAGCTCATGTAGCCCCTGATAGGTTACCCTGGGCCTGTACACTCTTCTCCGTCTCCTCACTGTGGGCTGTCCAGCAGCATTCGCATTGTCACCACCCTCAGCATGTTGCATATGTTGCCTTATAACAGCAATGGCAGCCCCTAACATTTCTTTGTCTCAGTAAAGCTTTTTCAGTTTTCACTTCTATTAGCTTACTGCAGTGCTGCATTGTCTCTGAGAGAAACATAGTGGAATGTTGTTTGCAGAGTTTTAAGTGCTGGGATGGGTTGTGCTAGTGTACTGCCTGTGTAATTGCCTGATTCTGATTGTTTTCACCTGCTAGCTCTGCTAGTACTCCCTGGTTAACTTCCTACTATTTGTTGTGCTTCCTTTTCCCTTTGTTTCCTCAGGTGGGCAGTGCCGCACACACAAGCGCAAACACGTGCACACCAGCTGACACGCGTGCACACATGCTTACACGGATGAATACTTGCTTACTCTTGCCAAAATGCACGCACACAGGTGCAAACACACTTACAAAACTTTTAACAACCTTAGACATGCTTACTCTGGCTTAAACTCGTGCACACTGGCACACACACGCGCACACAGTCTTACTCGGATATACAGGCGCGCACCCGCGTGCAAACACATTGCAAGCACTTCTACAAGCAACCTTAGTGTTATCCACGGCATACACCTCCAATTTCTTGCCTTTAGCTAGGGTACCTGTTGACACACCTCTTCCAGTGATGAGTAACTGACAGCAAACACATGCCACTCTGCTCCAATGAGCTTCACTTCTTTCATACATACCCCCCTCGTGATGTCAACTATCTTCTACTCTGATACTCCCCTTGTCCTACTCCTACACTCCACTGACTGTGCTCATTTGCTATGTAAACTTGGGATTCACTATCCTTACCCTCATTTGCATAGGATTGCCTACTAATGCTTGGTTACATCTCTTAGACTGAGCTTCCTCCCTTATCAACCTCTACTCGGTAGCCATGTTGTCTTCAGCTTGCCATTCCCTTGCATTGTAAATTAAGAATGACAATAAAATCCACATTTGTAGATTTTAATTATTGGTTTTCTGGTTTTAAGAGCGCAGCGCATTTGCTCGGTGCTGCGCTATGCTTAAACATTGGCGATCGGGATAAAAACATTATTTTATTTTTATTTTGCATCGGTGAACATTGCCAATGGCCATATTTTTGGCCATTGGCCTGCTTCCTCAACTGGATGCATCCTTTTTTTGGAGCTGTCATGGCTCCGTTTTGCTATTTGCAGAACCGTACTCAGTTGTCAACGGAGTACATTTCTGCAAATAACACTACTTTTACTCAGACAGGTTTGGGTTTCCTGGATCGCAAATTTACCTCATTTGCATAGCTTTCGCCTGCAATTGAGGTAATTTGCATATCCTAGCCCTGTCCATGTAAGAGTCATTTTAGGAGCTCTGTTGCACGCCCCTACCGGCTGTTCCTGGATCGCTCAGCGGACATGTTGGCTGCATGGAGTCTTACTCTACTCTTAGACTCCGTGCAAGCCTTCGTGAATCCGGCCCAGTAACTTTTCCTTCCCAGTTCAATATTGAATGCACGTAACTCTATAGACATCTACATTCATTAGGGAGAAATGTTAAGATTAAAAGCTTTGCTTAAAAATACGATTAATATTAATGGTAATGATTATTATTAGTGTTATTTTCATTACAATTATTACTAGTATTGTTAATGCCTCTGTACTGTGTATTGCTTGCATAGTGCCATTATACCTGTGTATTCATTGCATTTGCCAATTCTGCACTGCCATGTATTAACCTTGCTATTCTCCTGATATATAATGTCTCAGTATATAACAAGAACACTGAAAAGCAAAGTGCATGAAGCCATGCAATCTGAAAGATTTGTTTTCTTAGCTGAGTGAACAAAGGTCTCTTGGGCTATCACTTCTTTTAGTATCTACTTTCAACTCAGCGAAAGGCTTATAGAACCCATGGCACACACAGAAAGGATTAAAAACTGGATACTCTCCTGCTCTGGGACACTAAAGTGTCAAAAGGACAAAAACACTGTTAAAATCATGAGATGTGGAAGAAGGTCTAATCTCTGCAAAGTAAATACCCCCTTTTTCTCTCCAAGAACATATTTTTGCCATAAAACAATATTCATTTAACATTTGTTTACTGGGAAAGTCTGACTTGGAACAAAGCCAATTTTCAGAAAAGAACTGAGGAGAAACACTCAAGACACGTGCCTTTGAAACTTGGGAGGAAACCAGAGCACTCGGAGGAAACCCACATGAACGCAGGGTGGACATGCAGACTCCACACAGAAGGCACCCCAGCTGAGAAGTGAACCAGGGATCCTCTTACTGTGATGTGACAATGCAACCAGTGCATCGCTGCACCATCCACAGAAATTAACTTGGAAGAGAGAAACAAACTGCTTTCCAAGGCTGACACCAGAAAAAGTGCTCTGTCCTCTAATTTTGCCATTTTTTGGAACATCTCTTCTTGAACAGTCCCATACTCAGCCAGCCTTTTCTTCATTTCAGCCTCTAGGTTTTGCAGTTTTATCAGCTCATCTGAATATCTGTTTACAGCTTCTTCCATTTTTCCAGTAGCAGAGGAAAAGCAGTCATGTATACAGATTTATATATTCATTTATGTTTCTTTCTTCAGTCATACATAGACAGTCAGAGAGATTCATTCAGTCTTCATTGTTCAGAATCTTCAGCCGTTCAAATATTCAGTCATATCAGCTGCCCACTAATACCCCTAATGACTCAGAAATACCTTTGCTCAGGTATATCACAGATGCATGATATACAACCTCACAGTGACAAAGGAACTAAAGGCTGTGATATTGCGTCTTGGAAATTCCAGGGTCTTGCTATCCACACAGGTAAAAGATCTATTTGCAGTGAGAAGAAAGCAAGTTTACCTTGAGAGGTATCCATTCAATTTCTGCCCTTGTATTAAAGGGACATTTGCCCAAGAGGATACCATGAATTTGCAAGTAACTATGTTTTGTTTTCTGGATTCTCCCACTGTGTGGACACAGAATTCAGGATTGTGGGCATTCCAGTACACATCAAGGACCAAATATACTTAATAAGGTGACTCGTCTAATCAGATCTTTTGGCTGGAAAAAAAATTGTTTGTGTTTGCTTTTGTTGGATTGTTTGTTCATTTGTTTGTTTGTTTTGGACATACACATTGTATTTCTTCTACCTGTCATCTACTAGATTGATGTAAGTGACTTTTTCTTTTTTAATTCTTTATATCACTTTTTACTTAATGCATGCTCATAAATTATTAATTTATTTGTAATATTGCAGAAAATATTTTTTTTTTGTACAGACTCAACCTGGTGAATGCTAGATGTTTTAATTCTTAGCTTGATTTGAACTGGAACAGTGAAATTTGAAAAAGGATTAAATAAGTATTGACTCAGCTTATTTTCACCTACAGATAAATGCATAGTTAATCACATAAATACTATTCTCCTGCCTAATTGTTCTGATAGGTACGCTGAATGTTTCTTGGTCCAGGTAAACAAGAACTCGCTGGATTATGTTGTCCTCAGTCCCACCAGGGCAAGAACATCCTTGATGTGGTTCTCACAAACTTACCTCCAGCCTGTTCACGTCCAGTGGTTGGTCCCTCACTCAATGATTCAGATGATCTACTGACTATCTTTACTCTAAAAGCATCTACTCCTCTCTAACTACACATATTTAGGCACTTCAAAAATGGCATCTGTTTTACAATTATATGATGACATTTCTAAACTGACCCACAAAAACTCCACAGTTGACTCAGGATATGCAGCCACCTACACTAAGGATTTTTGCTCAATTACATGAATGCCATAACCTGGTAGTCCCTACTAGCACCAGCTGTAGTGGTAAGTTCAAAAACAAACCACCCAGGTGATCAGTAAATAAAGACAAACTGTACAACAAGGCAAAACTGCTGAAATTTCCTTGTAGGGTTAGAACCCATCTACAGGAAGATAATATTAAAAAAATCTTTAAGAAGCAAACTGAAGGCAACCAAAAAGACCAGCAAAGTAATGCATGAATTAAAGCTATCACATGAGGCAAAGGATAACTATGCATCCTTCTTCAGTGATTTTAGAAAACTGAGAAATAATTCACCACAGTGCTCCAAACTTTTCCATAATGGTGCCTTCCACTCCAAAATACATTGTTAACATGCTAGCAAAGAAGTTTGTGGACAGTTTCACTCTTGAAACTGTCATCTCATCTCCAAATCATCTCTGGGTCAGTTCCCCCTTACTACTACCAATGACCATGTTCTTAAAGTACTCCCAAACACCAAAAGCACTGCTTCCATTTAGAGGTTCTGGCAGTAGACCAAGCTGCCTAATAAACAGTGTAAAACATGTAGTTGCTGATCTCCTTAAACGGTGTTAGCTTATCTACAGGCTATGTCCATAACTCTTGGCATACAATGGTAGGGATGCTCCTCCCCAAGGGTAGAGCTCCTGCAGACCCTGGAAACTACAACCTCATCAGCCTTATGAGTCTTGTCTATAAAGCCATGGAGAGCACCATTACTAACCTCATAAATCATGACAACAAAAATCTGATTAGGTTTGACCCACAGCCATTTGTAAAAGGTATGTCATACCTGCTAAATCCTGTAAGTTGAAAAAGTTACATGGGTGGTGGGTAGTGAGTAAACTGCCCATGCTGGCTATCTTGACTTGACCATGACATTTGACACCATAACACAATAAGCAATTATAAATAGGCTAATGACATTAAACATTGAGATAATATTGTGCGAGTGAGAGTGTGTATGTGTTTGTGTGCGTGCATCCGCATGAGCAAGAGTGTGTGTTTGTGTGTGTGTGTGTGTGTGTGTGTGTGTGTGTGTGTGTGTGTGTGTGTGTGTGAGTGTTAGTGTTATTTGGTTATGTTTCATTTCTCATGGTGTACACTTTTTCTAGTTATAGTTTATAAGGGACACATATATAGCCTGTGTTTGTCCTGTAGACTATTATTTCTTGGATCAATAGTGTTTCTAAATTTATTCATGTGAGTGACTGCAGAAGATCTGGAAAGGAAATGCTTCCTCTCTATGTTCTACAAAATTCTGCAGCAAGAAAGATATGCAGGAATAGGTAGCATGAATGAAAAGAAAGGTTGGAAGATAAGTCTTAAGCATGACCTTCTGAGTACATACACATGCTGATGGCACAAGGCTGGGATTTTTGAGTGCCTTTATTCTAAAGCATTTCCCAAATACTGTAGTTTAAGTCTGTACTATAGATAGCAATTATAGTGGAGCAATGTGCGATGGCTTAAAGTAATTTTTTAAGGAAAAAAAGCTTACTGCAAACCCATTTGTCTACTGAAATAATGCCAGTGTGGAGTGATGCTTTCTGTGTACCCTGCATTGTTTTTGCAAGTTATCCATGCACTCGTTCTCTGTAACTGATGCTGATGAGCATTGTGTTATGACAAGCATGTTGCAGTGTACCAAAGTAGATGCAATCCTTTATTTGCATGTTGAATGATTGTTTTTGTTCTGCTTGTTCTAGATGCTGGTTATAAGCCTGTTTCACAAGTTGCTCATCTCTAGAACTCTATAAAAGACATCATAAATTGCAACATGAAATAAAAAAGCACACACAAACACACACACACACACACACACACACACACACACACACACACACACACACACACACACACACACACGCGCGTCACAGCTTCCCAGTTAGGGTCAAAACAGATAGTCCCTCCCAGTTTAATCATGATGGAAATAATAAATTTTACTTATTTTCTGTAGCAGTGTTTTTGTTTGAAAAGCAAATGCACATTCAAATTGAAAAAATGCATTTCATTTCAATGCTACTTTTGTCATGGATTTTGTCTGACTTTTGAAAATAGACTTGTACTTATTTAATGCGTTTTTCCTTGCAAACAAAACCAAAATACATACCAAGCATCAGCTGAGAGATCTTAGCTCTTCTCTAAGACTGAAATATTTTTTTCTGTAACCATTAATTGTGATAAAAAGCTTTCAGACCTCAGTACATAGTAGCTCTTAAAGCTTACTTATAGAGTACTTCAAACTGTTTCTGTGATGGTACTTACAGGTTGAACTAGTGCAGAGCCCTAAAGTAGGGTTTGTTTACAGAACAGTACAAACTGCCATCATGCACAGAAAGATAAAATAAGTTGAGAATAAGCTGCTTGTACTGTGTACCATTCAAGGCTTTGTCAGATATGGAGGTTGTTCTCATGACCCAGTCACTGTGAATCTGTAGACTGAAAGAAGACGTCTGGTCTTTTTAAGGGTAAAATAGTATCATTTTTGTATTATGTACTGTATTTCTGTGAATTGTGTAATGTAAAACATATTTGGCATTTAGAGAAAGCCTTATTGTGAACCATAGACTGAAGTTTCTCAGACCTTCAGGCTAGAGAACTGACATAATGGTCACCTAGCAGAAGGAAATAATGTCTGTTGTCATAGGCTATACCATCACCATGTACAGATCAGTTCACTTAATCCATTTGTAGTTTACATAATAAACTAAAATAGAAAATATGTTGTTTCAGTACTTATGTTCATTATTTTTTCACTTTTCTGCAATGCTCCTTTATTCATAGAGCTGATTTCAGCAATGCCATGACAGTTAAGGCATGCACAAAGGCATGGTCCTATAGGCAGTCAGGTGCCATTTAGTTCTTCATAAGGCACACACAAAAATGCAATTCATGGTCTAGGTAGATATTATTTAATTGTTCAGTAAAGTATGCCCAAACGTAGGCTGAGAGGAACAGGTGGATGTTATTTAGTAACCTCAGCCAGAACAGTCATTTTTGTGCATGTTATTCCTACAGTGAACATCTGTCAGCTCCCTAATTCCAATCACAAGATTGCTGAGCTGCTAAATCTAACTGCATCCTTTCTATGATAAGGAAAAGTGCATGCAAACATTTCACAACTTACCCACCCTCGTACTGTGGAAACACTAATCTGCATTAAGTTCCACTGGCTGAACTTAAACTGAGATACTAACACAAAATAAACTGCAGTGGCAGGCAGATATTCACTGATTCAATGTTACTGTGAAGGCAGGATTTTATGTCTATGTGCTATGTGCTTTCTTGTGTAGTGTTGTTATGTTTTGTCTTTGCTTCTGTCTGTCATTAAATTTGGCTTCACTATATTTATTCACTCTGCTTCATCTATGGAAGATACAGTTGTCGTTGTGCTGGACTCTGACTATGGGCTCTATATTCTAGGAACCTGCAGACTTAAGGATACAAGTTCAAGAACCCTGGTCAACCTACTCTTCCAACAGAACAGGGCGGATTGGGATTATCCAATTTGAAGGGGTGTTTCAGAGCAATACAGTTAAGGCTCCTATATATAGAACAAGCAGAAAACTGTAACTCAAAATGGAAAGAGATGATGAAGAAACGGGGGGGGGGGGGTTCAAGTAACCCTGGTCAACCTACTCTTCCAATAGAACAGGGCGGATTGGGATTATCCAATTTGAAGGGGTGTTTCAGAGTAATACAGATAAGGCTCCTATATATAGAACAAGCAGAAAACTGTAACTCAAAATGGAAAGAGATGATGAAGAAACGGGGGGGGGGGGGTTCAAGTAACAGGGACAGACTGTGATTTTGGAAGCAGACTTTTAAGGAGAACAACAATAATCATACAGGATATTATACTCGTAAAGAAGCAGAAGGTATTATAAGAACTAAGCCAATACCGAAATGGAGAAAGGAGATTCTGCCAATAGGGGTGGGTGACTACAATTTGGAATACAGACAGTAGCAAGAGGGGGCAGGAATATACTGGAGAAAACTGGCAAAGGAACCAAGGTGTTGGGAGCAAATAACTAAACAAGGAAAGGTAACAGAATGGGAAGGTGCTAAGATCTTTTTCGGACTGCAGGTGAGAGATTGCCTTTTATATCAAGGATTGATATCAGAGTACAGGCAATGAGAAAGAAATAGGGGTGGTCCTAAACGAAAGACCAGCACTGGTAGAGTACTGAGTAGAATCTAGAAGAGAAGTGGCCATTAAGAAAGAAATAATTAGTAGAGCATATAAAATATTGCATGATAACTATAAGAATCAATCAGAAGAGGTTAGGATGAATTGGGAAGAGAGATTAGATAACCAATTCACAAATAACTAATTCACAAATAAACAATGGGGAATATATGTATGTCTCCCAAATATGCAACAAAATCTAGAAAATTTAGGATATTTGCTTGGAAGTGTTTACATAAATATTTTTATACTCCTAGCAGGTTCCAAATAATCTTTCCTAAGGTAGACAGCAAATGTCAGAGATGTGATGGGGGAAGAAAGAGGTAACTGGAAACATATTTTCTGGCAGTGTAATGAGTTGACTGACTTTAAAGATTCCCTGCAGACTGCTCTGTTGGGGATGCTGGGTGAGCAAATTGGAGTGACTAGGGAAATTATTTTTTTGAGATATGATATAGAGCTGGAATTGCCTAGCGATAGTAAGGCCTTGCTGAGTCTAATTATGTTGGCTGCCAAAAAAAGCAATTACTAGAAATGGAAATCAAAGTCTATACCAATTTTACTATAAGTAACAAAGATAGTAACGGAAATAAAACAACTGGAACTGGGATCTTTAGAAAAGGGTAAGAATAAATTATACAGGAAGAAATGGGAAATGTGGGACCCACTACATGCAAAGGAAGAACAATGTTTAAAAGAAGACAGGGACTGAATTTGCTTTGAGATGGTTGACTGACAATGACTGAATATATTAAAAGTGATGTATAATGATTGTAGCTACCATTGTGCTGGCACTGTTTGTAAGGTATAAAATTTGCAACTGAGATTGTGTCGCTATGATTTATTTTCATTTATATAAATGTAAGATTGTCTGTGTCACACATGATAATTTAATAAAAATGTTTCATGTAAAAAAAAAAAAAAAAGAAAAAAAGAAGAGCCTTATCAACCTACATCTCAAACAGTTGTAAAAGTAAGCATGAATCCTGATTACGCAGGTCTTTTTCTGTCTGAGATTTTTTTTGTGTGTGTTATAAAAGTCCCAGTTATGGCCTATAGACCCTTTGACTGTTTGTTGTTCAGCTTATGTATTAAACTTCATCGCTATTTGTTCTCACCAAATGATCTCTCACAGTGTTCATTTTATCTGAAAACAAATTTATATTTAAAGAGTTACATCTTTCCTATTTGTATTCCTTGCATTCTTTGAGGTAGAGACATTGGACCAGATTCATGAAGGCTTGCACGGAGTCTAAGAGTAGAGTAAGACTCCATGCAGCCAACATGTCTGCTGAGCGATCCAGGAACAGCCAGCAGGGGCGTGCAAGAGAGCTCCTAAAATGACTCTTACATGGACAGGGTTAGGTTATGCAAATTACCTCATTTGCTGCTAAAAGCTATGCAAATGAGGTAAATTTGTGATCCAGGAAACCCTAACCTGTCCGAGTAAGAGTAGTGTTATTTGCAGAAATGTACTCCGTTGTCAACTGAGTACCGTTCTGCAAATATCAAAATGGAGCCATGACAGCTCCAAATAAAGGATGCATCCAGTTGAGGAAGCTTGCCAATGGCCAAATATACAGCCATTGGCAATTTTTCCCGTTGCAAAATTAAAAAAAATATATATATTTTTTTTTACCTCGATCTCCGAAGTTTAAGCGTAGCGCAGCACAGTGCAAAAGTGCTGCATTCTAAAAACCATGAAATAAAAAGCCACAAATAGGCATTTTATTCAAAATATTCAACTGCCATGCAAGTGAATGGCAGGCTGAATACAACATGGCTACTGAGTAGAGGTTGCTAAGGAGGAAAGCTCAGTCTAAGAGATGTAACCAAGCATTAGTAGGCAATCCTATGCAAATGAGGGTAAGGATAGTGAATCACAATTTTACATGGCATATGAGCAAAGTCTGTGGAGTGTAAGAGTAGGATAAGGGGAGTATCAGAGTAGAAGATAGGTGACATCATGAGTGGGGTATGTATGAAAGAATGTAAGCTCATTGGAGCAGAATGGCATGTGTTTGCTGTTAGTTACTCATCACTGGAAGAGGCGTGTCAACAGGTATCCTAGCTAAAGCCAAGAAATTGAAGGTGTATGCCGTGGATAACACTAAAGTTTCTTGTAGAAGTGCCTGCAATGTGTTTGCGCACAGGTGCGTGCCTGTAAATCCGAGTAAGACTGTGCACGTGCATGTGCGCCAGTGTGCGCATGTTTAAGCCGGAGTAAGCATGTGTAAGGTTGTTGAAATCTGTGTAAGCACGTTTGCACCTGTGTGCATGCGTTCAAGCAGAAGTCAGCAAGTGTTAGCCGTGTAAGCATGTGTGCACGTGTGTGAGTTGGTGTGCGCGTGTTTGCGCTTGTTTGTGTGGTGCTGCCCCCTGTGGAAACAGAAAGGGAAAAGGAAGCACAACAAATATTAGGAAGTTAACCAAGGAGAACTAGCAGAGCTAGCAGGTGAAAACAATCAGGATCAGGCAATTACACAGGCAGTACACTAGACCAGCCCAGCCCAGCACTTAAAACTCTGCAAACAACTTTCCACCATGTTTTCCTCAGACACTGCAACACTGCAGTAAACTAAGAGAAGTGAAAACTTAAAAAGCTTTACTGAGACAAAGAAATGTTAGGGGCTGCCATTGCTGTTATAAGGCGACATATGCAACATGCTGAGGGTGGTGACAATGCGAATGCTGCTGAGCAACCCACAGTGAGGAGACGGAGAAGAGTGTACAGGCCCAGGGTAACCTACCAGGGGCTACATGAGCTGGAGATAGTGGAGCACTATAGAGTGGACAGAGACCTCATGCAGCAAATTGTTGAGCTGTGCAGGCCACGCCTCACACACAGAACCAACAGAGGGGAACCCATCCCAGTGGAAACCAAGGTATGTGTTGGCCTAAGAATACTAGCAACAGGTACCTTCCAGAGACCAACTGGTGATATGATGGGGATTTCACAGGCATCAGCATCCAGGGTACTGCACCAGTTCCTGAATGCCATGTCAGCACATGTTGGTGATCATGTATATTTTCCCAATTCCCGTGAGGTATTGGCCAGCAATATGCATCTTTTCCAGCAAATAATGGAATACCCTGAGGTAGCGGGTGCAATAGACTGCACGTACATATGCATCAAAGCACCAGCTGGTGAGTGGGGTAGGGCTTACTTTAACCGCAAGGGCTTCCCCTCCATCAACTGCCAGGTCATGTGTGATGCCTAGGGCATAATACTGAATGTGTGTGCTGGCTGCCCTGGAAGCTACCGTGATTCCCATATGTGGCATCTGACACAGCTGTACCAAGACATTTGCCAATGGGGACATCTCTCATGGTCACCTAGGGGGATGCTGGATACGCACTGGAGCCATGGCTGATGACACCCATCAGAAATGCACACACACCTGAACAGGAACACTATAATGAGGCACATGCACAAACACAAAATGTAATCGAGCATGTGTTTGGGCTGCTCAAGTCACGGTTCCGGTGCCTGGACACATCTGGTGGAGCCTTGCAGTACTCACCAACTACATGTACCCAAATTGTCATGGTATGTGCTATGCTACATAATATGATCCTGCGAAAACAGCTGCAGCAGGAACAGCATAGGGCTGGGCCAAACAGCCCCCCACCATTGCCAAGGCCATCACAGGCAGAGAGTGACTCGGAGGAGGAACAACCTGAGCCTGCCCCAGTAGGCAGAAGGAGGCGTGCCCTGTATGCTTTGGCCTTGGCAAAGAGCCAACGAATAGCACATACACTGGCTTAGTAGGAACCCTAGAAATGATACCTCTCTCTGACTCGCACATATAGTAAAAGGGATGCCTAACTTGACACTACCTGTTTTCAAACATGTATAGAGAGTGTACTATGTGCATCCGACATAGGCAGCCCTGCAGCACCACCTGAGGCATGATTGCCATGTTTTAAGCAATATAAAGCAGTGCTAAACAGCTTTTACCACTATTTAGTATATGTAAACAAAATTGCACACACTAACTAGCACAACTTTGGGAAATGTTGAACAATATTGGGCAACATTCAGCAATGTTGGTTCACATTGAGCAATGTTGGGCAAGTTCAGTCAAAGTTGGGCATAGTTGAGCAAAAGCAGGTAAGCATGCTCATATTTGCTTTACTGGTCCTTAAGCAGTCTGGTCTGCCCAGTATGAAAATATAAAGCAGTGACAGTTCTCAAACCCAGGACACTGTGCACTATAGCCACAGTACTGAACCACTAAACCATGACAGTACTTCACTGGTCAGCCTGTATGAAGAAATGTTGATAAGTCTATGCAAAGTGTCTCATGGAATCCCTGCAGGCACAGCATAATCCCTGTAGAGTTATGACACAAAGGTGAGCCCTGCAGTAAAAATACAACTTGATTTTCAACACACATATAGTATAAATGTTAATATTGGGCATGTTCACACATGTCAACAAATGTAGTGGACTTCAGACAGCAACATACTGAAAGGTCACACCGGGCATGCTCACACACTTGAATAAATGAGACAAATGTCAGGCAACAACATACTGAAAGGCCAAACTGGGCATGCTCACACACTTAGGCCATGTCTGAGTACAGCAGTGGGCCACACATATCTGGCAGTAGCATGTGTTAACCCAGGAACCTCTCACTATTCACCAATCCTGCCTTGTGCACACAGTTATATAACAACAGAAATATATATAATATTTTGGAACCCTGTCATAATCAAATATGTACTACAGATACTTAGGTTGTTCATAGAAAGTGGAAAAGCAAAGAAGATAAAAAACCTGCAATCAGTATCATCAATAAACAATGTGCACTCCAAACATTATCCAATCCAGGTTATGGAAAAATTATCTGCGAAGGAGTCCATACAGAACCATGACACTTCCTTCAGCTATGTCATAAATAGCAATGTACACTCATATATGTCCTGAGTCAGGGCCAGCTATAAATGACTGACAATGCCAACATCCTGTCAGACAGGCCCATACATACATACCCACCTCCCACTGACAAAAGGCCCTATCATCATACCAGGAGATATCACATGTAGAATGGGTAAACAGCTCCTTCCAAAGCTGAAAACATGGCATCAATTGGATTACATTGTTTCCCTATATGTGTCATAACTGAACTGCAGAACAAACAGACCCTGCACCTGAACAGTCTGTTGAGCCTCACCCTCTCTACAGGATATGAAACTGTTGAATGGTTACAGCAACATATGGCACACTCCACAAGTGTTGGTGCACAACAGACCATGGGAACTATAGTCTTATAAGCCTATGAAGTCTGATCTGAAGGCCATGGAGTCCATCATGATTGAAGTCATAAACAGAGCTATTGGAAGCCTACAAACACACAACCCTACCTACTTTGGTTTGGTCATGGGCAGATCATGGTTCCCAAACCTGCTAGACTGTTTGCAAGGCAGCCACCCAGGACATACATCAGTGAAATGAGCTACACACGTCCCACATAGACTTTGACTAGCCCTTTTCCAACATCCCAGACACATGTCGTATCCACAAAATCAACAACCTGTGCATAAATATGTATTGTCATCTGATGGATTGGCAACTGGGCCACAGATAGATCACACAAGGTAAGAACTGTGGAGTCCTGTTCAAGCTGGTAACACCTGCTGTCCCCCATGGCTCAATCCTGGGATTGCATAAAACAAAGTGCACACACATTACCATGTCTAGTCTGATGATGTCAGCATCCTACAAATATAGCAGGAGAAATGAAAACACCCAGTAAAGCATATAGCGCGTCATGTTAATGCGTATTTCTCTAGTATCATAACATAGTTTGGTAGGGGTTTGAATTCTGCAATTGCTGAGTGTGTGTGTGTGTGTGGGGGGGGTGTATGTTTGTGTGTGATTTCCTTTGAGAGGAGTGCCCTTTTTGGAGACTAGGAAAACACCTTAAAAGTGGTATATTCCTCTTTGGCAAGTCTGATGATGTCAGCATCCCACAAATATAGCAGTGGAAACGAAAACTCCTAGTAAAGCATATAATGCGTTGTGTTAATGTGTATCTTTTTAGTATCATGACATAGTTAGGTAGGGGTTTGAATCCTACAATTGCTCAGTGTGTGTGCGGGGGGGGGGGAGGTATGTTTGTATGTGATTTCCTTTGAGAGGAGTGCCCTTTTTGGAGACTAGGAAAACACCTTAAAAGTGGTATATTCCTCTTTGGAAAGTCTGATGATGTCAGCATCCCACAAATATAGCAGTGGAAATGAAAACTCCCAGTAAAGCATATAGCATGTCATGTTAATGTGTATCTCTCGAGCAGCATAACATAGTTAGGTAGGAATTTGAATCCTGCAATTGCTGAGTGTGTGTGTGTGTGGGGGGGGTATGCTTCTGTGTGATTTCCCTTGAGAGGAGTGCCCTTTTTGGAGACTAGGAAAACACCTTAAAAGTGGTATATTCCTCTTTGTCAAGTCTGATGATGTCAGCATCCTACAAATATAGCAGTGGAAACGCAAATATCTAGTAAAGCATATAGCACGTCATGTTAATGCGAACTTCCCTAGTATCATAACATAGTTAGGTAGGTGTTTGAATCCTGCAATTCCTGAGTGTGTGTGTGTGACACGGTTGGTCAATGGGCTGTGGGTTTTGCTTTTACTACTGTATGACATATCAGTATAACAACAGTATATGCATTGCACACTTCAGGTATTTGTGTGGCAAATACATATATGTACATGTGACGTCAATTAGTTCATAGGTTTGAAGCCTGCTTTCTACATGAATACATCTGTTATCTTTGACAGATTGTGCTACTGCTTCTCAGACCTTAGGTCACATATGTATGTTTGTGACAAGGCCAGCCACTGTAGTGATCTCTGGCCTAGGTTATCTGAGTCACACACACTCAGGACAGTTTTTATAGAATAGTGTGAGTGAGGGCTCATGCCTGGGATATATTTCAGACATGTTCAAACACAACAAAGTCTGTCAATAATGGACATTCATTATAGGTGTACAACAACTTTGTGGATATGCATACAGACCCCTTATTGCTTATGTGATACACCAAGGGACTTCAGAATACCTTTGGAAATGTGAATACCCTTAGAACTGCTCTATCTCTAAAATTAAACACCATATTCTCATTCTAAGGCCCCTCCCTGGTCTAAATAAGTAATCTTACAAGTTAGCACTAATAAACCATAAGCACTACTTACTCTTATACTCCCTATGATTACCTTATCCCCTATTGGTCCGTTTTAATTCAGCTCCCTATATTACTCTAGCATGTCCAAAGGTCAGTCAATGGTTTCCTCTCCAGTCCAGCTGGTGAATCTGGGAATTTTGAGGCAATGTTACAACTGTCTCATGTACACGGACAACCCTCTCCTCCTCCAAACAGGTTCAAATATATGTGAGAGATGCAACCATATAGCCAAACTGGAGGCTGAGCTCTCTCATCTCAAAACTGGTGTAGCCAGCCAGGAGGAGAAGGTAACCTCACACAACACAATTCCAGTATCACATAGTCCCACCACAACAGCGAACCAAACACATAAAAACACAAAAACATACTCGGAGGCTCTAAATAAAAATCTACCTAAGCAACAGAGACCTCCAAAGCAGACATCCAAGCAAACGCTACCCCAAAACAAAACACGTACAACACATAGCACACAAAGTCAGTGTGCCAAGCAGTCACAGCCCTTAAGGCTGAATAACACACATGATACTCTTGTAATAGGTGACTCTTTTGTCAGACACACTGACGTCCCGCTCACCAGGCTGAATAAAGAGAAGGTCACAGTGAGCTGCCTGTCGGGCGCTAGGATCCACCACATAACGCAAGCACTCAGGTCACTCCAAAGCAAATACAAATATGACTCAGTCATTGTACATGCTGGCATGAATGAACTGAGACGTACCTCCCTCGACTACATGAAAAGAGACATTGAGGAGCTCTCTGATCATGTAGCCCAGGCCGGTATGACCCTGACCTTGAGCAGCATCTTATCCTCACCTAGAATGATGTCACAGTATAAAGACAAAATGATCAATTTTAACAACTGGCTAAAATTTTGGTGTCATTCAAAGGGGATCCAGTGTCTGTCAGCCTGGGATGACATGCTCGACAAGCCATGTTACTTCACTAGGGACGGCTTGCACCTGTCACCCCTGGGCTTTCAGATATTGGCAAAGGCTCTTGCCACCCTCATAGTGCCTTTTTTAGGCAAGGCTCAAAAGTCAAACACACCTCCATAGACAGCACAAGGAACAAGAAACTAAGGGTAATGCTGCTAAATGCCAGAAGTCTTAACCTCAAGATGCACGGACTCGAAGCTCTCCTCAGTATGGAGAACATCGATATCTATGCAGTGACAGAAACCTGGTTCAAGGCTCCAGAGAGCACCCCAGCACTACCAGGTTATACCTCATATCATGCTTTTTGGCCCCAAAACCCGGACCGAACCACAAAAGGAGGGGGAGTTTCCATATTTATCAAGGATATCCACACCTCCAGGTTAGTGGCATTGCACAAAGTATCGGAGACCATCCATGTGCAACTGACAGTGGGCAAGACTGCTTTTCAGTTTATAGCATCCTACAGACCACCCTCTCAAAGTCAGGAATCCCATTCAGCTTTCCTGAAAACATTGGAGAACATGAAGATCTCCCCAAACACCATTATATTGGGCGACTTCAACTACCCAAACATAGACTGGGAGCATTACTCAAGCCCCAGCACCTTAGCCCAAAGGTTCCTGGAATTTATAAACTCAAATGCTATGGAACAACTAGTCACCACTCCCACAAGAGGAGATAACATACTAGACCTGATCATTACCAACATGGGGACTCTATGCTCCATACCAGAAGTATATCCCTCACTGGTAAGATCAGACCATAAATTAATTTCACTGGATATCCACATCCCAACCCCACCCCCAGCCCAGAAAACCACAGTGAAAAACTTCTCAAAAGTGAACTTCACACTTCTCAAAACCGAAGTGGAATCCTTCAAGGCCCCAGGGCCAGTGGAAACTACGGCCCAAACTGCAGAATCCTATATAAACGCATTCTACGGACATCTCCAGGAATGCATGGATCATGCTATCCCAAACAAAATCAAGACCCAATCATCCAAAGGCAGGCGTCCAGTCTGGTGGACCCCAGCCATAAATAAACTGTACAACAGAAGGAGGAAGCTACTACATGATAGAGCAAAATCCCTAAAAGGGAAGGCATCTCTGATCAGTACTAGCAAAAAATTATGATCCTTCATAAAATCCTCCAAGGCCAGCTTCGAGAGAAAAATTGCACAGGACACTAAAGACAATCATAAGGCTTTCAGTTATGTTAGGAACCTGGGATGCAACTCCCAGACTTGTTCTGAGTTGATTCTAAATGACAAAAAATACATTGAACCCACAGACATCGCCAATATCCTGGCAGACAGGTTCAGTGCAAACTTCTCCCCCCCCCCAAAAGAGCAAGTATCTATCCCGGCAGAGTGCAGCCTCCCAAATATCTCTGATGCTCAGGTGAAGGCCACCCTCTCCAAAGCAAAAAACACTGCTTCCATGGGACCAGATGGTGTCCTGGGTTGCGTCCTACATGAACTCCAAGAAGAACTAATCCCTCAAGTAAAACTGCTGTACAATCTCAGCCTCACTACAGGATATGTGCCCAAAGAATGGCGTACAGCAACAGTGGTCCCACTCCACAAAGATGGTGCCTCTACGGACCCTGGGAACTATCACCCCATAAGCCTGACTAGCCTAGTCTGCAAGGCTATGGAGAGGATCATCATGGAGCTCATAAACAAAGACATTAGGGACCTACAGACACTAGATCCTACCCAATTTGGCTTTGTCAAGGGCAGATCCTGCCTTTTGAACCTGGTCGACTTCTTTGAAAGAGTCACCAAGGCCATAGATGAAGGGAAGGTAGTCCACACTGACTATCTGGACCTCGCAAAGGCATTTGACACAATACCCCACTCAGGCATCATAGATAAGCTATCCAGCCTAAATATAAACCCCTATGTCACATGATGGGTCACAAACTGGCTCAAAGACCGAACCCACAGAGTCAGAGTTGCTGGAGCCATGTCAGACTCGAAACGGTCACAAATGGCATCCCACAAGGTTCTGTCCTGGGACCTCTCTTGTTCGGTATTCACTTTTCTGAGGTACAGGCCAATGTGGGAGGACTATGGCTTACCAAGTTCGCAGATGACTGCAAACTGGGCACCATAATCGACTCTCCAGCCAAAACAAACATCCTTCAAAAAGGTCTCACACAGACAGATAACTGGTGCCAGAGCCATGGTCTAAAGCTAAATGCCAAAAAGTGTATAGTCATACGCTTTGGCAAAAACAATGTGCCCACAAATTAGCACATAGGTGGTAACCCATTAAGTACAGAGAAAGTAATTAGGGATCTGGGGACCCAAGTTGATAGCAATCTTTCCTTTGACAACCACATTGCCAAAATGGTTAGAAAGACCTTCTACATAGCCCACCTCATCATGAAAGGATTCACATCTAGATCAAGAGAGGTAATCGTGCCCCTTTATTCATCCCTCTTCAGGCCCATCATAGAATACAATGCCCCCATTGGGATGTACCTTACCTGACACCTGCAGCAATTAGAAAGACCCCAAAAGTACCTCACCAGGAGGATCAAGGGACTCAAACAGATGCCATATGCTGCTCGGTTATAAAAACTCCAGCTCTACTCAGTTGCATACCGCCTACTTCGAGGTGATCTATGCCTGACATATAAAGCTATGTCCAACCCAGAATTAATGAACATTCTCCACCTCAGTAAATCTAAATCCCTTAGAGCCATGCACTCGAGGGACTGGAACCTCAGCACAGAAATAAATAGAACATGCTGGAGGGACAGATTCATAACCCAGAGGCTCCCTTCACTCTGGAATAGAATTCCAATTCATGTTAGGCAGAGCACCTCACTGACTTTCTTCAAGAAGAATCTTGATGAGTGGATGGGGGATCATAGGTTTGTCCTGGGGATTACTTCCGTGTCACTACTAGACAGAGGCACAGTAAACTAAACTTTAAAAAGGGCACAGTATACTCAAATCAAGGGGTGGCGTAAGCCAAACACAATCGGGCTAGGCTTATAAATGCCCCAGGGCAGACAGCCTAGTATGAACCTATGAACCTATGAACCAAAGGACAGATGACATAACACTTGGCTGTATGTAGACTTTGGTACCCGTTCTACATGTTGGGGGCTACTACCTATGTGGTACTGTCGGGATACTATGTTTAGTAAATGTGGATGCTATAGTTGGCTTATAGCTTTACAGCATGGGTCGGACAACAGGTATCTGTCTGTATGATACCCTTGTGGAGGATAAGTGTCTCATCCGGAGAATGCATTGTGGGCCACTGTTGCATTTCCAGATGTGGACGGACATATCCCTAGTGTGTTTGCCTGTACCTAAGAGGGCTACATGCCAAACAGGAGTGGTCCCAGGAATGGGTGTCAGTCAATACCACTGGTTACTGGTATAGTATAGTACCAGAAGGATCCAAACGCTAATGAGTTTCCTACATCTGTGTGTCAGTTGTCAAGACATCATCTAACGACTGGTTATAGTCAGGCTGTTGAGGTTGTGTATACTACCAGAATGCAAACCAATGACAGATAGTAGCAGTATCACCCACAGCATAGTGTCAAATCATGTCATATACACATGTGTACCCAAGTTAAAACATATGTGTAGTAAAATGCATACTGGCCACCAATAGAAATTATGAAGTGTTAACACTGTGTAATACAAGGCATGTCACCCTTCCCATGTGTCTACTATGTACGTACATGCAGACAGTGCACCTCAACCATGTTCACAAATGTACACCTGCAAATATGTACTGCACACATCACACACGTACTGTCCACTCACCAACACATGCTGCTAAAACTACACACATCAGCCAAGTGGCACATGGGCGGACAATACATATTTGGAATTAACACTGGTGTAAACAATACTACATTGATAATCATAGCATTAATGCATCATGCCTGCTCAGATATACCTACAAGGATATCATTACACTTTACTGTTGACAACATACTAACATTGCTACTCTGCTATAAAGTCACCCTGTGCATCAGCACCATGTTAGCCTGTTCCTGCATCAATGTTACAGATGACAGGAGGTGGCACAGTTTCATCATATGCACAGGGTGTGTTGTTGGTTTGCCAGAGCCCGACATTGACCCATCCAATTGACATGTACGTGTGTGTGTGTGTGTGTGTGTGTGTGTGTGTGTGTGTGTGTGTGTGTGTGTGTGTGTGTGTGTGAGGGAGAACAGTACAGCATGGGTCAATGTTGATGTAATGTGCATGTGTATGTGTTAGCCCTAGGTGTTTGGTTTATGTGTGTGTCTCTGCATGCACACAGTTCCACCATGTGGCTGCCATATACGGGAGGTTGTGGGACAGCCACAGACTGTACCTGCCAGGCTGTACAGATCACCGTCTCTGGCCAAGGACACAGTACCTGTGCCTGGCAGGGGTGCCGCAGACAGTATCGAGTACTAAGCCAGACTGGGTACCATCATGAGAGGCAGAGGGATGTCAACTGGACACATGTCCCTGCTGGGACTGGCCAGAGTCACGTGCACATGGTCTTCTATGACGGTCTATTGATAGCCCAGCCCCAACATTGCTGGGGCTGGTACTGTCACTACGGGAGCGGCTGTGACTTGTGTGTCGTCCGCAACGACTGCCAGCCGATGATGTTGCTGGCACACATCCACATTGACGTCTCAGCCATCCTGCACTGTCCTGGCACATGGACATGACATTGTGGAGGACATCTAATGTCTCCCCCAATGTCTGTCAATGACCTCAGTGTAATTAAGGTTGGCACCGGTAAGGTCATGGATACTGTCATTGTTAGCAGTGTTATGGGCCCTCTGTGCCCTTAGTCCCTGTCTGGTGTACCGTTCCATACATGCCTGTGCCTGCATTACAGCCCGGAACATACCTGAGGTTGTAAGGCCTGTGGGGGCACATCTGCCAGGGGCATTACGACCATCAGTGCTCCCACGAGAACCCCATGGACATCTGTCTATGTGGTACTGCTCCAGGAATCTGAGTATGGCTGCTGTGAGGGGATGCATGTGCCATAGATACCACACTATCCTGGTCAATGCCTACTGTATGCTGTCCCTCAGCTAAGGCCATTAGTGATGAGGGATGTATTGGCAGTATGAATGTGCACATAGATGGGGTGGAAAGCTGTGTACTGTTGATTGGCAGCCCAACAACAGACCCTGTCAAATCTGCCTGTGCCACAACACATGTATCATCATTTTCACTATTTGTGGCAGTGACTTCATGTTCCCTGCTGCACTCAACCAATACAACCTCAGCACCTGTGAGAGGAAGACAGGACACACACTTTACAATCTGTACATGATGTTAGCACACATGCACACATGCACACATGAACACATGCACACATGCACACACGCACACATGAACACATGAACACATGCACACATGCACACATGAACACATGAACACATGCACACATGAACACATGCACACATGAACACAAATACACTACACACTAAAACAGACACACACACACACACACACACACACACACACACACACACACACACACACACACACACACACACACCCCAACTGCAATCCAGAACATATTCATTAGTGGTTGATGGTGGAGTACAGTATCACAAGCCAAAGAGTCCTATCACACGTGTCAGCATGCAGGATGTGTGTTGCTCAACAGCATGCAGTGCGAGTGTAGGGAGTCCTTGTTAATAACAGTATACATGTCTTTGATGCATGTGTGTTGTTCAATGATTGGCCTCACCATGGAACACAATGTGTACATGGACACAACATTGCTGTGCAAGTATTAAATGCTTTTCAATGTCCTGTGCACCATCACTCACTTGTATACATGCCATGGCCAGATGCACACAACTGTCAGATGTATAGCAATGAATGATATGTGTACTACTGTAGTTACTGTAACTGGATGTAGTGTAGTACCATGAGCCATCATCTGGCAGCATCATGTGGTCCCTCAAGGCCACTAATGTGTGCCACACTGGCAACTATCTTGCTGTACCTGAACTGCAGCACTGTGGCTACATTAACCATTTCACAGGCAATTGTTACATGGGTATGTAAGGTGTTCAATAGGGAGCATTGCCTAACATGAATTAGGCATTTCAGTGAGAGAGAATTGTTTGAGGTCATTGGCTGACTGAGGTCACCTGGACTACAACTTAGACTAAGCACCTCATTGGTTCTTTTGAGATCTCTTTCTTAAAAGCTGTCTCAGGTTTCAACTTTCTGTTACCTAAGAAATTCAGTTGTGAGTGTTCTGCCATTTCACACTGAACTGATCGAAGGAAGGACACTGAGGAAACTCGGAGCTATAATATATAACATTAAGTATCCTGTTTTTTGTTTATTTTGTTCTTTATTTCTTTGTTATTTATAGCACTTTGTGTACTGTGTATTTTTCTAGCTAGTTTCACTGTGTGTGAGGTATTAACTGGAAATTGTCCACCTTTATTAAGCATCTGTTGGGTTGTTTGTTTCTGATAACTTGTTGCAGTTAAACTCTTTTTTCTAGAGGCTCCTTTAGCTGTTTAAAACTTTCATTTAACGGCTCACTCCTGCTTTTCAGCTGTGAGATACATTTCTGCAGTTTGTTTTCCACCCTCCCTCCTTGTTGGTATAGTGTTTTTATAGTTGGTGGCTTTGCAGTTGCCCGCCTCTAGTGTAAATTTGATCTGGGATTCTCCTCCAAGTCTAGTGTCATTACCTCATTCTACCCAGTATAGGGAGAACATTTGAGAAGGCCAATCAGCTTAGTTTCTGCTACTCCTTTCTCTCTTTCCTTTCTCTCTTTCCACAAAAAAAAAAAAAATGTATCTGCTTTTACTGTATTTGTGTTTCTTCCTACTTTATTTTACTTTTGCGTTATCTTAAAAGTACTCAGTTGTATTTACTATTGCTTGGTGTAACTCATTCTAAGCCTTTTAGTTTAAGCACTTGGGCTTCAGACCAGTTGTTTTACATTAGGAAGGTTTGTGGTCTGCACTGTAGGGCAGAACAGGTAGCTTACATCCTTCTAAGTTGGGAACTGCTGATTGAGGGCTCAGTGTCTGTTATTCTAAAAGTGTATTAATTCTGGTTTAAGCACTTGGGCTTCAGGCCAGTTATTTTACATTAAGAGGGTTTGTGGTCTGCACTCTTGTGGGAGGAGAGGCTGGACTCTGCCCTTCTGAGCTGGGAATTTCTGGTTAAAGGCTTATAGTGCCTGCATATTTGAACTGCTTCTAATTGAAATTGATATACCTTGTTTGCTGTAGCATAGACTAGATCCAGGCCTGCTGAATCTAGATTTGTTTGTATAACTTGAGCACTAATCCAGGCATTCTTTAAAGTATTCAATTGTATTTATTACTGCTTGGTAGTAACTTGATTAAAGTGTAGCTATCATTCTAAGTCTTTTGGATTAAGCACTTGGGCTTCAGACCAATTGTTTTACATTAGGAAGGTTTGTGGCCTGCACTGTGGTGGCAGGACAGGTAGCTTACATCCTTCTAAGTTGGGAACTGCTGATTGAGGGCTCAGTGTCTGTTATTCTAAAAGTGTATTAGTTCTGGTTTAAGCACTTGGGCTTCAGGCCAGTTATTTTACATTAAGAGGGTTCGTGGTCTGCACTCTTGTGGGAGGAGAGGCTGGACTCTGCCCTTCTGAGCTGGGAATTTCTGGTTAAAGGCTTATAGAGCCTGCATATTTGAACTGCTTCTTACTGTAATTGGTACACCTTATTTGCTGTAGCATAGACTAGATCCAGGCCTGCTGAATCTAGCTTTGTTTGTATGCTTGTTTGTTTGCTTGTTATTTCCCTGAAGAGCTACTTCCACCTAAAACGTGGCTTTTCAGCGCTTCTGTGGATCCCTAGTGATATCTGCATTGCTTACTGTACTTATTTCCTTGTTTCACTTGAAATAAAGTTACTGTTTGTCATTTTTGCATTTAAGTTATCTGTAACACATTGCATTTAGGTTACCTGGCACTTGCTCACTGAAGTAATTATATGTCAGCACTAAAAAAATTAAAAGCACTACACCCTCACAAACTCCCCTTGAGTACCTTGTTCCCCATTGGCCCTTTTTTTCAATTATAAAGGAATTCCCAATACTATTCTAGCATGTCCAAAGGTCAGTTGTCAATCTCCTCTCCGGTCCAGCTGGTGAATCTGGGAATTTTGAGGCAATATTACAACTGCCTCATGTACACAGACAACCCTCTCCTCCTCCCAACAAATTCAAACACATGTGAGAGATGCAACCATATAGCCAAACTGGAGGCTAAGCTCTCTCAACTCAGTACTGGCGTAATCAGTTAGGAGGAGAAGGAAACCACACTCACTACAATTCCAGTCTCACATAGACCTACCACGACAGCAAACCAAACACATAAACACACAAAAACATACTCGGAGGCTCCAAATCAAAATCTGCCTAAGCAGCAGAGACCTCCAAAGCAGACACCCAAGTAACCGCTACCCCAAAACAAAACACGTGCAACACATAGCTCACAAAGCCAGTGTGCCGAACAGTCACAGCCCTTAAGGCTAAACAACACACCTGATACACTTGTAATAGGTGACTCTATCGTCAGGCACTCTGACGTGCCACTCACCAGGCTGAACAAGGAGAAGGTCACGGTGAGCTGCCTGTCAAGCGCTAGGATCCGCCACATAACACAAGCACTCAGGTCACTCCAAGGCAAGTACAAATATGACTCAGTCATTGTCCATGCTGGTGTGAATGACCTGAGACGTACCTCCCTGAAAAGAGACATAGAGGAGCTCTCTGAGCATGTAGCCCAGGCCGGTATGACCCTGACCATGAGTAGCATCTTACCCTCACCAAGAATGATGCCACAATATGAAGACAAGATGATCAATTTCAACAATTGGCTTAAGTATTGGTGTCATTCAAAGGGGATCCAATGCCTGTCAGCCTGGGATGACATGCTCGACAAGCCACAATGCTTCGCTAGGGACGGCTTGCACCTGTCACCCTGGGCTGGATATTGGCAAAGGCTCTTGCTACCCCATAGTGCCTTTTTAGGCAAGGCTCAAAAGACAAACCCACCTCCATAGGTATCACAAGGGATAAGAAACTAAGAGTAATGCTACTCAACGCCAGAAGTCTAAACCTCAAGATGCACGCACTCAAAACTCTCCTTAGCATGGAGAACATCGATATCTGTGCAGTAACAGAAACCTGGTTCAAGGCTCCGAGAGCAACCCAGCACTACCAGGTTATACCTCATACCATGCTTTTGGCCCCAAAACTTGGACCAAACCACAAAAGGAGGGAGTATCAATATTCGCCAAAGATACCCACACCTCCAGGTTGGTGGCACAGCACAAAGCATCAGAGACTATCCATGTGCAACTAACAGTGGGTAAAACTGCCTTCCAGTTTATAGCCTGCTACAGACCACCCTCCCAAACCCAGGAACCCCACTCGGACTTCCTGAGAACACTGGAAAATATGAAGGTCTCTCCAAACACCATTATTTTGGGTGACTTCAACTACCCAAACATAGACTGGGAGCATTACTCTAGCTCCAACACCCTAGCCCAAAGGTTCCTAGAATTTATAAACTCAAATGCTATGGAACAACTTGTTACCACTCCCACAAGAGGGGAAAACATACTGGACCTGATCATCACCAACATGGGGACTTTATGCTGCAGACCAGAAGTGTATCCCTCACTGGTAAGATCAGACCATAAACTAATCTCACTGGATATCCACATCCCGACTCCACCCCCTGCCCTGAAAACCACAGTGAAACACTTCTCTAAAGCAAATTTCACACTCCTCAAAACCGAGGTGGAATCCTTCAAAGCCCCCGGGCCTGTGGAAAATACGGCCCAGACTGCAGAATCCTTTATAAATGCATTCTATGATCACCTTCAGGAATGCATGGATCATGCAATCCCAAATAAAACCAAGACCCAGTCCTCCAAAGGCAGACGTCCTGTCTGGTGGACCCCAGCCATAAACAAACTAAGCAATAGAAGGAGGAAGCTACTACATGATAGAGCAAAATCCCAAAAAGGGAAGGCATCTCTGATCAGTATTAGCAAAACACTACGGGCACTCATAAAATCATCTAAGGCCAGCTTCGAGAGAAAAAATGCACAGGACACTAAGGATAATCACAAGGCTTTCTTTAGTTATGTTAGTAACCTGGGTAGGAATTCCCAGATATGCTCAGAATTAGTCCAAAATGGCAAAAAATACACTGAACCCACAGACATTGCCAACATGCTAGCTGACAGGTTCAGCGCAAACTTCCCCACCAAAAGGGCAAATATCTATCCCAGCAGAGTGCTGCCCCCCTGACATCTCAGATGCTCAGGTAAGAGCCGCCCTCTCCAAAGCAAAAAACACAGCATCAATGGGACCAGACGGTGTCCCGGGCTGTGTCCTACATGAACTCCAAGAAGAGCTAAACCCAAACATAAAACTACTGTTCAATCTCAGCCTTACTACAGGAAATGTACCCAAAGAGTGGCGTACAGCAACAGTGGTCCCTCTCCACAAAGGTGGTGCCTCAACAGATCCTGGAAACTATCATCCCATAAGCCTGACTAGCTTGGTCTGCAAAGCTATGGAAAGGATCCTCATGGACCTCATAAATAAAGATATTGGGGACCTACAGACACTGGATCCTACCCAGTTTGGCTTTGTTAAGGGCAGATCCTGCCTCTTAAACCTGGTTGACTTCTTTGAAACAGTCACCAAGGCCATTAACGAGGGGAAGGTGGTCCACACAGCCTACCTGGATCTCGCAAAAGCCTTCGATACAATACCCCACTCGGGCATTATAGGTAAGCTCACCAGCTTAAATATAAACCTCTATGTCACTAGATGGGTTGCAAACTGGCTCAAGGACAGAACCCACATGGTTAGAATTGCTGGAGCCATGTCAGACTCCAAACCAGTTGCAAGTGGCATCCCACAAGGCTCAGTCCTGAGACCTCTCTTGTTCGGTATATATTTCTCAGAGGTACAGGCCAACATGGAAGGACTGTGGCTGACCAAGTTCGCAGATGACTGCAAACTGGGCACCATAATCGACTCTCCAGCTGACACAAGCATCCTCCAAAAGGGCCTCATAGAAACAGACAACTGGTGCCAGAGCCATGGCCTCAAGCTAAACACCAAAAAGTGTATAGTCATTCCCTTTGGCAAAAACAAAGTGCCCACAAATTACACATAGGTGGTAGTCCATTAAGCACAGAAGAAGTAATTAGGGACCTGGGGACCCAAGTAGATAGCAATCTCTCATTTGACAACCACGTGGCCAAAGTGGTTAGAAAAACATTTTATATAGCCCACCTAATCATGAAGGGATTCACATCTAGATCAGGGGAGGTCATCGTGCCTCTTTACTCATCCCTCATCAGGCCCATAATTGAGTACAATGCCCCTTTTGGGATGTACATTACCAGACACCTGCAGCAACTGGAAAGACCCCAAAAGTACCTCACCAAGAGGATCAAAGGGCTCAAACAGATGCCATATGCTGCCCGGTTAAAGAAACTCCAGCTCTACTCAGTGGCATACTGCCTGCTCAGAGGCGATCTGTGCCTGACGTATAAAGCCATGTACAACCCAGAATTAATGGACATGCTGCACCTCAGAAAATCCAAATCCCACCGAGCCACGCACTCGAGAGACTTGAACCTCAGCACTGAAATAAATAGGACATGCTGGAGGAACAGATTTATAACCTAGAGGCTCCCTTCACTCTGGAATAAAATCCCAGTCCAGGTTAGGCAGAGTCCCTCATTGACTCTCTTCAAGAGGAATCTTGATGAGTGGATGGGAGATCGTAGGTTTACCCCGGGTATCACTTCTGTGTCACTGTTAGACAGAGGCACAGTATACTAACCTCGAAAAAGGGCATAGCAAAATTAATTTAAAATGGGTGGCGAAAGCCAAACACACTCTGGCTAGGCTTATAAATGCCCTAGGGCAGATAGCCTAGTATAAACCTATGAACCTATGAATGTGTTGCGTGTTGAAGAGTGTCGCACCACCCCATGATAGGCCTCTACCCCTCAGGTATAGTATGTGTGCTGTGTGGATGACATTTGGGATACTGGAGTCTAACCTTACAGCAGGTGTCTAAATACGCCATGTGTATCATATTAACACGTACTGCATATGACAAAGTGGTGTATGTTGTGTGCATGTGTATTGACTCTGCCTATACAATGTCCACTACAGCGTACCACAATTGTTTGGGATGCTCTGTGTATTGCATGTGCTTAAGGCAGCTACTCATGTTACTGGGTTGTGCATAGTCCCACAGAAAACATGCAGAGCATGCATTATGTGTAGGTGTTTTACATGTGTATATGGCCTACAACTCACCTATGACATGGACGTTATTTGCTATATAAAATGTAGAACACTCACCAGCATGGGTTTGCTGTCTTGCTGTCACACCAGAGGGACCTACATAGATATGAGACAGTTTGTCAGTGTCAACAACTATGGCATTGCTGCTGTGAGTTTGCAATTTTACAGTAGTACAACGGTTGACAGTCACAGGCATACAGATATGTTCCAATTATCAGTATCGCACAACACCAGGCTCCACATCTTCTAAATACACAGTACACATCTGACATATGCATGTTCTAACAATCGAGCTAACAGTAGTCTGCAGATATGCCATGTTACCTGCACACTTCGAGTCAACTTGCTGGGTGAATCCGGCCTCCATAATGACACATGTCTGTTGCAGTGGTTGGCCAGGAGCCACCACGCTGAGGAGCAGCTCTTCCAATCTGGTGAGGGGGTGGATGTAATGCTGCACCACCACCTGTGGCAAGCTGTTGTTTGCAGACATTGGAGGCATGCTGCCGGACATGTCTAATTAAATCACTGCAGTGATGGCGTACCTGCTCATAAGTCCGGTTATGCATGCCTACGTCATTAACCTGACAGACAACATCTTGCCACAGTGCAGTGCGTTAGTTCCAGAGTATGGTATGTGTCTGAGATGAGAATGTACCACTCCAGCATGTTCTGCTTTTTGATGTTACAAGGTTTAGATCAGTATAGTGTGTAGCTTGTAGGGATTTTGATCTGTTTCCATGGAGCATGTCCAACACCTGTGGGTTTGGCATAGCTTTGTATGTTAGGCAGAGGTTGCCTCTGGGTAGGCGGTATGTGACACAGTGTAGCTGTGGTTTTGTAAGACAGTCTGCATAGGGCATCTGTTTGAGTCTGGTAATACTCTTTGTGAGGTATGTGCCTCGTGTCTACAGTTGCTGTAGATGTCTTCTGAGGTACATACCAAAAGGGCCATTGTACTCTATGATGGGTTTTATGAATGATGAGTAGAGTGGAACACTGACCTCTTTTTCCATGAATGACATACCTTTTCTGATGATATGTGGACCATACACAGTTTACATGACTAGTGTGGCACTGTGATTATCAAAAGGGACACTACTGTCTACCTGTGTCCCATGGCCTCTTATCACACTTTTGGTGTTGAGTAGACTACCACTTATGTGGTAGTTCATGGGTACAGGGTTTTTAACAAAAGGGACTGCAATACATTTACAACATTGAGCTTGAGCGTACATATAAACATCCATTGGTGTACATATAGATTTACATATAGGCACATATACAGTCCACCTTTCATGGTGGGAATATCAATTATGTAAAGGTTGAGAGGGATACAGTTATGTAATAATGCACAGTCTTGTGCAGAATGCATTGAAAGTATTCCCATCCCATGTATCTTTAGCAGGACACCCTGTCTGGAAGACTAAAAACCTAACAAATCATACCCACAGTGTTTAAACACCACATGTCATATACCAGCACTGAATGCTGTCTTGTTTGCCACACACTACAACCTACATAAAAATATGCACATAACAACCTTCACCAACATATATATGTCCACCCTTCACAAACAGTTGCAGTATGTCCCTTGCTCTATGCACATGTTAAGATGCTAATATATCTGACACATAAATATCTCTCCATATGTGTGTGCTATACACACACAAGGTCCACACTGTTGTATGTCCTTAGACCTCACAGATGACCTGTTGGGCCTTGCTACAACATGAACAGTTGTCACATGTGTGCATAACAGTAATATTACAGGGAGTATTTATAGCTGCTAATGCTACATTACTATACTAGCCTGGTACAGCAGTTGCCAATGCTAAGCTACACATTATATGACTATCATGCATGTGTTTCTCTGTCATATCCAGGTTTATATAGCTGTTTGCACTACTCTCCCAAACAGCCATTATACACAGTACTGTACAGAACATAGATAACATGATCAGATGTCTGACATTTAATGCTGAGCTACATATGTCACAGTTATGTCCCACTGCACACAGCTACACACTAATTTGTCCATGGCATTAGTTATGCATGGCATCAGTGCATACATACCTACTGCGCCACATATGCATGTTTCAAAGTATGTACAGTACTCTTCATAAACATCTACCACTTGCCGGTAACCACATATCTGTTACATACCTGTTTGTCACTTTCAGGTCCGTCTGTGTATGTTTTGACAATTTTTTTTTAGTATTAATTAAGTAAAGTTTGCTTTGACTTAATTTTTTTTTGGTTATTAATTAAGTTTTTTTTTTTACTTAATTAATATTTTTGGTTAGTAATTCAGTAAATTTGTTTTACTTAATTAAATTTTTCAGCAAAATGAAGGTGTACCACTGTTAAATCTGGTAAATGCAACTGTCCCAGTAAATGGTTAATGAATCACTCAAAAATATATATGGGATAGTGCGAAGCGAGCTTCAAAAAACTCTAGAATAAAACTGTCACCAAGAATGTTAACATCCAAGTATATAAAAAATCCACAAGTGTGTAGAAATCCACAAATTTATTGTTTCCAAAAACAAACTTTGGATAAGTGCTTTCACTACGAATAGCTTCCTCAGATCCTTCTCTTAATAACTAAAGTAGGACCATACATATATAGCAAGTAAAACAATTAAACCATTAACAATCATTGCAATTTAAAGGAGAAATGATATATATTAAAAAATTTTATTCTAAAACACTTTTAAAAAACTCAATAAAATATTAAAAGTTGATAGATGAAACAGTCTATCTAGTGAATTGTATAAAAAATCTATACTTATAAAGATGTATATATAAAAATATGTATGACAAGTGTGTAATGTATGTGCAAAATATAGATATACATACCTATATATCTCATATATGTATGCACACTTGTATATTACATGTAAGACATAACTGTCATCTCACATTCCTACGCTGTCTTAATTTAGGTTTTATGGACGCTATTTCATTAAGCCCAGATCCTTTTTATTTAGTTTTTTAAAAGTGTTTTAGAATAAATTTTTTTCATATATATAATTTCTCCTTTAAATTGCAATGATTGTTAATGGTTTAATTGTTTTACTTGCTATATATGTATGGTCCTACTTTAGTTATTAAGAGAAGGATCTGAAGAAGCTATTCGTAGTGAAAGCGCTTATCCGAAGTTTGTTTTTGGAAACAATAAATTCCTGGATTTCTACACACTTGTGGATTTTTTATATACTTGGATGTTAACATTCTTGGTGACAGTTTTATTCTAGAGTTTTTTGAAGCTCGCTTCGCACTATCCCATATATATTTTAGAGTAATTAAATTTTTGTTTTATTAAGTAATATTTTTTTTACTCCTCTCCAGGTTTACAGATGCTATAACACATGCAATGTAATGATTGCATGCAGGGATAGCAAGTACAGTCTGCTTTTATAGGTATCTGCACATGTGCATGTGATGCCCTCTGCACCAATTGGTGTCCAGCATTTGGTAAATGCATACAGCCTGCTGTGTGATAATTGCAGTACTCACTGTCATAGCAACCCAATGCTATAAATTGCTAAGTTATGTAGGTGTATCCCTTTCAGATTTCCAGAGTGGGGCCCATGCTTGTTTGCTGTGGACACTGTTGTGTAAGTCAGAAGGTTGGTATACTTCTTATATCTGTAGCTAGAGGTGTAGACAATGATGTACATGTTGTACTCAGGCCTGACTGTTGCCACTTCCAGTACAGAGCTATCAGTGTAGAGTTTAACTCACCCCTACAAATGTTTACACAAGATATATGTGAGTATGTAGTTTCTTTTCTACTTATATAATTAACTGCCATACAAAAGTAGTTATTGAAAAGTATTCTTTTGGCACATAAACTGTTTGTGAACTGTTATACTGCGCATATTAATGTACTCACTTCTGCAGGGTTTGTGTTTTTTTATTGTTGACATTAGCACAGGATTCTCAGGAAAACTGGACAATTCCAATACTGAGTATGCCTACCTACATCCTTGGTAGACCCTAAACACACACGTATATTTAAAATTGGGGGGGGGGTGCAGACATACAGGGAGCATTATGTATTATTGTGTGAATGTTATCTTACTGGACTTAAAGGATTGGTGTGTACCTGTTAGTTTATCAAGGCAGGTGGTCTGTCTGCATAGTTCCCAACTGTGAACCTATCCAGACGGTAGCCAGATGTTAGCCTTTTATTCTTTGTCTGTGCAACCCACAGGTGTTTCAGCACTGGTACAATGACATTGTTACAGTCAGTTGCTACCAGTACATGGCTACATCCTTTGGTATTTCTGTGTTGTACTCCTACATAAGGGTATGCTTGTGGAGGTCCTCCCAAAGCTATTTGCAGAGTGTGCAACAGCAGAAAAGCTGATATGCCTGTGTGTTTGTGCCTCTGTCAGGCCTATGAAACACTCAGATACATATTTGCATGGAGTCAGGGATAGGTAGTTAAAAGTGAGGTACACCTTCCAAATAATAGAGACAGTAAGTGTAGACTTGAGTGAAGCAGTGCATATGGATTAGTCCACCTTTTATGAAGTACAAGCGGTGTCTACTGTTATTATTGTCATTATTCATTGTGTAATACCCCACCTTTCTGACTAACATCAGTACTTTTCAGAGGGATTCAGAGGGACACAGCTAAAATATGTTTCACAATCAGGGACATCTTTGAAAATTAGTCACAGTTAGGAAGTATGGCCTCTGCCCTAATCAGATATACCAGTGTTTGTCCTGCTATGATACTGTGTGGGGGTTGTAAAGTGCCTCTATAACATTATTTGCTGCTAGAATGACTGCTTCTCTTATCACAGTCATGTAATGCAATTCCACAACAATTGCTAGTAAAGATCCACAGAACAAGCTTTGTGTTATGGCATTCCTATTTTTCCTTTACATAAACTCATTGTATTGCATGATATATTTATTTCAGCACCAAGTTATTGTAAATCTGCTGTGGCTTAGTGGTACTTCATGCCACTCGCTCAAACCCGCTAACTACTGCTTATAAGTGCTTACTCCCACTAACCCCCACACTAATTTATTTGAAAGAAAAGAAAATAGGGAGATAGGAAAGTGGTGAAAAAGGGGCACAAAGAGGGAAAGACAGTAGGGAAACCAGATCGGGATGTGCAGGACAGGTGTAGGGAAGGTCCATAGCTGCCCATTTCTTTACCAGCAACAGCTGTGCATATGTTAGATATTTGGAGTGAAATTTGAAACCTTCCACCCCTGAGAGAGGGGTGAGGACAACAAAGTATGTTGTACTGCCAATTATAATTATCAGTTTACATGTCCAGCAGACATGTGTGCGAAATGGGCAGCCATGTATGGGGCATAATATTTTTGTGGGAACAGATTACCCCTTTTTTTTTTCAGGTGAGAGTGGAATGTGAGGTAGAGGAAGTAGGTATATCTGGGGAGGTAGGTTGGGGAGGTAAACAGACAAGACAAACAAGACGCATACAGGGGCGGAGTATGACACATGGGGTGGGTGAACACAATTGACTGGGACAGATGTTTGGAAATCGCAAGCCCATGAGCTCACAGATGGTAACAGTGGAACTGAGATCCCCACCCATGGGCAATCACCACTGCACCTTCACAGCCCCGAGGGTGGCTGTACTGGGGGCTGCGTAGAAGGGGCAGGCTCACCCGTGAGTCGCGCCACTCTCGCCTCGAGCTGGTGTAGGGGATCAGTGACTGAACGCTGGATCTCCCTACGCACCACAGCCCGGACCCTTCGGAAGGTGACAGGTGGGCCTTCTCCGCCACGCTTGCATGGGGGGGACGAGCCCCATCCCCTGCAGTGCTTCCACCTGAAGGTGGCACAGGACCAATTGAGGAGGGGAGCCCGGGCTGGGCACTGGACCTGCTGGTGCCAGGTGCAATTGCCAGCACAGGAGGAACAGGTGGGTCTGCTGGGACTGGCCTTCCCATACATTCTGTGATAATGTGTGTTTAATTACAACATAGACAACAGCATTCCAATTTAGTTGTAACAGCATGCAGTAATATTTCCATTAACCCAACACACCAGGGTTCCAACAGTTGAACAGCAAGCATAGCACATGCATATATTGAATGACAGTGGACATTACAACAGCATGCAGGGATGGTTGGTGGCAACAGGCCACCAAGATTGTGGTGTTTGAACAGGGCACATGCATCAAAGTAAATGCAGATATGTATAGAACAATAGGACATATGTCCCAACAAATGTTTTGAGATTAGACATACCCATTGAGGTGTGGAATTGCATTGTTTATGCACATACAGTAGGGTGTAAAAAGAAACCTCCATTAACATATTATAAGTACTTTTAGTCTGCACTACATTCCTTTTGACTGCAGGTGTATATCCTCCACATGTATTATTACACTAGGCAACATGCATTAGGTTGTGTAATGGGTTTGACTAGTTCATTATATACCTGACCTATATCTGACATACTAATTGTCCAAGATGCAGATGTTACTGCTACATAGTTATATATTTTATTTATATTTATATATCTACATATCTGGATCTGCTCACATGACATTTTCAGTTAAATTTCTACAGAACCCTACATTTCATGTAGCACACTCACATTTCTGGGGAACACATTAACAAGCTACTCATGTGCCAGATTTACCTATGCATGCCAGCCATTAACCGACTGTTGAGGACTGTATATATGCTTCACAGCTACTGGCACTTCCTTCATTCACTTTATATGGGACTGCCCAACTGTGGGTTGACAGCACTTAATACAACAGTACTATTTATATAATGCAAGGGTACAACAACATTTCAAAGTAAGTGACACAGGCACACTCCAAGTATTATATGTTTATTAATTACATTACACACTTTTCTACAGGCTCTCTCCTTTATTTGATATTACAGTGCATACGAAAGACTTATTCAAGACATATTATACCTTTATTAAAAGGTTGCAACACTCTTTTTCAGGCTCGCTCACTTATTTTATATGACAGTACATGCAGAGATATTATTCCAGACTTATTTTACCTTTATTAATGGGTTACTACACTCTTTTTCTGGCTCTCTGACTTGTTTTATATAACAGTACATGCAGAGGAATTATTCAGGGCATTTTATGGCTGTATTATTGGGCTACAACACTTTTTTTCAGGCTCTCTCACCTATTTTATATAACAATACATGCAGAATAATTACTAACCTGCCTGGTGGCGCAGCCTTAGCAGCCTATCTGCATAGGCTTGCTGATTCACAGCATGGACACCTGCAGCTGTAAAGTAAATGAAGGGATATTGAGACATACCTATCCATTATATAGAATAAATTAGCATGTCTTTCATACTGCATTCCATGACTACCTACTCAGTAGTGGGGCATCTCGCATGTTACGGGCCTCCTGTATCCATTGGTTCAGTAGGTCCTGCTTCTGTCTCTTCAGGTCTGCATGGTGGTGACAGACCTGCTCACCAGTCCAAGGGATGCCTGTGGCACTGGTGAGATCATGAGCTAACCGGTTCCAAGCCTCTGCTTTGTATTCTGTCCCTTGGAACTGGCCCTGCAGGAGTCTTGACTCATGATGGTGGACAAGAAGCCAAACCATGTATTTTGACTCCTCGATACCCCAACGTTGTGCTTGAAAGTGAGTACCCTCTCCAGCACCAGCCATTCTAACTGCAGATGGGAGCTACAATCAGTTATGGCGAGTATTCCCACCTATGGAGCTTAAATATGCCGCATTTCCCGCACTTTTTTGTGATTGGACATTTTTGAAAATTCTCGGCTGACTGCAGACCTGCTTAGCAATGGTTAATCTACCATTTATAAGTATATGTATGTTAACCGTGGATGTTTATCCTAAACTGTCATGGCTTAGTGGTTTAGTACTTTGATTATGGTGCACAGTGTCCTGGGTTCGAACCTTGTCATTGCTTTTTATTTTACTACTGTCCAGACAGGCTAGGGGGTGTAGCTGTGTTTAGGCAACTTTGCTCTACGTTGCTCCACGTTGCCCTACGGTGCGCTGGTTAGCACGGTGTGCAGCTCAGTGCAAACCTATTGCTCTGGGTAAAGCGCTGCTTAGATATGGGCAACTATATTGTGCTGGGTAAAGTGCTGCTTAGCTATGCGCAACTATATTGCACTGAGTAAAGCGCTGCTTAACTATGGGCAACTATATTGCACTGGGTAAAGCGCTACTTAACTATGGGCAGCTATATTGCACTGGGTAAAGCGCTGCTTAACTATGGGCAACTACATTGCGCTGGGTAAAGCGCTGCTTAACTATGGGCAATTACATTGCACTGGGTAAAGCGCTGCTTAACTATGGGCAACTATATTGCGCTGGATAAAGCGCTGCTTAGCTACGGGCAATTATATGTCAAGATCCTTCTTATATTTATATATATACATTTTGTTCACTGATACATAGGCCATTTCAATGCTTTTTAGTAAAATTTTATTCATATATGTCAGGAATTATTTCATATACTAATTTAATACATAAAATAGTAAGGGGAGTGGTGGGACATGAACCGTAAATGCCTCCTCTTTGTGCGAAGGCTCTACCACTATGCTATTGCTATTTGGCTTAATTTGCATAAACATTTCTTATTATGCTCTTCAATGTTGAAATTGCTAACTGCAGCTAAGCAATGGGCACACCCGTGCAAACACGCGCAAATACGGGCAGCTATATTGGGAATTATAAAAAAAAAAAATTAAAAGTTTTACATTTTATAACTGTACTGGGGGTTTACAATGTGAGGGAGTGTAGTGTTGGGTATGTAGACATTTGAGCTGACTCGCTCATGTGTGTTGACATTTCACAATTCAGACACTTGCAGGGGCATGGACCTTTGGACTGCTCGGCAGTCAGACATGCCCCCTGCCTTCCTGAATGGTCCGTGTTAGACTTGGAGTGGAGTCAGCGTGCCCTCATGAATATGCATGGCATGCTGATGTCATACTGTTCAACTGCAGTTTCCGAGTAGGACTTATTTAGTCTTACACAAAGGATTTGTGAATCCTGGGGATTTAGTAAGACATCAAAGGTACAGTGTACCTTTTTGAAAATGTTTCTTCACTTCAAGCTTTTTTTTTCTATTTCTCTACTTTTATATATCCTAAATTAGTGCTAAACATTGATTTATGCATCTGAAAAAATAACTGATTTCAGTTGAACCAGAAATTAATTATAACTTGCCCTTTCTATCATTTTTGTCCACATTCAAATGTATTATCACTTTGATGCATAAGATTCACTCTTATGAGTTACCTAAGAAGTTCAGTTGTGAGTGTTCTGCCATTTCACACTGAGCTAATCGAAGTAAGGACACTGAGCAAACTCGGAGCTATAATATATAACATTAAGTATCCTGTTTTTTGTTTATTGTATTCTTTATTTCTTTGTTATTTATAGCACTTTGTGTACTGTATATTTTTCTAGCTAGTTTCACTGTGTGTGAGGTATTAACTGGAAATTGCCCACTTTTATTAAGCATCTGTTGGGTTGTTTGTTTCTGATAACTTGTTGAAGTTAAACTCTTTTTTCTAGAGGCTCCTTTAGCTGTTTAAAACGTTCATTTAAAGGCTCACTGCTGCTTTTCAGCCGTGAGAAACATTTCTGCAGTTTGTTTCTAAGTAGTGGGGATATTTGTAGCATTTCCATATTCAGGCTTGTATTTGGGCCTAGTGTTTGTGGAGGCTGTGTGTCTGAGCACATATTCAGGGACATCTTGGTTTAGCCAAAGCCATCAGGCATTTCAGTGAGAGAGAATTGTTTGAGGTCATTGGCTGACTGAGGTCACCTGAACTACAGCTTAGACTAAGCACCTCACTGGTTCTTCTGAGATTTCTTTCTTAAAAGCTGTCTCAGGTTTCAACTTTCTGTTACCTAAGAAGTTCAGTTGTGAGTGCTCTGCCATTTTACACTGAGCTAATCGAAAGAAGGACACTGAGCAAACTCGGAGCTATAATATATAACATTAAGTATCCTGTTTTTTGTTTATTTTGTTCTTTATTTCTTTGTTATTTATAGCACTTTGTGTACTGTGTATTTTTCTAGCTAGTTTCACTGTGTGTGTGGTATTAACTGGAAATTGTCCACTAAAAAAAAAAAACTTTTTCTAAGCTTGTTTCCTGCCTTACCTGTGGGTAGTCTAGCCTGGATATAGATTTGCTGTGTCCAGGACTATTTGTAGGCTTGTAGGGCCCAAGCCTTTCTGTGCTGGAGGGAAGCCTCTAGCTTAATTTTGTTTCTTAGAACTAGCCAGTTTTTTGTTTCAGCACTTGTTCAGAACTTATTGTAAGCACTAAATAAGCTACAAATTACTACAGCACTCAACTTTCCTTACTGTCTAGTGGAAAACAGTTTCTAGTACTTAACAAATAAGCACCTATCCAGGCATGTCTATGGGTCAGCCCCCGGTGTTTTCTCCTGTCTACCTGATGAATCTAGGCATCTTGGGGCAATGCAGTAATTGCCTCATGTACACAGACAACTCTCTCCTCCTACCACCCAACACTACAACCTGTGAGAGATGCACTTATATAGCCAAACTGGAAGCAAAGCTCTCTTCACCCAAGACTGGACTAAACAGGCAAGAGGAGAAGGTAAACACTTGTACCACACCACACTCAGCAGATAGTCCCTCAAAACGTACACCACCAAAACACACACATAGAAACACAAAATTCACACCTACATTCGCGGAGGCTCTCAGTAAAAACCTGCTCAAGCAACAGGGACCTCGGAAGCAGAAACAAAAGCAATCTCCACCCCCCCCAACACAACCCAAATGACACATAGCCCACAAACTCAGTCTACCACTCAACTACAGCCCATAAGGCATAACAATGTACCCAACACTCTAGTCATAGGTGACTCTATAGTCAGGCACACTGATGTTCTACTCACCAGGCTAAACAAGGAGAAAGTTACTGTCAGCTGCCTGTCGGGTGCCAGGATCCATCACATAACGCATGCACTCAGGTCACTCCACAACAAGTACAAATATGACTCTGTCATTCTCCATGTTGGTGTGAATGACCTGAGACATACCTCCTTGGACTACATGAAAAGGGACATGGAGGAGCTGTCCGATCTTGTAGCCCAGGCAGGTATGACCCTAGCCCTGAGTAGCATCCTGCCATCACCCAGAATGATACCACAATACAAGGACAAAATGATTAACTTCAACAATTGGCTAAGCTTCTGGTGTCATCCTAAGGTGATCCAGTATCTGTCTGCCTGCGATGACATGATCGACAAGCCACGATGCTTTGCCAGAGATGGCCTGCACCTGTCACCCCTGGGATTCCAGATACTGGCTAAGGCTCTAGCCACCCCTATAATGCCTTTTTTAGGCAAGGTTCAAATGACAAATTCACCACCCTAACAGGTACAGGCAAGAAGAATCTGAGGGTACTGCTACTCAATGCTAGAAGTCTAAATCTCAAAATGCACTCTCTCGAGGCACTCCTTAAAATGGAGAACATCGACATCTGTGCAGTGACAGAGACCTGGTTCAAGGCTCCAGAGAGTACCCCTGCATTACCAGGCTATAATTCATACCACACCTTTCGGCCACCTAACCTGGACCGAAACACTAAAGGTGGAGGCGTGTCCATATTCATGAAGGATATCCACACCTCCAGGCTAGTTGCTCAGCATAATGCATCCGAGATTATCCAAGTGCAACTAACTCTGGGCAAGACCGCAATCCAAATTGTAGCTTGCTACAGATCCCCCACCATGCCCCAGGATTCCCACTCCTCATTTCCTAATACACTGGAAAATATTAGGGTATAACCTAACACCCTAATAATGGGTGATTTCAACTACCCTACCATTAACTGGGAAAACTACTCATGTACCAACTCTTGTGCTCAACGTTTTCTGGCATTCATAAATTCCAATGCCATGGATCAACTTATCCACACCCCCACCAGGGGCAGCAATATCCTAGACCTGGTTATTACCAACATGGGCAACCGGTGCTCCAAACCAGAGGTCATTTCCTCGTTGGTCAAATCCGACCATAAGCTAATCACCCTAGACATCCACATTCCTCCCCCACCCCCCATTAGGGAAACCACAGTAAAAAATTTCTCCAAAGCCAACTTCACGCTTCTTAAGACAGAAGTGGCAAACTTCACGACACCCATGCTGACAGACAATAGAGGTATGACTGCTGAATCCTACACAAATGCACTTTATAAGCATGTACATGAGTACATGGATCGTGCAATCCCTAACAGAACCAAGATGCTATCCTCCAAAAAAAAGGAAGCCAATCTGGTGGTCCCCTGCCATAAACAAACTCTACAACAGAAGAAAGAAACTGTTGCAAAAAAGAGTAAAATCCCATGATTGGAGAAACTCCCCGGTCAGCTTCAGTAAGAAGCTGAGATACCCCATAAAGTCCTCCAAAGCTAGTTATGAAAACAAAATCGCCACTGACTCTAAAGACAACCACAAAGCATTCTATAGCTATGTCAAGAATCTCAATGGCAACACTCAGATCTGCTCTGAGTTACAGCACAATGGCACTAAATATACAGAACCAATGGATATTGCCAACATCCTGGCAGATAGGTTCAGTGCTAACTTTACCCCTCTGTCATCCCATAAAGGGCCCATCTCTATACCAGAAGAATGCAAAGTTCCTGTAATCATGGCTGCACGGGTAAATAACACACTATCCAAAGCCAAGAACACAGCATCCATGGGACCTGACGACATCGCAGGCTGTGTTCTACATGAACTACAGAACGAACTGGCACCCCATCTAAGTACCATGTTCAATCATAGCCTCACCTCAGGCTATGTGCCCACTGAATGGCACACAGTGACAGTTATCCCACTCCACAAAGTGGGGGCCACCACAGACCCCGGAAACTACCGCCCCATTAGCCTAACGAGCCTGGTCTGCAAGGCTATGGAGTGTATCATCATGGAACTTATAAACAATGACATTGGTAATCTCCAAACTCAGGACCCCACCCAGTTCAGGTTTGTAAAAGGCAGATCATGTCTCCTAAACCTGATAGACTTCTTTGAAGCAGTCACCAAAGCCATAGATGAGGGTAAGGTGGTTCACACAGCCTATCTAGATCTTGCCAAGGCTTTTGACACCATCCCCCACTCTGGAATTATAGATAAACTCACTAAACTAGGTATAAATCCCTATGTCACATGATGGGTTGCCATCTGGCTCACTGACAGAACCCACATTGTGAAAGTAGCAGACTCTAAATCCAGCTTCAGACCAGTGACAAGTGGAGTACCACAGGGTTCAGTCTTGGGTCCTCTCCTGTTTGGTATGTACTTCTCTGAAGTACAGGCCAACACAGAAGATCTTTGGCTAATGAAGTTCACAGATGACTGCAACCTAGAAGCCATAATCAAAACTCCAAAAGATGTGGACATCCTACAAAAGGGTCTTGCTGAGACAGATGCCTGGTGTCAAAGCCATGGCCACAAGCTCAATGCCAAAAAGTGCATTGTCATTCCTTTTGGTAAAAATTCAGTACCCATGAACTACCAGATAGGTGGTAGTCTACTTAACACTGAAAGTGTGATAAGAGACCTTGGGACTCAGGTGGACAGTAGTCTCTCCTTTGATAATCACATCGCCACAGTAGTCAGGAAATCCTTCTATGTGGCACACCTCATCACAAAAGGTTTCTCATCCAGGAAAAAAGAGGTCATTGTTCCCCCCTACTCGTCACTCATTAGACCCATTATAGAGTACAATGCCCCTTTTGGTATGTACCTCACAAGACATCTACAACAACTGGAAAGGCCACAGAAATACCTCACAAAGAGGATTACCGGCCTCAAAACGATGCCCTATGCAGACCGTCTAAAAAAACTGCAGCTTTACTCCATTGCATATCGCCTACTCAGACACGATCTCTGCCTAACACACAAAGCTATGTCAAACCCAGAGCTTTTAGACATGCTCCAGTTAAAGAAATCCCAATCCCTATGAGCTGCATGCTCTAGGGACCTAAACCTCATCACCACAATAAACAGAACATGCTGGAGGGGTAGATTCCTGTCCCAGAGACTTCCCATACTCTGGAACAAACTACCTATCTATATCAAACAAAGCTGCTCATTAACACTGTTCAAGAAAAATCTTGATGATTGGATGGGAGATAGGAAATTCACCCCGGGGATCACTTCTGTGGCTCTGCTCGACAGTGGCACAGGAAAATAATTTTCTTGGGTGGCGAAAGCCAGGGTACCTTTGGCTAGGCTTATATAGGCCCTAGGGCCAATAGCCTAGTACCTACCTATGAACCTATGAACCTATGAGAAGTCTGTTTTATTTTATTTATTTATTAATTTATTTATTTGTTTATTTATTTTTCACAGAGAATCACCAAGCCTTCTTGCTGAGATTCTGTCCAGCATTAGTCAAAATCAGGTTAAATAACTTCCTGATTATTTCTGGAGCAGATTATTTCTAAAGCATATTGGTGAAGAATAAACACTGCTGTATGCATTGTGTATGTGTCATGTTCTCTTATTATAATATACACCATAGTAAAGAATACAGAAATTCTGAAATCTGCATTTTTTTTTCATTCATCTACGGACAAAAATTCCATATAACAAAGATGTTAAGACATATAGTCATACCTCAGTGCTATTATCTGTGAAATGGCAAAAATGAACACACATGATTTAGGTTCTTTCCGACAAGACAGAAGTTACTGGGATAGAATCAGTCATGATGGACATTCAGAAGCCATATAGCTGAAACACTTGATGTCCTTGAGGGGTTATTTGCATATAACCCATGGGCCTCTATTACAGGAGGTTTAAAGTATTACAAACTGAAAACTCTAGCTTGGCTAGGTTTTTCTTGTACTTTTTACTATTTTATCAGTTCAAGTAAGCTAATATAGTATTTAAGAACATCCATTGCCCATTGTAGCTATGAAAATGTGCACCTGATAAGATATTCAAAGCTGACATTCAGGTTATAACCAAGATTAACACAATTTGAACATTGTCTCTGTTATAAACAGATAGGAATTGGCTTTACTGTTTTCTGTCAAGTCTGTTCTTTGATCTTTAAATACTGCCATACTTATGTTTTCCTGATGTACTCTTCTTAACTTGCTTGGAATCCAGGTTCTCCACTAGTTAGGAAGACAACGTTCAGCGAATTGCATTGTATGCCTCATTGTTAACATTTACCATGCTATGGTTATTAAATCTGACAGAAGTAGTGCATCAGGAAAGCGATCTGCATCACAGGGCAGAGGGTGTGATCTGTAAAACACAGGGGATGAAGGATGTCACAGTCTATCTGAGGATGTTGTCATCATCCATATGGGGAGTTATATAAACACAAAATACATACGTGTATGTATACTTGCATGCATGTTCATACACACCACACACGCATGCACACACAAACACACACACACACACACACACATACACACACACACACACACACACACACACACACACACACACACACACACACACACACACACACACACACACACATCTGTGTGTACACTTTCTCTTTTGGAAAGCTATAGAACAAAGGCTCTAATATCTGGTCAACCTGTTGATCAGAATATAGCATGTTGTGTGCACTGTAATTTAATTGTGCTGAGAGGGCAATTTGCACTTTTAGTACACTTGCTAAAAGTATACATTCTGTTCCTGCTGGAAGCGGTACATCAGTGGTGGTGGTGCAGCCAGTACTGCAAGATATAGACTTGTGAAGTGCAAAGCACTTGCAAGTTCCAGACATGCAAGGCACACAATAACATTGCAGTGCCTTCACTAGTCTAATTCTAATGGTATGCATGCATGCATGCATGTGGAATACAGTGCAGGAATGTTTCTACATCACTGCACATGAATGCATGACAGAATTCATTTGTATCTCATTTTAGATGCTGAAGCTATGGTTGAAGAACAGACTTTTACACCATGCCTTTCTACCAGTGGAGGAATAAAGTGAGTAAGTTTGGTGGCTGTACATGCTAGTATGCTAGTACAAGTGTATGTGTATGTGTTGTGTACACAGCATACGGTGTAGTACCACCATGTCCTGCCGTGCAGCACTTCACTTCAGCATCTTAATCTGATGTGTGTGAGATCTGTTACTGCATATCATTATGTGTCTAAAGACTCAGTAATATACAGCTCAGGCAAAGCACCTTAGTGCTCACTCAATGGTTTTTTTAACTATACTCAGCAAATTATTATTCTGGATGACTGTATCTGCCATGTTGCCCTGCATTGTTTGTTGCTGGGGTGCACTGCAGCATTTCTGTAAATGGCCTGAATAATTTATTTGTGACCCTCACAGGGATGTGATATGGGATTTTGTTTTATATACCAGCCACAAGCAGTGTGGGCTTTTTTATAAATCATGTTCCTGTCCCTGTAATCTTTGTCGCTGGATTATGAATTCATTTATTCCACAGCTGTTAGAATGAAATTGCAGAGCTTATTTTCATATCTGGAATCATATCTGAGATGTTTATTTTTTGCCATTATCTTTTGGAGCAGTGACCCCTAAAAAGGTAGCATGTATAGAGTTGGGGGATACAGAGGTTTCTCTCCAACAAGGGGGATACAG
>NC_056729.1:534640887-534675887 GCF_019279795.1 Protopterus annectens | reverse complement strand
CTCTCTAAGCTCTCACCTCCTACAGCTACCCTCACAACCTTGTAAATATTGTAAATAGCATTCTACTGTTGATGTGTGTATGTAAAGCGTATTTACATTTTCTTAAAAGGTTTGTATATAAACTGTTTACACACCTAACCCATATCTGTTTTCCTCAAATGAAACTGTGTGATCCCTACCTTCAAGCTTAATGAATTTAACTATGCATGATATTTAATGCATTTATGAGTAACTATTCTACATAAGATCTTTAATATTAACTATCATTTGTATCTAAATTATATAATGCATCTTGGAGCTTTTCTCCCCGGGCCTCTACTGAAAATGGGTCAATTCGGCCCAGTGGACTTCCCCAGTAATCAAATTGCAAATAAATAAATAAATAAAAAAAGAAAGAAAGAAAGGAAATATACAACTGAAAAAATGCAGTGGTGTCTTCTTACACACATATGTTTTCTCCAGTGTAACCAGCATAGGCACTTTTGATGCTGGAGAATCAGAAGACTGCAGGGCCTGTTCCCCCATCAAATGCTCGGATACATTTTTCCCTACAGATACTGCACTCCTGAGTATACCAGCCTTCAGATGAGCTACTAAACTAACTTATCAAAAAGAGTGGGGACACTTTATTTACTTCTTATGTTATGCATCTGTTTACATATTCCTTCACATTCTTGGATTTTTTCATTACACAACATCCACAGTAAAAACAAATGTTATATTCCAAATTTGTGCTCTACTCAAAAATATTTTCCCTACAATATGATCAGAAAATATTCTCCAAAGTATTTTGCCACAATGGCAAGATAAACCCCTGGATTTAGCAAGCAGCTGTGCAGGAATAAGTTATTCCTGCATGGCGGGGACCATTCCTGTTCAGCACGGCAGCGCAACATGCATATGAATGAAGGTGCACTGCCGTGCTCCAATATGTGAACGAGCACAGGGGGTGTGTCTGAAAGCAGTGCTCTCACAAGATATATGACCCTGCATAACAGAATTGCCGTACGGCAATGCAAAAAGAGCAAGATTGCTCTTTGAACATCAGAGATGTGGTCAAAATGCTGTATAGTGTACGGCTGTAAAATAAAAGTGTAGTGGCCACTGTAAAAATAGTGGCAAAGCATTAAAGAATGAAGTTAGAAAATAATGAAAGAGAATTTGAAGTGCAGACGTCATACCTTTCAGAAAATGCATGGAAATACAAAACCTGTTAGTCTAACATCCATAAAGTTTGCAAGAAAATATGTAAAAAAATGTCCGTAATGTTTTTTTTTTCACATCAGCAAGAAAGTTTAAGCGTAGCTGTGTGGGTGTGCCCGCTGCTTAGCTACGCTTAGCCAAGCTGAAACAGCCCGACAAGTTAAATAGCAATACACATGCACAGTTAGCAGTACTGGAATAGTGTAGTTGTTAGCACGTATGCTTTGCAAGTGGACAAGCAAGGTTCGATGTTTGCATGTGAAATCACCACAAATGTATTTTTAAGTGTAGTTATGTAGTAAATAATTTATATTTGCAACCAGAGCAGTGTATTAGGGCCAGATGTGAGGTGTCAGTGTAATAAAGTTGTGAAACCTCCATATAAATAGAAGTGCCCCATACAGATAGTCACACAAGATTAAATGTAATGAAAGCACAGAGTGTGATGTTATGGAAGGTAAACAAAATAATAATATGTCAGGAATGATGAATCAATCCCATACAGCTGATAGTCTATAAAGCTAAAATGTAAGCAATGCCAAGCATAGCACAGCCACGCTTACTGGTTGTAAGCATTGCTTAAATATGAATGCTAAACAGTGAATAGCCAAGCTTAGTGGATTTGCCCAGTGATAACCAGTGCTGAACCTGCCCCTTTAAGCACTGCCAACCTTAGCTAAGCAGGTTTTCCCGTAGCTTAGCAGAGTTCAGCAGTTTCCAAAGTAACCAATCACGGCAAAGTGTGGGAAATTGACCCTATTTAAACACTGTAGGCGGGAATACAGCCCATAAGCAGTTGAAGCTCATCACTGTAGGCACCATGGCTGAAGTAGGAAAATGTGTTCGCTTTCATGTGCAACGTTGGGGCACTCTGGAGTCCAGGGTCATGGTTGGACTCCTTGTTGAAAACCATGATTTGAGACTGCTGCAGGGCCAGTACCAGGGCTCAGAATATAAAGCAGAGGCCTGGGACCATCTTGCCCATGAACTCACCAGTGCTACTGGGATCCCTTGGACTGGTGAGCAGGTTCAGCATCACTATGCTGATCTCAAGCGGAGAAATATGGACCTTCTGGACCAGTGAGAACAAGACGCTCAGGCAGAGAATGCCCCAGTAATGTGTAACTATCAGTATCAATTGCTGCTTAAGATAGTCTAGGCTGTGTATGTGATGGACAGGTAGACATAAATGTTTCTCTATCTCCTGTACAGCTGCAACTGAGACAGCTTCGAACGTGGAGGCACATGGCAGCAGGTTGCAAAGGCTGCGCTACAAGGCTGGTGAGTACTGATCTAGCTGGCAGTATAATCTTAAGTAGTAGAATATCACCTGTCAGTGCTGTAATCTGTGTATTGTTTGAACCAAATAAAACTGACATTACCAGAGATAATGCTAGTGATGTACATAAAACAGTGATAATCTGTCACTAAAACTATACAACTCTGGACTGTTGTGTTTTATTTGCAATGTGTTAGTAGGAACTGGAAATGTGTATAGATTTTGCACAGCAAATATGGCTCTGATAGCATTAAGCATCTGAGGTTCATGTGGCAAACAGTCAAGTCTTGTACAACAGATTAAGCACAACAAAGTTCCCCTGCACTATGATCTGATAGCTGAATATTAAAAATGCTTGCTAACCATTGTTTCCTGTAATGCAATATCTGAAAGTGTGAGTACACAGTAGAACAACTGTCTGCCATGCAGGAATGTCGGAAGTACAAGGTCAGATTGGCCAAATGACAGACTAATAGGTAGGAAACACTCACACAAGAAACATCAATTCCCCAATAGCTTGTTCTGATGAACATCAGCATTGTGACTACTTTTTGAACAAACTGGCAGGGTTTGAATCCCAGGAGTGGTACAAAGCTGCCTGTGTATTTTCACACAAGAATATGTGCGTATTGTTACAAACAGTCAGGCAGTGTACACACACATTTTCCCACAGTTTCGGCAGGTAAGGCAGGCTGGATATTAACCGTAGGATGTATCTCATACACTGTGTAGAACACACACTGGCCAGCCCCAAGGCTGCAGATGACAGCAAGAGAAGTACATAGACCACATAGTTTTCCCCAAAAAATGTCCCTCAAATGTCACTCCATCACGGCTATTGGTCACTGTCCCCAACACCCATGGTGCTGTACACAAATGAAGGTGGACTATGACATTAGCACATACACACACGCACAGTATGATTGTACATATCAAAGCCAACCCCTGTTAATGTGTAGAAACAGTCAGGTAGTGTTAACCCACTTTTTTCCACAGGTCCAGCGGGTAAGTGCAGTTGTATATTAGGTGTATGAAGTTTGAACTCATAACTGTTCAAAACACCCACTGGCCAACCCCAAACCCATAGGTAGCTGTAATTTCAGTTCATATCTGGAGAGTACTGAGTAGACAATAATGTACAGAACAGTTCTGAGCAATGTAATAAATAGTTGTTCATTTCTCTGTCTCACCCCACCCTATCTGCAACAATAATACAACCAAAAAAATAACAAACCTACTGTTGGGACATGTTCCCCATTGTTATAATAATATTTCAATGTCTGTTTATTGCTGTTCCCTTTTGAAATTAAATCACTGGTGGCCTGTTGCTATCAGTGTAACCTGCATGCTGCTGTACTATCCACTGTGGTTTCATATCTGCATGTGTTCTGTTTGCTATGCAGCTGATTGAAAATTGTGTTATGGTGTCTATTGGAAGACCCATGCATGCTGTTATAACTAATCCTGGCATTGTGTTGTTCATAACTAACCAACATATGTTGTAAACTGTCAACACCCTAGTCATCTGGAAAGGAAGATCCCAGTGGATCCACCTGTCCTGCCTCATCTGGCCATGGCACTGGGCCCCAGCATGTCTGGGACCCACCCTGGATCTTCCTCGTCTGCTGGTCCTGCATGATGCATGGGTGGAACCGCTTCAAGGGATAGGGCTTGTCCCCCCCCTGGAGTGGGCGCTGACAAGAGCCCATCACCCGATGTCAGGTCTGGGGTCTGTTACGTAGGGAGATGCAAAAGGAGTTTGCAGCTCAGCTATGCCAGCTTGAGGGCTGTGTGGTGCATCTTAAGGACCAGCCTTCCCCTCCTGCTCTGCCCCCAGCACAGCCACCTTTGGGGCTGTGAAGGTACAGTGGTGACTGTCCATTGGTGGGGACCTCAATCTCACTGTACCCATCTGTGGGCTCATGTGCCTCCGACTCCCAACCACCCTCCACATCAAGATGTTCACCCCCACATGTGTCATACGCTGCCCCTGTCTGCTGTCTTGTCTGTCTTGTTGGTTTTTCTACCCAACCTCCCTCCCTACATATACCTACTATCCTTCCCCAACAACCCACTCTCACCTTAAAAAAAAAAAAGGCAATTTGTTCCCACAAAAACTGGTGCCCCATACATAGCTGTCCATTTCACAAATGTGTTCACTGGACACATGTAATCTTGTCCAACTGCCTAGACAATACATTACTGTTGTCCTCACCCCTCTCTCAGGGGTATGAGTATCCAAATTCACCTCCAAATTCAATACATATGCACAGCTGTTGCTGTAGGAGAAATGGACACCTATGGACTTTCCCCTACTCCCATCCTGCACATCCCTATTCATCTTTCATCTTGTTTTTCCCTCTGCATGCCCCTTTCTTTCAAAGGAATTAGCTCGAGGGTTAGTGGGAGTAAGCACTGCTAAGCAAAGCTAAAATGTAGTAACCATATTTTAGCAATGCTTAGCATCAAGCAAACCCACTTAAAGCTGCTTTAAAGTGCCTTAATCATCCTCTCACCATCAGCTGTTGTTGTAGCCAGCAACAAAATTAACCAGCCCTGCCTAGTCTTGAATTCAGGATCCTTTCTACTACAATCAGCAACCATACCACTGCACCATCCAAGTTCTACAAACTGCACTTGATTTGCTTAACTTATCATGCAGTCCAGTCATTTAACATTAATGAAAAAACTATCAATCCCAGGTCTTGAATCCAGGACACTGTACACTGCAGTCAGAGATCATATCACTACACCACTTGAGCTACATAACCTATGATTGTTTAGTCAAACTTAACATTCAATAAAGCGCCTATACATTTAACCATGTATTACTATCGCTGAGCGGTGGCCAAACCAGTTGACATATGCTCAAACACAGAATAGGTAAACAGTAATTATCATACCTAACTGGATTTGCACATTGGTAGGTGCCACTAAGACAAGCCCACACAGTTTAAACACCTGTACGTTTAACCATGCGTTAGCTCCATTTAGCTGCGAGCAAACCCACTTAAAGCCACTTTAAAGTGCCTTAATCACCCCCTCTCCATTAGCCCTTGTTTTGCCCAGAAACAAAACAAACAGCCTTTGCTGGTTTTGAACCCACCAACATGTATACCATTGTCACAGCATGTAACCATTAAGACATGTAAGCTGTAAGAGTTTAAGATGATGTCATGAACATATCTTGCAGGACAATCACTGTACTACAGGGAATATATATTGTGAAAGCAGTAAATATTCAAATAAGACATATACACACATATATATCTATCTATCTATATATATATATATATATATATATATATATATATATACATATACATATATTTATATGTGTGTAAACATATATCTGTGAATGATTGCTCTATATATGTGTATATACATATATATATATATATATATATATATATATATATATATATATATATATATATATATATATATATATCTATATATATATATATAAAAACAACACACTTGCAGATAAATACTGGTAAGCCTATCAAACACCACAGTACAATGGCTGTGTGGATAGATGTAGCACCCATGAAAGTCACACAATACTCCCTACATATCCTGTGGCAGGTCATACTGTAGACAGAATGCTGGGGTGGTATGGGACATTCATCTGCTGACCCCACAATACACAGTCCAAAAAACAAGTACACACTCTGCCATTAAATAATCATGATAGGCCTTACACAGTAGCCAGACATACAGCAATCTCTTAGGCAAGTAATTGAAATGACTAAAGAGAGCACAGTGAAACCCAAACAGCCAGTAATCCTACAGTTGCCACTTTATCAAATGGCCAGAGTGTGATATGCTTGCACAAATGAGAATGTTTGCATTAAAAAACACACATAACACCACTGTTTCCCCTAAAAATGTTTATTTCTGTACTATTTCAGTTGTTTATGCTATGTCTTATAACATGTAGGTGTGTAAATACAACATAACTGAATTATGCAAATATTAAAGGAAACATAAGATACATTCTTGCTCCTACCATCTCAGGACATTTTCCAATTGTCAGAATTGTCGTCAGCAGTACCATACCACTCAACCTATTATAGGCAAAAATAAGGACAGAGCATAACATGATGGTGGGCAAATAGGAACTGATTATAAATATTCTCTTACAATCTCAGAAAGCTGATAGAATACTAGAGGTTTTGCAGTGGCATTACTTTTCTGAAGGATGTGGAGTCTTACAGTAAAATGTTTGTCATCATTGAATGAGTCCAATCCTCAGCTTTTTGCCAGAAAGGGAAAAATGTGTACAGTTGAGGGTTATGAGTAGGCCACAACTGGCCAATGGCCATGCCTTGCACAGAGGGACAGGTGGTAACCAAAGTAAGCCACACAAAGTATCAGATACTGATGCCATGGCAAAAGCCTTCAAGTAGTACAACAGTAAAAAACACACTTGCTTTGAATACAAAAATCAATCAACACTCAATTACAGGATTAAGCCAACAGCCTCCAATTACACTCCTTAGTTAATCACCTAGTGAGGAAAGTATCAAATGTTACAATATAAATTGATCCTTTACATAACAATGCTTCACTTCAAACTGGTCTATCAAACTGACAAACAGACTGTGTGTCAAACAGTAACCTCTAACCCACCACTGTCCCCATTACCATAGTATCAAGAACTACAGCTACATACCTTTTATGTTTTTATTAGTAATATCTCTCACATGTATTAACAGCCTAAGAGTCAAACATGTACCCCCCTAAAATGTGTTACATGGGTAGATAACAGTGTTTACTATACACTGACCTCTTGACTGTACATGGTCACACATGTCTAGCCTATGGCCCATATTTATGGCCCCTACCCACAACATGAGTGGGAGTCCGCAACATCACTGGGATGAGAGCAAGAATGTCATCACTAAATAATGATAACCCATACCTATCAACCTCTTACTACATGACATCTGGACAAAGCCTGGTATATAAGTGGAGGACATAGGGCCAAACACAGGGCCATATTCAATATATTGCACTCATACACTGTGAAAGTTGCTGGTGTTACAGGATTGCTTGCAACATATCCTTCCTGAGGGATATGAGGTAACAGACACTAATGCATGTTTCCATTTACTGATAGCAGTCAACAGAGTATGGCAATGATTTGTCAAGGGCAACACCTGTTTGGGGAACACACTAAACATAGTGGCCCAAACCCTGGCCATTATGTGGATAGCCCTACAGTTGAGACATATCAAGACACATAACATTGTCAGACTGCAAGCTATGCAGAACTAGCATGTACACACAAACCCTGTTAAACTAGCAGTATTCAAAGCATAGTGATGCTCACACTCTGTCCCTACATCTGGAACCTTACATAAACCTGTAGTTGGCCTATGTCCACATGTCATATTGTAAGATATATTCTCACCTGCTGTCTGTAACACTGCTGTCCATACACAGAAAGGATGTGCTCCTTATAGGCAAGGTAAAGGGACAATGACCACAGGAAATGCACATTTACAGGAGTGGGTTGCCATGACATTGGCTATTGGAAGAACTACACAGCTGCTCTGCATGCAATTAGCAAGTGGGAAACACCAACTGGTGCATAAACCATCACCTGGTCATGACCATCACCTACAAAAGCCATGCCTTCACTTAATCAAACCAACTCAATCCCTGTACTACAGAGAGAGAGAGAGATAGAGAAAATGACACAGAGCGAGACAACAACCAAACCAAAGCACTTAGGTTGGAATATACAACAACCCCCCCCCCCAAAAAAAAGGTATGAGAAACATTTAAGCATGTAATTTAATGTATTACTTGGTCTATAATAATGGGATAGCCGAGTTTGAAAAATGTATATGTGGCAGCAAAACTTGCTGTACTGATGTCCTGCTGTACAACTGCTATGGCCATAGCATCTGGCTGTCTGCAGTGGGAGACATCACGACCATACCTGTCAACTGTACAAATCTTCACAGAATGTCCAGATTTTAAAATCAGACTGTTATGTCTGTTCCTCTTGACATCTCTACCTGTCTGACAAATAGATGAGGACTGAAGTAATGACAAACACTTGAGTTTAAGACTACACATCCTTCAGAACAGTCACAGTAATGCAATATGTATTATGCTAAAAACTTCATAACTCTGTAACAGGAATATGTACTATATGTCCCTATTTACCCCCCCCTCCCATCATGTTAGACTTTGTCCTCATGTGATAGAGTTTGAGAGGTGGTATCATAGCCCAGGAGCCTGACTCACCCTGGGAAAGGACAGATCACATTTGCCAGCCACTAGAGTGTTTGTCAAACAGTTGTGACTGTGCCACTGCTAGGCCAGTTAATGGGATGTTGTCCATAAACATATGTTACCTGTAAATATGAGTATGATATGTTTGTCTTGGAAAGCTAAGAGACATATATAGGGCATGTGCATAGTACAGTACTGTTGCAGACGTGTGCCAAACTGCATGTGATATCTTGAATTAAAAACATTCAACTGTACAGTGTTCTGCTGGACAATAAGCACATTTGTGACTGATATCTGTAGACACACACACACATATACTTGACCTATGTCAACCAAACCAGTGGCAAGTCTTCCAGCAATGACAACATAACATAATAGTGTAGTTATGACTGTTTGACATCTTCCACGTTATCACAGTGGTGTCAAAGGCTAATGTGCAATCAACTTAAATATGTATGTTGCAGCTAGAGTAATATGGTATCAGTATTGATGTTACTTTTGTCAACCATTGATGTGGGTCTTTGTCCTGAAGTCCTGTGTTTATAACCAGCTGAGAAGTATGATTGATTAGCAAGACTGTGAGTACAGTGTGCCATACTAACTCAGAACACAAATGTATACCAGGTATCCCCTGGTCACATGTATGTATGTGTATGTCCAGCTGGAAGGCACAAAACTGATACCGTGGTGTTATGGGACAAGACCAGCTTATTAAAATGTATATTAATTTTAGTTTATTAATTATGCTATAATATGATTGTTAAAAAGCAAATATAATTTGTATGCAGGGCTGGGAAAAATACAGCTTCATAAGCTACAGTATTGCTGTCTTTTAAGCTGCATTATTTTAGTATGTAATAAGAGAGAATAGTGCATGTTGCATGAAGTGAGGCATGTAGTTATTACAAAAAGGAATTTGTTTGCCTGACTCCTCCAAGCTAAGAGTGCGTTGTTGCTAGAGCAGGTTTGAAACATCCAAGGTCAGAAACAAGACCCCTTGGAAGTAGGTGAATCATGTATAGGAAAGTAATAAAATACACAAAAGCAGTCCGGATAAACACCGTAAAGCCCAAAAAAATGTTAAAGTCCTTATTGTGAAGGCTGTTTGCAGTACAAGCTGCAACACTGAAATTAAAATCCACTTGCACGTATAAAGCCACACTGAAGTCGGAAAAAAACTTGAACCTTAACGCACTTTATTATTAAAACAAGCGTTTTCGCTGTGGTTAAAACTACAGCTTCATCAGAGGCAAAGTTAGAATGCAGTGTCAGAGTCAGGTTTTTATACAACACACCCTCGCCTTAATTAGTAATGCAATCACAATGAAGGCGTGTTAGCAGCATTTCTTGCAAGAGTAAATTCAGGGAATGAAAGCTCTGTTTAGGAGCATTCTCAAAAGTATGTAGTTTCATACTTTTAAAACAGTTGGAAACCATGAAACATTGATGTATCAGCAGTTTGTTACGTTCATACACCAAGCAAATGTGCATTAAAAGCATGAAAGTGTGTAAGAAATACATACACAGTAAAAGCAGTCTAAAAACAATGCATAACAGGTCTGCATATAAAAATGTTTATAGAAAAGTGTTTGTAAAAAGTATCTAGTGAAATCACTACCTGCAACTATAGTTGGAAGCCTTGCTAAGTGTAAGTCTTAAAAGTAGTGAAAAGTATATGTTACTACAAATTACTATTAAAGTAAAATAAAATGAAGTGGAAAGTGAAGTAAGACAAAGGTAAAGGAGTTATATCTTTTATAGCTCCTCATTTTCAGGACACAAGCTATTGCCATCTTGTGAAGGCTTCCAATTCCTTTGTATTACGTAACAAAAAGTACCACATTACACATAAGCTTAATTGTGATTCTAGATCTATAGTTTATTTAGCTAAGTGTAACTGCTGTGAAGCATTTTACATAGGCAAGTCTGACCGGAGACTACGGGACAGGCTGTACCAACATGATTATGCCATAAGGAAACTGAAAAAAGAAAACGCTTTAGCTAAACACGTAATGAAACATCAAGGACATAGCTTCCATTTTATTGCAATTGACCAGGTCAAGAAAACAGAAAGAGGGGGTCCAGTACCTCTCTTTTTGGAGAATAAGGAGCTAGAATGGCAAATATTACTAGACTAATTTTCGTACCCAGGTTTGAATGAACATTGCAATATAGCTTGTGTCCTGAAAATGAGGAGCTATAAAAGATAACTCCTTTACCTTTGTCTTACTTCACTTTCCACTTCATTTTATTTTACTTTAATAGTAATTTGTAGTAACATATACTTTTCACTACTTTTAAGACTTACACTTAGCAAGGCTTCCAACTATAGTTGCAGGTAGTGATTTCACTAGATACTTTTTTACAAACACTTTTCTATAAACATTTTTATATGCAGACCTGTTATGCATTGTTTTTAGACTGCTTTTACTGTGTATGTATTTCTTACACACTTTCATGCTTTTAATGCACATTTGCTTGGTGTATGAACGTAACAAACTGCTGATACATCAATGTTTCATGGTTTCCAACTGTTTTAAAAGTATGAAACTACATACTTTTGAGAATGCTCCTAAACAGAGCTTTCATTCCCTGAATTTACTCTTGCAAGAAATGCTGCTAACACGCCTTCATTGTGATTGCATTACTAATTAAGGCGAGGGTGTGTTGTATAAAAACCTGACTCTGACACTGCATTCTAACTTTGCCTCTGATGAAGCTGTAGTTTTAACCACAGCGAAAACGCTTGTTTTAATAATAAAGTGCGTTAAGGTTCAAGTTTTTTTCCGACTTCAGTGTGGCTTTATACGTGCAAGTGGATTTTAATGTCAGTGTTGCAGCTTGTACTGCAAACAGCCTTCACAATAAGGACTTTAACATTTTTTTGGGCTTTACGGTGTTTGTCCGGACTGCTTTTGTGTATTTTACTGGTTTCCGTTTGTTTGCTTTAAATGTATAGGAAAGTGTTCACGTGAAGTCTGAGGTGAAAAATTATGAGGGTAGAGGACATTTGAAAAGTTTTCTCTAGGACACAGTCATTGTAACATAATGAAAGTGCATGACCAGATTTGATAAGAAAAATGTATAAAAAAATGTGGTTTGTCTCTGTTCAGAGAGAATGTTTTGACATCTGCTATGAAGACTGTCTCCCAGCGCTATTAAGAATAAAATATCTGTCACAGCAAGAGGTTCTCCTGTTCGATTCTCGACTGGAGTGCGGGGAGTGCCTTCTTTGTGGAATCTGCATGTCATCCCTGCAGTTGGGTGGAAGTTCGAAAGTCATGCGTAAATGGGCGTGCCTTAGTTGAAGGTTGAACGTCGAGTTGGCACCTCGGTGTTCGTGAAAATCTACTGCCAATCATTGGCGTACCGGAGTTCCACTGTGGCAACCCTTAACCGGCAAAAGCCAAAAGACAACAACAACATCCTGAAGTGTTGTTCCTGACTAAAGGCATATAAGGTAAATTCTTAATGTTATTTATGACTTTAACAGTTTGGTCCCGATCACAGATTTTCTGTGAATTCCACACTGCTTTGTATGGAATAGTCAGAGACTCAGATGTGCAGCTAATCAGGGTGTGCAAATATACTAGACTTGGCAGGGAAATTGTTTTGTAAGGGAGAAAGGTTGGTTTGTATTTTTTTTTCTTTCTCTCTTTTAGACAATTTTAGCAAAATGTAGAATAAGTGCATAACTGTGTTTGTAGTATAAGTGCATGACTGTGTTTTTGTTTGACTGAGTGGTTGTAAGATATACAAGTAATAGTGGGAGGACCCCACAGTAAATGAGTATAGTAAATGTATGAGCACACACAGTAAAAGACAAATTAACACAAGGAGGTGGCTTGTGTCGAGGGCGGTACCTTCAGGCTTGAAAGGTAAGAAGTATGAGAGATGTTTTTATTCTGTCAATGTATGAATGTATGAGAGAAAGAAAAGAAAAAGTTAAAAGCTAAAAATAAAGTTAAAACAAGTTCATGAGCCCACCGCATGATTGGGACGTAGACTGTAAAGTTAAAACAAGTTCATGAGCCCACCGCATGATTGGGACGTAGACTGTAAAGGTAAAACAAGTTCATGATCCCACTGCATGATTGGGATGTAGACTATACAACAAGTTCATGAGACCATAGCATGATTGGGACATAGACTATATACGGTTAAAACAAATTCATGAGCCTTCCACATGATAGGACATAGAAGTATGCGTTGTTAAAATAAATTCATGAGCCCAAAAGCATGCTGGGACTTAACAGTGTGATTGTGTGAAAGTACCCTCAGAGGGTCCGAAAGAGTGGTCAGTTCTGGACACAGTACCTATCAGCCTCATTATCCCAACTGCAATGATGGAGTTGTAACTTTTGAGCTCACACAGGGATGAAAGCAAGGGGGTGCTGTGGAAAAAGGCTGTTCAAAACCTCTCCTCTGTTGCTGTATAGTGACAGACTTCCTACCCTTCCCTCCCTGCACGGTGTGTGGATTACTACAGTTATTTTCCATCTTTGGAACTGCCAGGATCCAGGAGCTGTAAGGTAAGCTTACCATTTTTATTATTACTGATTTGATCAAGGAGAGGAGGAGGAGTGTGAGGGCAGCACCAAGGATCAAATGGTGGAAATTGAAAAAGGGTAATTGTGAGGTGGAGTTCAGGGATGGGTTAAGACAGACACTGTGTGGCAGTGAAGAGTTACCAAATAGCTGGGTAACTACAGCAGAGCTAGTAAGGGAGACTGCCAGAAAGGTGCTTGGTATGATATCTGGACAGAGGAAGGACAACAAGGAGACATGGTGGTGGAATGAGGAAGTACAGGAGAGTATACAGAGAAAGAGGTTGGCAAAGAAGAAGTGGGATTGTCAGAAAGATGAAGAAAGTAGACAGGAGTATAAGGAGATGAGGTTCATGGCAAAGAGAGAGGTGGTGAAGGCTAAGGATAAGGCATATGAAGAGTTGTATGAAAGGTTGGACACTAAGGAGGGAGAAAAGGACCTATACCGATTGGCTAGACAGAGGGACCGAGCTAGGAAAGATGTGCAGCAGGTAAAGGTGATAAAGTACAGTGAGAGAAACGTACTCACAAGCAAGGAGAGTGTGTTGAGGAGATGGAAAGAGTACTTTGAGGGGTTGATGAATGAAGAGAATGAGAGGGAGAGAAGGTTGGATGATGTAGGGATAGTGGATCATGAAGTACAATGGATTAGCAAGGAAGAAGTAAGGATAGCTATGAAGAGGATGAAGAATGGAAAGGCTGTTGGCCCAGATGACATACCTGTGGAAGCATGGAGGTCTTTAGGTGAAATGGCAGTGGAGTTTTTAACCAGATTGTTTAATGAAATCTTGGAAAGTGAGAGGATGCCTGAGGAATGGAGAAAAAGTGTTTTTTACTACCGATTTTTAAGAATAAGGGTGATGTGCAGAGCTGTAGTAACTACAGAAGGATTAAATTGATCAGTCACAGCATGAAGTTATGGGAAAGAGTAGTGGAAGCTAAGTTAAGAAGTGACGTGATGATTAGTGATCAGCAGTATGGTTTCATGCCAGGAAAGAGCACTACAGATGTGATGTTTGCTCTGAGAGTGTTGATGGAGAAGTACAGAGAATGTCAGAAGGGGTTGCATTGTGTTTTTGTAGACTTAGAGAAAGCATATGACAGGGTGCCTAGAGAGGAGTTGTGGTATTGTATGAGGAAGTCAGGAGTGTCAGAGAAGTATGTAAGAGTGGTACAGGATATGTACGAGGGTAGTGTGACAGTGGTGAGGTCTGCCGTGGGAGTGACGGATGCATTTAAGGTCGAGGTGGGGTTACATCAAGGATCAGCTCTGAGCCCTTTCTTATTTGCAATGGTGATGGACAGGTTGACAGACAAGATCAGACAGGAGTCCCCGTGGACTATGATGTCTGCAGATGACATTGTGATCTGTAGTGAGAGTAGGGAACAGGTGGAGGAGACCCTGGAGGGATGGAGATATGCTCTAGAGAGAAGAGGAATGAAGGTCAGCGAGACTACGACAGAATATATGTGTGTGAATGAGAGGGTGGATAGAGGAATGGTGAGGATGCAAGGAGAAGAGATGGCAAAGGTGGATGAGTTTAAATATTTAGGGTTAATAGTTCAGAGTAATGGTGAGTGTGGAAGAGAGGTGAAGAAGAGAGTACAGGCAGGATGGACTGGGTGGAGAAGAGTGTCAGGAGTGATTTGTGACAGTCGAGTACCTGTAAGAGTGAAAGGGAAGGTCTACAAGAGGGTAGTGAGACCAGCTATGTTATATGGGTTGGAGACAGTAGCATTGACAAAAAGGCAGGAGGTTGAGCTGGATGTAGCAGAGTTAAAGATGTTAAGATTTGCACTGGGTGTGACAAGGGTGGACAGGATTAGGAATAAGTATATTAGAGCGTCAGCCCAGGTTGGAAGGTTTGGAGACAAAGCCAGAGAGGCACGATTACATTGGTTTGGACATGTGCTGAGGAGGGATGCTGAGTATATTGGGAAAAAGATGCTAAGGATGAAGCTACCAGGTAACAGGAAAAGTGGAAGGCCTAAGATAAGGTTTATGGATGTGGTGAGAGAGGACATGCAGGTGGCTGGTGTGACAGAGCAAGATGCAGAGGACAGGAAGAAATGGAAAGAGGTGATCCGCTGTGGCGACCCCTAACGGGAACAGCCGAAAGAAGATGATGACTGATTTATAAAATAAGAAAAATAGGAGCAAAAATAAGCAAGCAAGATCAAATCCCTGAAAAGGGAACACCTGCATATTTTATGTAGTTTAATTATAGGAAGAAAAGTTGTAAATACCTGTATGACTGGTTTCTGCTTACTAAGAATCATGCTGGTGGGGTATTTCCATTAAATGGAACATATGATAAGACTAAATTGCTGACATTGAAAGGCATTTTGGAAAAAAAAGCAAAGCAAAGTAAGTGGGGAACAAATGACAGCATTTTATTCTTGGTACAGTAAAGCACAAGAGAAAGGAGTCAGCATTAAGAGAATTGCAGGATGTTAAAAAGAAATTGTTTCAACAAGTAAGAGAGGTTAAAAGGCAGTACAGACCAGTAAAAATGGATCCTTTTATCCTGTCTTAGCAGGTTTGAAACAAACTAAAAATGGCCAAAAAGCAAAAACGTGTAAAGAGGATAATAATCCTCCAGTAGATACTGCACACCACCCCCATATGTACCAGTACGGGTGGCCCCTGTACAAGATTCTGCTGTTTCTCAGACCTCTGCATTTTTGAACACAAGGTAAGTGTGCTACTGTTACATCTGAACTTAGTTCTCCTGTTCAACTCTCATCCCTAGAGCAGGCATCTGCAGTTAAAAAAAGTTTTTTTTTCTTTCTTCTTCCTCTTATTCTCAACAAGCTTCTACCCTTCCAACAGGAGCACTAGTGTTTGACACTCCTGTGGCTCATCACAAGGGCTCACATGATAGGGTAGGAGAAGAGGCTATTGCCTCTGCAGAAGATTTTTTTGGCACCTTTAAAAAAGGGGGGGGGCTAATGCTGATTTGCATACTATGTCTAAATGTTTTCTAATTGAAAGAAGAGAAAAAAAATCCATGAAGGTATAAGGAGGATTTAAAAAAAACTATTACATCCCTACTTTGACAGATTTAAACCAGATGCTTTGGAAAGTTACTCCAATGAAATAAAAACACATTTTGTTGAAAAAGCTAAAATAAATTTTATTCCCATAGGAAATGCATTAATACATAAAAGGATAGCACTGGTAAATTACAAAAGTGTGTCAGGCATGTAGGCAAAATAAACAGAAAGCCCCTGCAGAGTATTTGAGTCATCTTAAAGCAGTGTTTGCTAAACACTTAGAAATGCCAGATCCAAATTAACAAGCTAAACCAGCTATTGCAGCTGCCTTTGTGCAGGGTTTGCAAACCCTGTACAAAAATCAAATGAAGCAAGTGCTTATAGACTGGCAGGAAAAAAAACTTAAAAGTCCATACAAAGTGCTGGAAATCACCATGCTGACTATGGAAGGGTAATAAAACAAAAATAAATCTTAATCCTTTTGCTGCCACTAAAAGACCCTATGTCCCTATGTTAAAGAAAAAATAAATACAAAGCCAATTCTATTCTTGGTAAAACTGGCAACAATTAAAAGTTACTTCAGACAGTTAAATACCAGTATAAAACAAAGTAAAGACAGTCGGAGTAACAAATGCTACTGTTACGTATCCTGTTTCAGAACCCATCCCCATTTCTTTAGGTCCGATTGAAGAAAAGCATTCTTTTCTTCTGAGTATTACTGCACCAGTAAACCTACTAAGAAGAGATTTGTTATGTAAGTTGGGTTGTACTATTTACTGTACCCCAGAAGGTGTGTATCTAAATGTTCCAACAGAATCAGAGGGGAAGTATTGGCTGTTTTAGCAGAAGCTGAGGAACAGCCTGCTGGAAGCATACAAGCAAATAAAGAGTTACTACAGCAGGTACCTGCCAATGTGTGGGCTAAGCATGAAAATAAAGTAGGTATACTGAAATCAGCAGAACCAGTAAAAATAAAATTAAATCCATCGAAACCTCTCCCTAGAGTTCCACAATATCCACTAAAGCCGGAAGCAGAGTAGGGAATCAAACCTGTAATTCAGTCTCTAACACAGCAAGAAATAATATTACCGGCTAAAAGCCCTTGTAATACTCTTATTTTTCCAGTGAAAAAAACAAAAAAGGTACTTATAAATTTGTACAAGACTTAAGGGCTGTAAGTAATGCAGTACTACCTACTTTTCCTGTTGTTCCAAATGCAGTAACCATACTGAGTTGCATACCACCTACAGCTAGTTACTTTTCTGTAATAGATTTATGTTCAGCATTCTTTTCTATACCTATTCACCCTGACAGTCATTTTCTGTTTGCTTTTATTTATCGGGGACAGCAATATACCTGGACACTGTTGCCACGAGGATATACTGAATCTTCTTCATTATTTTCTCAAATTCTACAAAAGATTTGGACAATGTGACATTTTCAGGTGGGTCTGTCTTAGTACATTATGTAAATGATTTACTGATAGCACCAAATTCCTTTCAGCAATGTTAACAGAATACCTTGCATCTTCTGACTATCCTTGCAGGAAAAGGACACAAAGTGTCAACAAAACAAATTACAGCTGTAGTTATCCCTCAGGTACGTTATCTTGGTCATTTAATATCTCAGAGTAGGATCTTACAGTAGTTATCCTTCACTCTGAATCATCTTTATTACTTAAAATGAAACTCATCCCTTCTTGACTGCACAGCTAACTAGATATAAACTTACACTTCTTTCTAATCCATCTATTTCTCTGCTCCACTGTCCTGTTCTAAATCCTGCATCTCTGTTGCCTACTGCTGAGGATGGTAAAGAGCATGATTGTGTGTGTAACTAACTATTTGCTTTCTCCTAGGAAGGACTTAAAGAACACTCCTATACCCAATGCTGACATGCATCTATTTGTGGATGGTTCCTGTGAAAGAGATCAAACAGGAAAGTTGATCTCGGAAATAGCAGTCTGCACCAAGGAAACAATATTGTTGCAACAAAGATTAGAGGGTGTTCACTCTGCTCAAACAGCTGAGCTAATGGCTTTACAAAAAGCATGTGAGTTAGCCAAAGACAAGGTGGCCAATATTTTTACAGACAGCTGTCATGCTTTCGGGGTGGTATATGACTTTGGGCAACTTTGGAGAGAGAGAGGGTTTTTAACCTCTTCAGGAAATCAAATTAAAAATTCAGGGTACATAAAATCATTGTTAGATGCACTTTTGTTACCTAAAAAGCTGTCTGAAATCAAATGTTGTGCACATCTAAAGGGGTTAAACATTGTTACAAAAGGTAACACCTTAGCAGACCAAGCTGCTAAACAAGCAGTAGTAAATTGTAAACATCTTTGTATGTTGACAGCAACACCGCGGTGGTACAACGGTAGCGTTGTTGCCTCACAGCAAGAGGTTCTCCTGTTCTATTCTATGCTGGAGTGCCTTCTGTGTGGAGTCTGCATGTCCTACCCGTGGTTGAGTGGTCTCTGAAAGACATGCACGAATGGGCGTGCCTTCACTGAAGGTTGGGCGTTGGGCTGGCAACTCAGCATCATAAAAATTGACTGCCAATCATTAGCAGACCAGAGTTCCGCTGTGGCAACCCCTAACCGGGAAAAGCTGAAAAGATAAACAACAACTTTGTATACTGACAGCAACAAACTACAACAGTAATAATATGTTTGATTTTGCAAAATTGTCAGCCTTTCAAGCTGAAGCATCACAGGGAAAAGTTCTGAGATGGCTCAAGGATAAATATAGAAAATCCTCTAATGGCATATGGCAACATCCAGATGGCTGACTGGTGACACCTATTTCTTTGCTAGCTATCTAGTAAGGGCATATCATCTACCGGCCCATACAGGTAAGACAGCTTTATTTAATCAAATTACCCAAAGTTGGTATGCCCCTCATGTGTCCTCTTTGATACTTGTATGTACAAAATTGTAGTATTTGTTTAGAATATAACATAAGCAAACATGCCACAGCAAATCTGCATGTTTACCTCTACCCTGGGGACCTTTTGTTAATATACAGCTGGATTTCATCCAGATGCCTAAGACTAATAATTTACAATTTAATTTGGTGGTAGTGTGTATGTTCTCAGTTGGGTGGCCGCGGTGGTGCAGCGGTTAGTGTTGTTGCCTCACAGCAAGAGGTTCTCAATCCTCAGCTGGGGTGCCTTCTGTGTGGAGTCTGCATGTCCTCTCTGTGGCCATGTGGGTTTCCTTCGGTTTCCTCCCCCATCCCAAAGACATGCTGTAGGTGGATTGGACACTCTAAACTGGCCCTAGGTGTGTGTGTGTGTGTGTGTGTGTGTGTGTGTGTGTGTGTGTGTGTGTGTGTGTGTGTGTGTGTGTGTGTGCCTTCTGTGGAAGGTTGGGTGCCGGGCTGGCAACTTGACACTGTAAAACTCCACTGCCAATCATGAGCGGACAGGTGATCCACTGTGGTGACCCCTAACTGGGAAAAAGCCAGAAGTAGAAGTGTATGTTCTCAGCATGGGTGAAAGCTTACCCATGTCACAAAGCTAATGCAGTCACAGTTATTAAAAAAAAATTGTTATCTGATTATATACCGAGATTTGGTATACCCAGCATTGTTAACAGTGACCAGGGAACTCATTTTAATAATAATTTGTTTAAAGAGTTATGTAAAGCTTTTAATACTAAGTTGAGTCTTCACTGTCCCAACCATCCCCAGTCATCGGGATTAATGGAAAGGGTAAACAGGACCCTTAAAATAAAATTTCAAAGATTTGTGCTGAAAACCACTTAAAGTGGCCCAAAGCCCTTTCCCTTAGCATTAATGAGTATGAGGGCCTCACTGAATGCCCCCAAAAAATTGAGTCCATATGAGATATTAAGTAAAAGACCCATGGCCCTTCCAGCTACCTCTCCAGCGGAAAATGCTAATTTAACTTTGTCAAATGATGCTCTGATTTGTTATTGTAGGAGACTACTCATAATTTTGCAGCAATATCATCAAACAGTAAAAGCAGTGTTACCAAAGCCTCCTGACCAACCCTGTCATCAACTACAACTGGCTGAATGGGTCTACATAAAAAAAAAATTCCAGAGAAAAAACTGTCTCAGTCCAAGGTGGAAGGGGCCTTTAAAAGTCCTGCTAATGACTGCAGTTCGCTGTGCATCCAATGTGGATCCATTCATCTCATTGCAAAAAGACCTGTCATGTGGGGACCCCAGATGAATCATCGCAGCCAAAAGAGAGAGGTTGAGGTGTGACAGATAAATCATCTGCCCAGTGAGAAGGTCAACTTCAGTAGCAGCCCATGATAAATTCAGAGACAACAGGTACTTTTGCTTTGTTTCTGCTGCTGTTCCCTTCTATAAACTGGTAGAGAGAAAACAGTTTCTTGTTGGTCCTTCACCGATATGACAAAAATCTAAACAAAACAAACTGCTAAATATGTTCACATATACCTCATCATTCCAAGGCCGGGATTTCCATAATTCCCATCCCTGCATCACAGGTGTCATTTAAAAAGGACCTTAATTACATCAGCTTAACCTTGCGTAATGAAACTGATTTTGTGTCTCTTCAACATGCAACCACACAACATGGAGACACATGTTATGCCAAAAATGGGACTGTACCAGTAGAAAAAAGCAAATGTAATGACACCAGGCATAAAAGTGTGTTAGACTCTTTGCACTTAAAAAGCTATGACTGGGGGCGTGGCATGGGCATAACAAGTGACCGTTACTACATCTGTGGTGATCATGCCAACCCCTGGTTACCTACAGACTGGTCTGAATGTTGCTTTGTAGGCTATATTACTCCTGCTATTCAACATTTCGAACACCCGCCAGCAGGTAGACTGAGAAATAAGTGAGCAATCCACTGGACTAAGCAAGTATTTTAAGTTTTTAATCCTGGGTATGGAGTACAAAGGACAATGCTTAAAATCATCATACTTGCCCAAATTCTACAGGAGGTGGCCAACGAAACTTCACATCACATCAGGATGGCAAATCGAGAAATAACTAAAATGCGAACTGTGGTGTTACAAAATCAAATGGCACTTGATATAATGCTTGCTGCAAAAGGGGGATTATGTGCTCTCATAGGGAGCCGTTGCTGCTCATATACTAGTGACTATCATGATGAACAAAAAAAAAAAAACTGGCAAACTTCATGGAACAAAAGGCCAAAGAGTTGGACAGCACATCCAAAAATTGGAAACCTTTTTGATGGTTAGGCAGTATTTTTGGTAACCTGGGAACTAGCATAATCCAGGGTATTTTAATTGTACTTTTTATTATATTTGTAATCATTTTAGCATTTTCTATTCTAAAGGCTGTGATTTCAAAATGTTTAACCTCACCTGCACATGAAATGCCACTGCATGCACAAATCAATGACAGTTCTATTTTGACAAAAATAATGATGACTACTATGATGCTGAGGAGTATTTTATCAAGTTAAGAAAAATAAAAATATAATTAAATGTATGGTATGACACTAATAGTGTTAGAGGGAGAAAACTATTATGGGACAAGACCAGCTTATTAAAATGCATATTAATTTCAGTTTATTAATGATTCTATAATATGATTGTTAAAAAGCAAATATAATTTGCTTGCAGGGGTGGGAAAATACAGCTTCATAAGCTACAGTATTGCTGTCTTTTAAACCGCATTCTTTTAGTATGTAATAAGAGAAAATAGTACATGTTGCATGAAGTGAGGCATGTGGTTATTACAAAAAGGAATTTGTTTGCCTGACTCCTCCAAGCTAAGAGTGCGTTGTTGCTAGAACAGGTTTGAAACATCCAAGGTCAGAAACAAGACCCCTTGGAAGTAGGTAAATCATGTATAGGAAAGTGTTCAGTCGAAGTCTGAGGTGAAAATCATGAGAGATGAGGACATTTGCAAAGTTATCTATAGGACACAGTCACTGTAACATAATGAAAGTGCATGACCAGATTTGATAAGAAAAATGTATAAAAAATGTGAAGACTGTCTCCCAGCGCTGTTAAGAATAAAATTTCTGTTTGCACATCCTGAAGTGTTGTTCCTGTCTAAAGGCATATAAGGTAAATTCTTAATGTTATTTATTTATGACTTTAACAATGGGTTACAAGCAGTCGGAAAAATAGGGTGTGCATGTTGCACATGTGTATAATATCAGTGTCAGTGTATACAACAGACATAAATATGTACAGCTACTGCTTGTCGCATTGCCCTGACACTGATATGGGTACCGCAGTTGGCATTATTATCATGTAGTAATCAGTGAAGTGTTTTGACCCATTGCCCATGCCTAACACTAACAGCTATAGCAACACCTATATACAGTGGATATCAAAAGCGTACACACCCCTGTTGGAATGCCAGGTTTGTGTGCTGTATGACAATTTAGACCACAGATAATCTTTCAAAAAAGTTCCACACCCCAAATGTGACCTATAACCTGTACAATTCTATTGAGTGTGCAGACTAAGACAAATGGATGCTGCAGTTATCTCAACAGGTGTTCACACAACATATCACTTTAAGGGTGTGCGCACTCATTCAACTGGCTTATTGTACTGATTATTTCACACATGTTTTCACAGACCCGATTGTCATGTTTTACATTGAATTGTAAAGGACAGAGGTCACATTACAGGTGTGAATTTATTTGAAATGAGTTTTTGTGGTGTCATGTTCCAATTGCACAAATACCAGGAATTGTAACAGGGGTGTGTACACTTCATATCCACTGTAGTGATATGCAGTCAGCAATACCTGACCTGTAAAAGTAGCCTCCACCAAGGAGAGAGTCCCCTTTGGTGGACAGCATTGATACACAAAGCACATAATAGGATGCTATATTGGCTGTACAGGGACACATAGGTGCAGCCAACAACTTGGCGGCAAGTCCACCTCTATCTCAGCAAGCATGTATGTTCACAGCTGACATTGTGTAAGGCTGATTATGACTATAAATCAGACATATCCACACCACCAAGGACAATTGCAACAGAGTGTCTCCACATACGTACTCAGTCTCAGAGGCAATAACACAATTCAACCTGTACTGGGGGTAAAGCACACCTCATACACACATGCCATCAATATAGGCAACATGCATCACACAGGTTAGGTGAGAACAGTGCCACCCTGTTCACACAAATTCTATAAGGGGATATGCACATCAAATACACTACCCCCCTCATCAATGGTGAACATATACATAATGCCTACTGAAGCCAACAACAACAAGTCTCTCTGGGCCATGAGAACATCACTGTCTGCCTTTTACCTGAACTAAGGCATGTGCTCACAGCTTCATCACCCACTACAGTCAAACACAGATTTGCCACCATCCACATGGACGATGGCCACTGTCATCCCTATACACAGAAATAAATGGAGACTAGAGGATTATGCAGTTAACTGTGCAACATTGGGTGGAATAACATAGGTCAGGGCCAGGAGTGTAATGACAGCTGATTATAGGGTTAGGTTGTAGTCTGGAATATTGTCAAGTAATATTCTGTGTTGATGTGCAAATAGACAACTGCATGACATTGTGTAACCTTTTCTCCTGTTTATGTCTTCCAGCTACAATGCCATGAGGAAGGCTACCAGCCTTTACTTCATTGGAGAAAGATGTAATCATTCAGTATCTCATACAGCAGTATGATGTCCTGTTCAGGCATGGCACAGAAGCCCTATGTGACTGAATAGCCCTGTGGGAAGAACTGGTCCACAGGGTGAATGATGCTGGACAACAGAACCGGCATTATGAGCAGGTCTGTCATTGTGCCAGTGACATTTTGCATCATGCATGGAACTGAGCAGCTACTGTAGCAAGCAGGGGCTATCCACAGGTGAGGGTGCAGCCATCCAGCCCCCACTAACATGTATAGAACAGCTCCTTGCCAGCCTTGGTACACCCGCCCGGCACACCCAACATGAAGCAGAACCCAGCATTGTTGAGGCGGGCAGCACACAACAAATGTCTGGGGAGCATGCAGGTAAGGCCACAGAGCACATAACTAGAAGAGTGATGATTCTACATTTCTATCTGTAGAGAATCTGCATGCATATATCAGAGAAGATAGTCTGTAGCTGGAGTTTAGTAATGCACAGATATGCACATCTATGGTGTTGGGCTGCATATTCTGTAGTATTGCTGTTTGTTCTGTTAATGTTCTGAAATGCTGCATTCACCCTGTAGCAATGCCACATGTGTGACTACAGAAATTACCTCTCTCCCACAACTATGTAAGTCCCCTAAGTATACAACTGGGGCAGCAGCCTGTAGCTGGTGAGTATGGGGTTATTTTGTTCATGTTTGCCAATACACCGACCATGTTAAGGCCATGCTATATGCCCTGTACACATTTATCGCACTTACCTATAATGCATGATGTACATGTTCAGTTTTGTTGGTGTTAACTGCACAGCATCACAGTGGTCACCATGGTGAAAGGTATGTAGGAGTCCTGCAGTATACTTCACAACCAGTCAGTGCAAGATGTGTGGACAGAGACAAGCCAAATGGTGGGACAAATGGCCTACATTAGGGACATGTATGAAACATAACCCTCATACAGTCGATACAACAGTGTGCACACCCTTATGATGGTGTCACCTGTTCCAGATATATACAATGACAGAGCACAATAACACAGTCCACACCTTTTACAACCTGTAATGTGAACCTAACATGTGCAATTAATGTATAAAATAGAATCCTATGTTAGGTCAACAAATATGGGGTTACAAACCTTACAATACACTGGAAGCATATGTGTGCACACACTTCAATTAACATATTGTGGAGGCAGCTTGTGATGTACTGACAGCATTCACTCTTCTGCAGTACACACCTGCCATCAAGTACAGGCCTCTATGTCACACCATGTAATGGTCTGCTGTCCGAGAAGTATGTCCATGACAATTGGCCAGCTGCCTGCGACACAGGCAGCCATGGCTTGCAGACATCTTCCGAGACATGACATGGATCCCATATCTGAAAGGAAGTAGTCAGAAGTAGGGTAAAATAACATTACCTCACCATTGTATATTCTATGACAAACAGTGCAGACAGTCATCTAGAGGTGTATTAAATATGGGACGACATTGAAGTTGACAAGACACAGATGGCCATCCAATATAGATGGCAATACATAGTGCAAACTGGTCAGGGAGGCTACCCAGATACATGCAGCAAAACTGAGGAAGTTGCACAAATGTCTAGCAAGTCCTGCCTGTGTATTACCTGCGTCAACAATCACCTGGAGTCTGCATAAGTGTGCCCTATGGGTTAGGGTAAGTAGATGGGAGATTTATCCCACAAGAAACATCATCCAGGCCTCTGTACAGATAATAAAAGCATGACCCCAGGTCTTCCAAAGGCATGTGTTGCAATGTGTAATGGTGTCATAAGACCAAGGTTCAAACCTACAGACAGTAGTCCTAAAGTTACGTGTGGTGCACAAGCAGCAGCTCACATCACATCAGGGCCACCAGCCCCAACTTGATGGTTGCTGGTGCCAGTGTACACCTTTATGGTTGCTGTTCATTACCTGAAAGTAGGCCTGAAGACATGGTGTAGTAAATGTGGAACACTGCAAACTAACACTCATGTGTGAGCCACAGTTGTCAGGCATCTACAATAAGGCTGAGGATGGGGAGGGGTGTCAGCTTCAAATACAACAGTGAAGTGAAGCATACATCCAAAGCTAGCTAAGAATGGCAGTATCTTAACACATTCAAGGTTATGAATTGGCCCACACATAAAACACACTCCACAGCAATACTGAACTCCCTGTGTGACTTCACAGGCTGTGCACATGAGCTGGCCTTACAATCTGGCAGAGTTGTGGTACCTTTGTAGGGAAGACGGACCTAATTATGCAAAGACAAGGATGTGCCATGCTACTATGCCCCTTCCAGGAATAGTGACTGCTGTATTGTCATTTAGCAGGTGCTTCAACAAACCATTGGTTTAAGGGTGTGCACAGTTATGCCCCCCAATATGGTACGCATCTCAGTGACTGACAGTTATCTGATGCAAGATTGGATTGCACAGGTCATATGTCACATATCAAGTGTGTGTAATGTTTTTGACTGCAGTAATGTGTCCCCATTGCATATCTTAAAAGAGGCTGCCATGTCAACAGGGGTGTGTACGCTCCTGAAATCCACATGTGGCTTGCAAGGTCATCAGTGTACACAAATGTTATTGCAGATACATCAACTGATGATGATGAGGTCTGGGAATCAAATGTCAGTCTTTCATTAGTGACATCCATCCTCATATCATCCCAGTCATGTGTTGGATAAACACATAGGGGTTGTGAAGAACAGAGCAAACATAACTGCTACACATCTAACACATTCAGCAATGATACGTATAGTTGTGAGGTATGGTGTACAGTGCATGCCAGTGTGCTGTACAGGTGCACAGCATTAATGTTTACATGGGTGCAGTGTATCCCAGGGGAAGGGGCATCACCTAATAACATGACTCCTGCATCCCACATATATATATTGTTTGTAACCAGGATTTAGAATGGCTGCAATGCCTGATATTGAGTGCCATATGTCATGCATGTCAATTGTTGGGTACTGAGGTCTGTGTAATATGTTTGTGCCACCTCACCTGTAAGTGTGTATGTGTGTAGAAGTAAACCATAATGTACAGGTCCTAATTTACATTTCTTGTCTGCCCCTCACAGGTGGCGAGGTGGGTCAGGGTCTCTCCTGCAGGCAAACTGATGTTAGTGTCCATACAGACTTTGACAATGATGATAGGCATAGTGAGGGACAGGCAGGGTTGTCAGAGGCTGAATCTGTGCCATTGGTTGACATCCCACTTTTATCCACCCCATCCCCGCACACAGTCACAATGCCCATACATATCCCATCACCAGTGGCCATAGATGACGGACAGTTGGCGGGTGGTGGCATGGGACAGGAAAGTGTGGGGACTATGGCAAGTGTGTCTGTACACAGCAGTCATAGCCGGATGACCGGCGAGGTACCACACAGGCAGGTACAGGGGTGCTCGTAGGAGGGCTGCTGGCCATCATGCCCCTGGCAGAAGTGCCACAGCAGGTGTCACCAGATGCATGTTTTGGGCCATCATGGAGGCACAGGCACATATGGAATGTTACACCAGAGATAGTCTGAGGCTCAAGAGGGCTATTCTTATTGCTGTATGTGACAAAATCCATGATCTTGCAGGTGCCTACTGTTATTTTGCAGAGGTCATGGATAGATGGTTGGGTGAGATGGTGGGAATCCTCGACTGTGTGGTATCTGTGGTAGAGCATGTGGTAGGAGTAGGGCATCGGCCACGTGGACATAGGTGAGCAACACCAACAGGTGGAGGTCTACGTGGACATGCAACAACTCATGGCCACTCCCATAGTGAGAGTCCCAGCACCAGCACTGCAGGGGGTTGCTGTCCACACCACAATGCAGCAGGCCATGTGCACGTGGTCCTGGCTGGTCCCAACAGGGATGTGGATCCAGCAGAAAATTGTCATCATCAATGAAGAGTACCATATCTGGCCTTCTACCTGGTAGTGCCCGTGCACCCCCTGGCAGGCACAGGTCCCATGTCCATGACCAGACATGGTGAACTGTACACCCTGCTATGTACAATCTGCAGCTGTCCAGCAAACTCCTGTATAGGGCAACCACATGGCAGAAATGTGTGCATACATGCACACATATCATCAACACAGCTAGGGCACCTCTATACCTACACACACACCACATCTGCACAGCCCATTTAATAAAGAACCCCCACACACATTACATCAGCCTAGGCCTCTGGCAAACCCACAGCACACCCTGTGCATATGATGATACCTGTGCCACATCCCTGTCATCCATACCATCAATGCAGGGACATCATAATATGGTTCTGATGCACAGGGTGAATGTACTAAGGTTTAGCAATGTAATGCTGTTTAACATGTTGTCAGCTGGAATGATTAATGCTTACACATCAGGATGTGTAGCTGTCCAGCCATGATGCATTATAGCTGTCGTTAACACTGACTGATTGTGGTCTCCATGATGTATTCTGTTTATGTTATAGATGTCTATGTGTCAGCAGGATGCTGGTCTGCTGTCCTTTCCTACAAGGGGTGTGGCACTGTGGTGACACATTGACTATGTCATATCCTGGGTACAGATGAACACAAGTAACAGGTCTGTATAACAGTTACTGCATGTGCCACATGGCTGATAGGTCTGAGGGGAGTATACAGGTGAGTGCTTGGTGGCTGATGTAAGGAGCTCTTCTACAGTGGACAATGGTAAGTGTACTGGGTGGCACACACCAAATATTTGTGAATAACACACACCCAGAGGCTTTGGTGTTGATTCAATACACATTGAATACTGTTCACATGGATATACTTAATTTTGCAGTGGGATGATTATGTAATTCTACCAAGCCCAGATTGCCAAAACATCACATCAGTAAATAATCAGTCCACCAGTTTAATGTCATTGGCAATGGTGGTAAAACAAACAAGAGACTGGTACGTGAAGCTCCTCTTAATAAATAATAGTATCTAATGAATAAAAAAGAGAGAGCAAACAAGGCAGGAACAGGCAAATAATTTAATTAAGTAAGCGTTTTCACATCTCGATGGACGCTTCTTCAGACTTTAAAGTTACACTGCTAAAATCACTTCACTTATATAAGTAAAATAATAAAACCAATTAATGATTCAATTAGTTATTCATCACTCTTTTAAAGGTGCATAGAGTTATAAAAAATTCAAAGTGCACTAATTCAAAGATAAATGACAAATAGAAATATATCAAAATAACAATATAGCAAAAACATTATAAAAACATCCAATGAATCACAAGAATCTAAAATATGTATAAATAAGGAAATATATATATATATATATATATATATATATATATATATATATATATCGTGTTAAAACATCTAGAAAAACATTCACTATGGATGGTGTATAAACAATTAATGTGTCAGTGATCTTTCAGCTAAACATGGCCTTAACACTACTTTGTCATTAAGACCAAACCCTTTATCAGCTTGCATCCTGATTATCCACTTTATCTCACGTTGCTCTGTTCAAGTTTTAAAGTTTCCTAGCTTACATGTCCTTGGTACTAATTCAAGGACTAAGAATAAAAATCTATGAGTTGTACCATGTTGTAAAATGTGCCTGGCTAATGCATTCCCCTCATCTTCCTTGTTGATAGCATAGATATGCTCTCTAACTCTGTCCCTCAAAGTATGGTTAGTCATCCCTATACAGAAACTTGGACATTTTGTGCAATAAGCTAAATAAATAACATCTCTAGTCTTGCAGTCTGTATAGTGTTTAAATACATATTTATAGTTGGTATAGGAATGTATAAAACTATTCTTGTTGCACATATATTGGCAATGGTTACATCCCCTACAGCTAAAGGTACCTTGCCATTTTGATTCGATCCTCTTATTCAAAGACATGGTATCATTATAACACAATAGTCTTTTAAGCGACTTATTGTTATGATAGGAGAAGCTAGGTCGTTCTCCTATTATATCTCTGAACTTCTCATCGGAAGTGAGTATCTGCCAGTTGTCATTAATAATCCTAGCTATAGTTCTATTATTACTGGTGTAGGGTAGGACCATCCTGCATTCTGAGGGTTGTTTGCCTTGCTAATAGGAACAGTAGAGGCTCCATTCACATGATTACTACTGAATAATGGTCGCCCTTTATCAGCCCTATCAATAAACTCTGGGTCTTCCAACTTCTCACATTCATTAGATTTATATCCTCTCACCATAAACTCAGTTTTTAGAGTGGCTAATGCTCTCTCACAAGTCGATTGTGAACTTGCGAGTCTGGATACCCTCAAGCCCTGGCTTTGTACAACATTCTTGTATACATGCTGGGGATGCATGCATGCTCTGCCTATGGAGGAGATTATTTCTCCTGCAGTCCTTCCTGTGCATTTTCGTGTGGACCTGATTCCCATCTATCATCACAGATACATCTAAAAATACAATTTTATCAAAGGACCATTCAGCAGTGAACTCAAGAAACAGGGTAGTATTCCAAAAAAGATTGTAGCTCACTCAAGGGACCCCTCCACAGAAGAAAAACATTGTCCACAAAACGCTTGTAGTAAGAAATAAATCTAGAATACCTCTCATTGTTCATAACGGAGTTTCTCTCCCATTGTGCCATCACTAAGTTTGCATACGAGTTGCTTGGCTGAGAACCACCCCTGCTGATCATCAAACTGAGAGAATCTATGCTAACAACCAATCTGAGAGCATCACTAAGATGGTTTGTGTGCCAAACATTGCAACGGAGGCTCCAACTATGTCAGCCAATGACACACTCGGGCCGGATGTGAGAAAGAAGGTTAGAGAACTAGAGAAGCAGCAAGATGCTTCTGTTTTCCTGGTTTATCCTTTACCAATAAAGAAGCAAAGGAATCAACAGATGCGCTCGCAGAGCAGAGGTAGGAAAAGAAGGAAGAGCTCTGAAGAGAATCAAATACAGAACAAGAGGGCTTGGACCAGACTGCCACCGGACTAGTGCACAACATTTCTAGTCATGTTTTATCCACTTGTGAAATCTCTCTACTAGGCAAAGGTGTGTCATTGATTCCCTCTTTAGTCAGTGACAGTACGGATCATATCACTGATGTAAAAAAAGGTTTGTAGGAATATAATGCTTAAGTTAATATATGGCAATAATAATAATAATAATGAAGGTACTGTGCATTTCAAAACGCCATCTACTGTTTCACCAGCTTTACATCTGTTATTAGAAGCATTTGAAAAGACTTGTGAAAAGGACATTATTAATTTGAACCGCAGGAAATGAGACTTTTATAATCTCAATGCTGATGAATTTAGTGCTTTAAATTCATTAAAAAATAATGCTACAATAGTTATTTGCCCTGATTATAAAGGTGATGCGATTGTAGTGATGAATATCACAGATTATCAAATGAAAATTAATGAAATGCTTAATGATTGCGATGTTTATACTAGGCTTAATAATAATCAATTTAATAGATTAATTCATGATATGCATGCAACTTTATATGATTATTTCATGTCAGATATTATTGACCCTGAACTCTATAGGTATTTTTTAGTAGAAAATCCTTACATTCCAAGCATAAGAGGCCTTCCAAAAATCCATAAAAACAGTACGAATCCCCCCCTTAGACCTATTGTTTCTAGTCAAGGGTGGCTAACTGAGGTGATCTGGATTTATTCAGAGAAACAGCTGAGATGTTTGGTTCATGTTACTAATACTATTTTAAAAGACATCCAAGATTTTCTTTGCACTTTATCGAGCTTTGTGCATTCTGATGCTTTTGAACCAAATATTATCTTTGTGACCCTAGATGTTGTGTCCCTTTTCACCAAGATCCCTAATGACACAGGAACTGAATTTATTAGGGAGTTTCTTAGGTTTAACAATATCTCTGGAGAAAACATTCAATTATATTGTTTATTGCTAGAATTAGTTTTAAATAATAATGTTTTTTCTCTTAATGATCAATATTTTCTACAAACTAACGGAGTAGCCATGGGTACCCCATGTGCCAACTCATATGCAAACTTAGTGATGGCACAATGAGAGAGAAACTCTGTTATGAACAATAAGAGGTATTCTAGATTTATTTCTTACTACAAGCGTTTTGTGGACAATGTTTTTCTTCTGTGGAGGGGTCCCTTGAGTGAGCTACAATCTTTTTTGGAATATATAAATTCTACTACCCTGTTTCTTGAGTGCACTGCTGAATGGTCCTTTGATAAAATTGTATTTTTAGATGTATCTGTGATGATAGATGGAAATCAGGTCTACACGGAAATGCACAGGAAGGACTGCAGGTGAAATAATCTCCTCCATAGGCAGAGCATGCATCCCCAGCATGTCTACAAGAATGTTGTACAAAGCCAGGGCTGGAGGGTATCCAGACTCACAAGTTCACAATCAACCTGTGAGAGAGCATTAGCCACACTAAAAACTGAGTTTATGGTGAGAGGATATAAATATAATGAATGTGAGAGGTTGGAAGACCCAGAGTTTATTGACAGGTACGATAAAGGGCGACCATTATTCAGTAGTAATCATGTGAATGGAGCCTCTACTGTTCCTATTAGCAAGGCAATCAACCCTCAGAAATGCAGGATGGTCCTACCCTACACCAGTAATAAAAGAACCATAGCTAGAATTATTAATGAGAATTGACAGATAATCACTTCTGATGAGAAGTTGAGAGATATAGTAGGAGAACAACCTAGCTTCTCCTATCATAACAATAAGTCGCTTAAAAGACTATTATATTATAATGATACCATGTCTTTGAATAAGAGGATTGAATCAAAATGACAAGGTACCTTTAGCTGTAGGGGATGTAACCATTGCCGATATATATGCAACAAAAATAGTATTATACATCCCTCTACCAACTATAAATATGTATTTAAACACTATGCAGACGGCAAGACTAGAGATGTTATTTATTTAGCTTATTGCACAAAATGTCCGGGTTTCTATATAGGGATGACAAACCATACTTTGAGGGACAGAGTTAGAGAGCATATCTATGCTATAAACAAGGAAGATGAGGGGAATGCATTAGCCAGGCACATTTTACAACATGGTACAACTCATAGATTTTTATTCTTAGTCCTTGAATTAGTACCAAGGACATGTAAGCTAGGAAACTTTAAAACTTGAACAGAGCAATGTGAGATAAAGTGGATAATCAGGATGCAAGCTGATAAAGGGTTTGGTCTTAATGACAAAGTAGTGTTAAGGCCATGTTTAGCTGAAAGACCACTGACACATTAATTGTTTATACACCATCCATAGTGAATGTTTTTCTAGATGTTTTAACTATATATATATAAATATATATATGTGTGTGTATATATATATATATATATATATATATATATATATTTTTTTTTTTTTTTTTCCTTAGTATATATATTTTAGATTCTTGTGATTCATTGGATGTTTTATAATGTTTTTGCTATATTGTTATTTTGAGATATTTCTATTTGTCATTTATCTTGAATTTTGTATAGCTCTTTGCACCTTTAAAAGAGTGATGAATGACTAATTGAATCATTAATTGGTTTTATTATTTTACTTCTATAAGTGAAGTGATTTTAGCAGTGTAACATTAAAGTCTGAAGAAGCGTCCATCGAGACATCAAAGCGCTTACTTAATTAAAATATTTGCCTGTTCCTGCCTTGTTTGCTCTCTCTTTTTTATTCATTGGATCATTGACAATGGTACTGGCAGGGTATATGTTCTCTTCCCCAATGTAGTGCAATCCTGAATGTTGGTAAGCATAGGTGTGCTGGTGTGGGTGGCACAGCCCCCCACGTTGGAGGGTGTGGGGTGGCTTAGAACCACACATAGTGTGATTAACAACAACTTTACCTGTTAACATACACTGTACAGTATAACAGCACAATAAGAAGAGGGGATATATACAACAATAATCCCAATCTGGGTGGCTGTGCCCACAACAACCACACCCAACTATATATACCAACTCCAATATCACTGTACAGTTGTACAGTGGGGAAGAAGGCATTTACACATCAACTACTAGTTTTGATGGAATTAATTTCCATAAGATGATTGCTTTGAAATGTTACCTTTTGCCAGTTGGTTCTCAGACAAATGATCTCCTGGGACATATATTTTCTGCAAACTGAAGTAGATCCCTTCACATACACACACACTTACTTGGAAACACTTAGAGTAGAACCCCTACCTAGGTAATTATTGCTACTAATATGTTTGGCCTTAATTGCACACACCACAGAGCTTTTAGGGTGAGGTGTGTCCTGAGTTTCTTGTTAAGTGAAGAACATCACCAGGTCTTGTACAGTATGGTAATGAGGGATGTACTGGGTTTTAATGAACAAAACATAGTATGACATACTGTCATATACTCATTGACAAACACATACAGTCATAGACACATTTGACAGACCTGGGTTTAGCAGTGTTAACTACCTTGTCAGTGAGCCCATAGTGTTACAGTGTTTTTGCACACAGCACATGCATCACTGGGCTGGATAGTGTAATCACTTACCTGTGTGGTTGATGGTGACAGCAGTCCTCATACAGTGGACATTGGGACATGTACTGGGGGGGGGGTACCATGGTGTAAAGACAGTATAGCCAGCATCCACACCCCCACATTCGATATTGTACTCACTGAAACCCATGACACTGCTCTGACATACCCACAATTGCACATTGACCAGGACTGCAATACAAACCCTTGTCTACATAATCAGTGCTAATACAGGGATATGCATGTATTGCACGTCACAGGGATAGTAGGGTGAGGGTTTGTCAATGCTCTCCTAATGTCGGCAACATCACAATCCCTTATAATCTATGGTAAGTTTTAGTGTATTTGGAAAATGTGGCCTCAGAATGTTGTCTCCAACAAATATGCACACTCACACACAATTGCACACACACACACACACACACACACACACACACACACACACACACACACACACACACACACACATATATACTCACATTTGCAAGGGCCCAGAGGGTAACCCACAGCTATCTACCCATTTGTAGAACAGTTTTATGCTGGTACTGCAAGCTCCAGGTAGCCCATAGGGGGAAGAGTGTCAGAAGGTACATTTAATGTGAATGACAGCAGCAGCCCTTTCTAATATAGTAATGGGCGGTA
>NC_056729.1:534350887-534635887 GCF_019279795.1 Protopterus annectens | reverse complement strand
ACACTATGGTATTACCAGTTATTGCAAGTGCCATAGAGCTTATATGTTGAAGAACTGTCCGAGGGTATCTTTGAAGGTGAGTGACATCAGCTGCAGAGCTAAAGGAGGGGTAAAAAAAGTGTAGTAAGTGTGAATGACCACAAAATCAGGTGTCAACAAAGACTCACACACACATTATCACAGCTGCCAGGACCAGGATTAGAACTCCAACCTAACTAGTTTGCTACACTATGGTATTATGCAGTTATCACAAGCACCACGGAGCTTATATGTTGGACAGCTGTCCAAAGATATGTTTGAAGGTGAGTGACATCAGCTGCAAAGCTAAAGGAGGGCTAAGGGAAGTGTAGTAAGTTTGAATGACCACAAAATCAGGTGTCAACAAAGACTCACACACCTTCAAAGTTGTCAGGACTAGGAGTAGAACTCATGCCTAACTAGTTTGCTACACTATGGTTTTATGCAGTTATCACAAGCACAGCAGAGCTTATATGTGGGAGTGCTGTCCATAGGTATCTTTGAAGGTGAGTGACATCAGCTGAAGAGCTAAAGGAGGGGTAAGGGAAGTGCAGTAAGTGTGAATAACCACAAAATCAGGTGTCAACAAAGACTCACATATTATCACAGCTGTCAGGACCAGAATTAGAACTCTTACTTAACTAGTTTGCTACACTATGGCATTACGCAGTTATCACAAGTGCCACAGAATTTACATGTTGGACAGCTGTCAAAAGGTATCTTTGAAGTTGAGCAACATCAGCTGCAGAGCTAAAGGAGGGGTAAGGGAAGTGTAAGTGTGAATGACCACAAAATCAGGTATCAACAAAGCCTCACACACACACACGCGCACACACACACACACACACACACACACACACACACACACACACACACACACACACACACACACACACACATTATCACAGTTGCCAAGACCAGGATTAGAAGTCCTACTTAACTAGTTTGCTATACTATGGTACTACCCAGTTATTGCAAGTGCCACAGAGCTTATATGCTCAAGAGCTGTCCAAAGGTATCTTTGAAGGTGAGTGATATCAGCTGCAGAGCTAAAGGAGGGGTAAGGGAAGTGTAGTAAGTGTGAATGACCACAAAATCAGGTGTCAACAAAGGCACACACATTCTCACACACAAACACACACATTTTCACAGTTGCCATGTCTGGGATTAGAACTCCTACCTAACTAGTTTGTTACACTACAGTATTACACAGTTATCGTTGGCGAGTGTGTAGTGGCTGGGACAAGCCTCATAATGGAATTTTATCTGTCACTGTCTGTCTCTCTCTTTTCCCCACATCTCTGTGTTTGAATATTTGACATATTGTAGTGTGTTGGCCTTGGATATCTGTGAGTATTCCTATCCAGTGTGTGTGTGAAGCATAAATGGTGTACAATTTGGTGTGTGTGCACAGATATTTGCAAATGACAGATATGTATAGTCCACTGTGTTGTCAGACATGGGATTCATTTCTCTAAGTGTAGGAGCATGCCCCGTATGACCTTCTGTATTGAGTGTGTGAACCCATTCCAAGTAGGGTTGTACTTCAGTCCAGGTTTTGGTGTTCTCAACCTACAGATCGCAAACTGTTTCTGCAGGATATCTGTAGATAGGTTGACACTATGGAGTCACAATTGGTGACAGATAGGAGGATACTGTAACTATTGCTGTCTGTGCTGCTTGTGTTACATGGTTGGTGTTAGCAGAGATATTCAGACATATGTGCTGTTTTAAACTGCAATGTATTATGTCATCGACTACTGACAGATATAATTATTTGCTCACAGTTATTTACTGGGAAATACAAGATGAATGAAGCTGAGTCCAGTATTGTGGTCCGCAGCCTACACATTCTTGCACACTCCTGCCATTCTGGAGTAGTAGCTACAGAGACTTGCTAATGGGTCTGTATAAATGGTCCAGCACCTTGGTAGTATGGTGGCTGAGGATCCCCATTCATGTGCCATAGAGCTTATATGGAGAGCTGTCTAAAGGTATCTTTGAAGTTGAGTGACATCAGCTGCAGAGCTAAAGGAGAGGTAAGGGAAGTGTAGTAAGTGTGAATGACAACATAATTAGGTGTCAACAAATACTCCCACACTCTCAAGGTTGCCAGGGCTAGGATTAGAACTCATATCTAACTAGTTTGCTACACTATGGTATTACGCAGTTATCACAAGCACCATGGAGCTTATATGTGGGAGAGCTGTCCAAAGGTATCTTTGAAAGTGAGTGACAGCTGCAGAGCTAAAGGAGGGGTAAGGGAAGTGCAGTAAGTATGAATGACCACAAAATCAGGTGTTAACAAAGACTCACACACACATTATCACAGCTGCCAGGACCAGGATTAGAACTCCTACCTAACTAGTTTTCTACACTATGTTATTACGCAGTTATCACAAGTGTCATGGAGCTAATATGTTGGTACCTGTCCAAAGATATCTTTGAAGGTGAGTGACATCAGCTGTAGAGCTAAAGAAGGGGTGATGGAAGTGTAAGTGTGAATGACCACAAAATCAGGTAACAACAAAGACTCTCACACACACAAACACACACATTATCACAGCTGCCAGGACCAGGATTAGAACTCCTAACTAACTAGTTTGCTACACTACAGTATTACGCAGTTATCGTGAGCGAGTGTGTAGTGGCTGGGACAAGCCTCACAATGGAATTTTATCAGTCCCTGTCTGTCTCTCTCTTCCCCACATCTCTGTTTATGTATGTTTGACATATTATAGTGTGTTTGCCTTGGATATGTGTGAGTATTCCTATCCAATGTGTGTGTGAAGCATAAATAGTGTACAATTTGGTGAGTGTGCACAGACATCTGCAAATGACAGATATGTATAGTCCACTGTGTTGTCAGACATGGGATTCATTTCTCTAAGTGTAGGAGCATGCCCAGTATGACCTTCTGTATTGAGTGTGTGAATCCATTCCAGGTAGGATTATACTCCAGTCCAGGGTTTGGTGTTCTCAACCTACAGATAGCAAACTGTTTCTGCAGGATATCTGTAGATAGGCTGACGATATGGAGTCACAATTGGCGACAGATAGGGGGATACTGTAACTATTGCTGTCTGTGATGCTTGTGTTACATGGTTGGTGTTAGCAGAGATATTCAGACATATGTACTGTTTTACACTGTGATGTATTATGTCATTGACTACTGACAGGTATAATTATTTGCTCACAGTTATTTACTGGGAAATACAAGATGAATGAAGCTGAGTCCAGTATTGTGGTCCGCAGCCTACACATTCTTGCACACTCCTGCTATTCTGGAGGGGTAGCTACAGAGACTTGCTAATGGGTCTGTGTAAATGGTCCAGCCCCTTGGCAGTATGGTGGCTGGGGATCCCCTTCTTGTACATATATCAACTTAACAGAATGGCCATTTCCTGCTGTGGCCATACCTCTCAGCTATACAGATTCACCCAGGTTACCCAGAGGTAGGGCTCATATATCTGGTCAGTTCCCCTTCACATTGTGGTTTACAAGCAGGTTTGTAGCCACCCATTACTGTGTTTGCAGGCAGGGGTAGTATGGGCACACATCAGAGTTTCAGACTTCAAACAGTCTATGACGTCCATGCGTCTTTACCACCCCCACTCTTATTCTATCCTCGTCCTAACATTATGCGAGCGATATCTGGGAAGTATCCCTATAGTTGGCCCTTCATCCCAGCGGTATTTATGGATTGGTCCACAGTTCATGCAGTAGGACATGGGGGGCATGCTACTGGGATTTGTCAACATGGGCTTGCATTTGTGTTCTGTTGACTATGTTAGTTTGTTAGTTGGGACCCCATGAGATACCATACATTGGCACTATGGGTGAGGCACTGGCCTTTGACAGAGGACTGTAGGCCATTTGGTAGTGATGCAGGCCATCTGTAGCAGGCCAGTGCATTCTGTCACTCCTACATTCCCAGGCTGCGAGCCAGTGGATTCCCCTGGGCTGACAGAGTAAGTGTGCAAGGTGTTAATGGCAATAGTTCCTATACATATTGACCCATTGGTCTGGATGCAGGCAGGGTACTGCTTACAGCTAGGGACAAACCTACATAGGACACCTCTTCAGCATGCTGCATTATGTGGGTATTCCCATACAGAAGTGGGGTCATTTTGTTCTCATTCCTAGCAACAAAAATATGACCTTTGATAAACCTGTGGTTAATGGTGGGGTGAGCTGAGTGCATGTGTGATATGAAAGCTACTTGCAGCTGACTCACAGATATACCTGGGACATTCCTCTTATGCTGCCATGTGCAGGGACATAGGCAGTCTCTCATTAATTCAAAACTGTACCTTTTGTAGTCTGCCAGTGATTGGCCAGACTACATCAGTATTCCATACTACACGGACAACTAATGTGCTGCTAACCTGTATGTACAATTCCAACGTTGTGTGCAGCTGACAGTTACATTTTATGCACTCTGTCTAGGGTACTTTCACCTGTGTACTGTCTGTATGTATGGGCCCACATTCATGGCATGGCCATCTTTTAGACAGTGAGTATGGACAACTGCTGACATGGGTATTACTGAGAAGCATTGTGGTTGGTACTGCAGTTGGAACATGGCCCTGTCATCCAAAGTACTGCCCACAGGCATCCGGGACACAACCCTCCATGCCTACATGCTGACCACTTCCACACAATATTGAACACATAATAACCTAACACATAGACCCTTGCATATTGTACACATGCAACAATCTGTCCTGTAGATTGGGCCAGCTCAGGTAATTTGTGCTCCACTGTTATTATACCTCACACTTACTGCATTTCTACATAGGATTGGGGGGGCACATCTGATGACTTTAAACATTTGGTATGACTGTACTGGTATTTCAAGTACTCTGTTGGCTTCCATTTCATTTTGTATTCTGACCTATCATGCAGACTGGGGCATATCAGTAGAGTACCGGCCTTAGGTTTTATTGACCTACATTTCAGTTTCAGACTTCTTACACTTCAGAACTAACATAAATTGCCAGACCTGTTGTAGTCTCTCTGTGTAGGTCTGGAGGGGCTGTTAACCACTGCCATCAATTGGAGGCCTTAGCCCAGCCTTTCTTTACGGTCATCTACACCTGTCCTGCTGGCTGAGGCTGGTGGTGGGTATGTGAGCCTCAATGACATGCATGTTTGTGTGTCCTATGGACACACATTTGGGCCACCACATGTACTGCAGTGAGATTTGTCACCTTGTCTAGTACTGCCTAGTATGTTGACAGCAGTATTTGTTATGGATTTCATGCTGCCCATATAAGTGTCCCATTCAGCCACCTGAATCCCTTGCATGCTCACATCCATACCATAGATACAACTATCAGAACATACTACTCCATTTATTAATTTATAGGAAGACTGACTTATCTTGTAGCTGTGCCAGTATTGAGGATGGTTCTGGAGAGCTGACTATGTTGGATGCACATAGTACACTCCCTATACATGGTAAAGCATAGGTAGTGTCATGTTTGGCATCCCTTTTACTGTATGTGTGAGTCAGAGAGATATGTCATTCCCTGGGTCCCTACCATGTTAGTTTATGTGCTATGCGTTGTCTCTTTGCCAAGGCCTGGGCATACCGGGCATGCCTCTTTCTGCCTACATGGGCAGGCTCAGGTAGTTCCTCCTCTGAGTCCCTCTGTACCTGTGATGGCCTTGGCAATGGTGGAGGGTCTGTGTGGCCTTGCCCCATGCTGTTCATTCTGCAGCTGTTTCTGCAGGATCATATTGTGTAGCATGGCACATACCATGAACATTTGTGTACATGTAGCTGGAGAGTACTGCAAGGCTCCAACGGATATGTCCAGGCAGTGGAACCGTGACTTGAGCATCCCAAATACACACTCTATTATGATTCTGATTTGTGCATGTGCCTCATTATGGAGTTCTTGTTCAGGTGTGTGTGTGCATTTATGTGGGATGTCATCAGCCACGGCTTCAGTGTGTAGCCAGCATCCCCCACTATGTGGCCATATGGGATGTACCCACTGGCAAATGACTGGCACAGCTGTGTCCAATGCCAGATGTGGAAGTCATGATAGCTTCCAGGGCTGCCAGCGCACACACATTTAAGATAATGCCCTGGGCATCAAACATAACCTGTCAGCTGATGGAGGGGAAGCCCTTGTGGTTTATGTAGACCTTACCCCACTCACCGGGTGGTGCTTTGATGTATATGTATGTGCAGTCTATAGCACCCACTACCTCAGGGTATTCTGCTATTTGGTGGAAGAGATACATATTGCTGGTTAACGCCTCACAGGTGTTGAGGAAATATATGTGCTCACCTGCATGTGCTGACATGGCATCCAGGAACTGGTGGACTACCCTGGATGCTGATGCCTGTGAGATCCCCATGATATCCCCAGTTGCCCTTTGGAAGGTACCTGTGGCTAATATTCTTAAGCCTGCACATACCTTGGCATCCACTGAGATGGGTTCCCCTCTGTTGGTTCTGTGTGTGAGGCGTGGCTGGCACAGCTCAATTATTTGCTGTAGAATGTCCCTGTCCACCCTATAGCTCTCCACTATCTCCAGCTTATGTAGCCCCTGATAGGTTACCCTGGGTCTGTACACTCTTCTCCTTCTCCTCACTGTGGGTTGGTCATCAGCATTCAAATCCTCACCACCCTCAGCCTCTTGTACATATTGATGTATGAGAGTAACACCAGCCCCTAACATTTTGTTAGTTTTGTCAGGTAAAATTTCCCCTGTCTGTGTATACCGGTGGTGCAGAGTTCGTGGGAAAAAAACAGACTGGAAGGTTTTTGCATAGTTTATAGTAGTGTGCTAGGCTGTTCCATGTGTAATTTGCTGATTCTGATACATTTCATCTGCCAGCTATGCTAGTTCTCCTTGATTGCCTTCCTACTGCTGTTTTCCCTTCCTATTGCCTTCCCGTTTAAGCCCTGAGGCACGGAGTGCATACCCAGTGCTCAGATGTGAACAGAGCTGCTATATCCTGTTTTTATTTTTTTTTTTGTTTTAAACCTAGTGCGTGGTGTGCACACCCATTTAGGCAATGTAAACACTACTAGGCAGCCTCAGACACACACCCTTCCTTAGATGTGCTTAGCTAAGGGTAAACACGGGCCACAGAGCTCCAATAAGCTTACAGCATGCATGACACTCCCCCTTATGAGGTCATCCACCTCTTATACTTATACAATGGTGTTGATGCACCTACATGGTTGGGTGCAAGCTAACACTGAGAGGAAATCTGTGACTCAGTATCAATCCCCTTATTTGCATAAAACAGAATGCTAATTCACAGTTACCACACTCACACTCAGCCTTCCCCCTTAGCAACCACTATTCCCTGGTATTGTTGTCTTATACATGTCATTGACTATAATGGCAAAATGCTGATTTGGGTGTAAAAGCTTATTTCCACCTTTTTTTCGGGCCAATCCCATTTGCACACTGCTGCCCTATGCTTAAAAGGCTGAAAATGGCCAAAAAAGAAAAAGTTAATTTTTATAATTTTGAAACTATTTCTCATGTCATTGGCCATATATTTGGCAATTGACATGCCTACTATATGGAATACATGCTTTCTTTAGAGCTGTAATGCCTCCATTTTGTAATTTGCAGAAATGTATTCAGTTAGTAACCGAATACATTTCTGCAGGTTACACTATTCCTGCACAGATGCCTGCATGGTTCCTGGATCACTAATTCACCTCATTTGTATGGTGTTCACCAGAAAATGAGGTAATTAGCATATAGCAATGGTGTCCATGCAGGAATAGTGTAGGAGACCGCTCATGAATGTCCCGGGAGCTCGTTCCTGGATCTCTCATCAGCCATATTGCGTGCAGCAGCCCTTGCACTATTCCTGCACTCTGTGCAGAGCTTGCTGAATCCAGGGGAAAACTGGACCATCTATTTTTCTAGTAACTCACTCTCTATCACAAATTCTAACAAATATTGTAATTGTTTCACAATAATTTGTATACTTTCATCCGTGTTTGACTTTTTTATTGCAAAGGATGGCATTACGTTATCATTTCTACATCACCCATGTGTCAGTATTACAATTCTGTCTATTTTCCTAACATCAAGTCCTATTCTTTTATCACAGTGTCCAAAGTGTTAAAAATCCATTGTCAAGCTACTCTACAGTCACTCAGTTTACAATGCATGGAATAAACTGCCTTTACATGTAAGAATGATCTCTAACTCAAACTGCTTTAAAAAAAACTTTAAAAGTCCACCTATTAAACTCATGGACTTGCCCTTGCCATGACCCTACTTAATTTTCTCCACTTCTATTATAACTACCCCCACCTGTTTTTACTCCTGCTTTTCTCCTTCTCTGCTATGTAAATTTCCTTTTAATCCTCTGCCTGTTCCAAAATTAATTAATTTTACAGACTCACTGCTCTGAAGTGATATTATATTTTTTCCCCAAACCTACTTCATATCATATATATTTAATATATATATATATATATATATATATATATATATATATGTATATATATATATGTATATGTATATGTGTATATATATATATATATATATATATATATATATATATATATATATATGTATATGTATATATATATATATATATATATATATATATATATATATATATATATATATATATATATATATATATATATATATATATATATAAGAATCTAAACAATAGTAATGTGATTATACAAGGGAGTTAATTGTATGTGATTACCTTACTAATTAATTACTTTTGCCCACATTATATTATGTAAATATGTCATATGCAAACATCTAAGCATCGCAATTGCATTTCTATATATGTTCTGTATATGACAATACTATCATTATTTATTTTTCTCTTTATCATTTTATATCATGTATGTATCTTATGGAGCTTTTCTCCTCGGGTCTTTGCTGAAAAAGGGCATGTGCCCAGTTGAACTAATCCAGTCAACAAATATCAAATAAATAAATAAATAAATAAACAAATAAATGAATTCCCTTTAATTTCTTTCAGAGCAAGTATGCCAGTTACTTGGGCTAACTTTACCCAAAAACAATGATATATGTTATACACTAAATAATATGCCTTATTGTTTCTTTCCCTCTGCATACTTCATAGGTATAAATTCTGTTTTTTTCACTTTATTTCATCTTTCATATTTATTTTTTACTAACTTACCTTCATAGAAACCATCGACTGACGATCCCTGATAATTTCTTAAGCTCCCACAGCATAGTGTTTGAAAAATTGTCTTACAAAAAATAATGAAAATCACTAAGCTCCAAAAAGCACCATCTGAACCATGTACATCACCCCCTCAGTTGCACCAGCATATAGTATCCCTCTTTCAAATAGATTTGCCCTTGAACCCCATTTTGCTGAGAAAAAATGCCCATGCATTCTGATTCTAATTTCTCAGGCAAGGGGTATACTTGCCCATAATAACACAATTTTGCTTGAAGGCTCTGGTTTCATCAAGTATACTATCTTCTCATATATTACATGATTTTCAAGAAACTACTATTGTTTTGATTTCTAAAACCAAGATTCGTAATATTTTCCCATCTACATGTATTAAGTTCCAAGCCTCGAGATCCAAAATGGAGGATTTCTAATATCATCATACTGGAATTTATCACTTTTGCTTGTAATTTCTTTCCCAAATCATTTGCATTTAGACTTGTTCAAGAAAAGCCTTACTCTCCTTTTAGGATGGTAGTCAGTTTCAACACTACTTGAATTATGTATATTCTCTCCCTTAAGATGCAAAAAGAAAGTACTAGTTTCCATGACCCATTGTTGTCTTATTAAGTACCTTGGAATGTGGTTAAATAGCTAGAACCGCATCTCCAATACTCTTAAATGCAAAAAAAAACATGTATTTGAGATGCAGCTCTATATGCTTTAATGGCATTCTGTGACAGTAGCAAATATAAAAACATACCAGCTCATGATAATTAGCATGTTATATAAGCATAAATTCTTTGTGAATATCTTGCCCAGTTAATCAACTTAAGTAAATAAATAGGCAATGCTAAATTTCTGTCCAAATTTCTACTGCTCCTATTTCAGTTTTATTTTAGCTTCAATTACTATGACATTCATTACACCCCCCAAAAAATGTGCTCAAAACACATCTTTGTTTACCCCTCTCTTCACCTCAATCTTATATTCCAAGTTACAATTTATAAAAGGAATAGAAAAGGAATTGCAGTATAATTCGTCTACTAACTCCAATACCCTTTCTCCACAGCCATACCTAGCTATGTTATCGAAGGTCATCGTTGTATCACCCACTCATATTATCCCTGTGTCTTATCTCTTTACACATCAGTAACAACTTCTGCATGTTTCTGTGTTTTGTAATACCATATACCTCTTCTGCTACAGTAGTATTTTGCATTCCAATGCAGCCATAGCCACATAATCTTAGTAGGTTGCAATCTGCTTTTACTAGAGCCAATGGTCTCCAGCTGATAACATTTTCCTTATTTTTGCTTTTCCAGAAAAAGAACCTGATGATGTTCTCATTAGCTATCCTTTTTCTTATTTCTTATGCTCCCCTCTCACAATACTTCTCAAAATGTCTAGTTGTCCCTCTCTAAATGTCTTATTAAAATGACACTTAAATATGTACCTGCAAGGAGCTCCTTGAGCTTTCACTCTGCCTAAAACCACTTATTGTCTTCTGTAGTTATGATTCTTTCTTCTGCCTTCTTCAATTATTTTTTTAAATCATTTTCCACCACTCCTATTTCTTATATGATCGCTCCAAAGAAAGCACTTACCTCCTTACATATAGACTCCTGTGTCTAAAAGAATCCCCTTTTATGCACTATTCTGTCCACATAGTATATTTATTTTGAAAGATCTTACCAAATGAAGGGTTTAGCAACCCCCCCTTTTTCTTTTCATCATAACTTTGTTTTCGGTATCACTCCTTCACCCTTCTCACATTTTACATGTACAGCTGCCTTTCCTTCTTACAATACAGAGTACCCAACTGCATCACAATTCTTTTACAAGTTTATGTAATTTTTGGAGGTCATGCATTCACAGCATTAAATATTCATTTTTGTTTGCATGCTTTCCACCTTTTTTCTCTTTCTGTGCAAAAATAAATCTCATTTCAGTGTAAAAATCTCAATAATCATTTCTTTCTAAGGAAACGTTGTAACCAAGATAAGCAAATATTTACCTAGTCTCCTCCTAAGCCACATATTCACAACATCACTGCAAACTGCTCTGTGGTCTGCAAGGATGATTGTTTTGCAACTTTTATTCCAAACGGGTGCTTCTTTTTTTGTATAAGAATATAACAAGAGATTTATCAGTCCTGACTTGAATTTTTCTTTAGAACTGTAATGGCTCCCAGTGCCTATTTTGGCTCAGTGGATTAGAATGTGTTAATGTCCCATAGTGTTTCAAAATTCCTTCTCTCAAACTCAGCTATGTATCTAATATTTTATTTTATTTATTTATTTAAGTTTGATGACCGGGAAAGTCCACTGGGCCTGAGCCCCTTTTCAGTGGAGGCCCAGGGAGAAAAGCTTCACAATAATGTAGGTTACATCACAGCTTTTTTTTTTTTTTTACAAATGTATAATTCAAACATATTCAGCTTTTGCAAAGACAGTAATTCAATACAGAAAATTAAAACTTTTCAGATTAGATGCACAATATTTACAGACATAAACTGTGACAGGGTTTTAGCATTTTTAGATTACATGCATTACATTTTGCAGTTTGAATACATACATTATAAAGAGGGACATGACTAATACAGAGAGTAAACATTACATAATATTGAGATATTATGGTATGAACTTTCTTGTAGGGTTTAGCAGTCTTAAAATATATAGATACTAGGCGTATGCCAGTTAGGATAAAAAGTATGTATATAGAGGAGGATTAGTAATAGTCCTAAGAGTGAGAAATATTAGTTTCTGGAGGGGAAGGGAAAGAAATTTGGAAGAAATGAGACATTTTAAAGGTAATTAGAGAAGATATCAGTGCAAGGTAGAAAGAGAGAGGGGGTAGGGGTTCATGTTGGGGCATGACAAAGACATTCCCACTTGGAAGATAGATGTGCATGAAGCTGTGATTTGAAATAGGTATGGTTAGAGAGATTGCGTAGGGTAGGTGGGAGACCGTTCCATTTTTTGGCTAAGGAGTAGTAGAGTAGTAGTTGGCCAGCAGGCTGTGCTGGTTTGTAGACCTGAAGGAGGTTTTGGTGTGTGGATCTGAGTGGGCGGTTGGGTACGTAGGGTTTTAAGGAGGAAACTAAGGATGGGAAGTTGTTAGGTTTAAAGATGAGCTTGTGAGCTGTGGTGAGTTGCAGGTAACTGCGGTAGTTGGGAAGTTAAAGCCAGTTTAAGGTGAGGAGGGAGTGGCGGTGGTGGGACGAGTTTTTTGAGCTGGTTGCAAATTTGGCGATCTTGTGGTAACAGGATTCGAGTTTGGATCTTAGGTCAAGAGTGAGATTAGTGAACAGAGTAGCACCATACAATGAAGGTAGATGCTAGGGTTTAACGGGTGTAGGGGCTGAGGAAGTGGTTATATCTATAGAGGAGACCTATCTTTTGGTGGGTTTTCTTCATAGTGGAATGGATGTGTGACTCAAATTTAAGTTCTTAATCTATGGTGATGCTGAGACGTTTGGTGTTGGGAATGATTTCGAGGGGGGGGTGTTGTTTTGGCTCTGTATGGAGAAAGAGGTTTTATCAATGGTGGAGTTTTTGGTGGAGGAAAAAATCATTAGCTTGGGTTTATTTGCGTTTATAGGTAAATGGTTGGATTGCATCCATGTTTCTGTTTTGGAGAAAGCAAGATGAATTTTGGCTTGAAGCTCTGAGGGAGAGAGGACTGAGCAGATGATTGTTGAGTCATCTGCATATTGAATTATGGATGATTCTGGAATCAGTTGGTGAAAGTTGTTTATAAATATGTTAAAAAGTAGTGGGCCAAGAACTGAACCTTGTGTGATGTCAGTGGGTGTGGGAAGGAAGGGTGAGGTTGAAGTTTTCCACTGGACTGCTTGTTGGCAGTTGGACAAGTAGCTGGAAAACCAGCCTATGGTGCTGGGAGAGAGTTGTAGGGTGGAGAGTTGGGATATAAGTAGCATATATCTTGCAAGTAGCATACATCCACCCCATGCTTTTCTAGTGCAGAGCAATATACCTTTGTACTGCACTTTTTTAATCTTATCAATACAGTCTGTGCCCTCCTTTCCACCTTCACTTTTTATTTTTGATTTTCTTTAGGTATTTCAGCTTCTTCTCCTGGAATTAAATCTCTCTCTGTCTCTGTTTATTCCTGTCTTACTTAAAGGTTCCTCCTCCTCCTTTCTGTAATTTCTTCAAATTCAATATGCATAATTTCAAATCTATTCTGCATGACAATCTCTGTATGCACCAATTCATTTGCTACTTGTACCTTTTTGTCCACTCCTCTCAATTCATCGATTTATCCTTTGGTCCATCTATTTCTACAGTGCACTTCAAAAATTTCACCTCAGAAACACCTTTAGTTGCCTTTTTTATTGACCACATTGTTAATACCTTCATTAATTTCCACAGTTTCCACAACATTCTGCTCCATTCTGCTTGAACAATCTATCCATAATGAGCTGTATTCTTGCATTTACAGTAATTCATTCTTTTTTCAGAATGATACTGCTCTCCATAACTGTCATATCTTCTTTTATTGCAATTTTTAACTAAATACCGAATATTACCACAAAAAGACTGCGGTATTGAAGCTAAACTCTAAGTCTGTCTGTTTCTAGTCATAGGTATATAGGTTCATAGGTTCATAGGTGTGTACTAGGCTAATGGCCCTGGAGCCTTTACAAGTCTAGCCCATAGGATTACCCTGGCATTGTGCCACCCAACCTTAGTTCCCAGTGCCTCTGTCAAGTAAAGCCACTGGAGTGAGCCCTGGGGTTAATTTTCTATTTCTCATCCACTCATCAAGATTTCTCTTGAAGAGGTCCAGTGAGGTGCTCTGTTTGAAATGTATTGGAAGTCTATTCCATAGCATGGGCAGTCTCTGGGTTATGAACCTGTCCCTCCAGCATGTTCTGTTGATTGTGATAATAAGGTTGAGGTCTCTGGAGCGTGTGGTGCAGAGGGATTGGGATTTCTTTAGATGTAGCATTTCTAACAGAGCTGACAGCAGACATGGCTTTGTAAGTCAAGCAGAGATTGCTTGTAAGTAGGTGATATGAGACAGAGAATAGCTGGAGTTTTTTTAGTCTGTCCATATAGGACAAATGTTTAAGACCTAGGATCCTCTTTGTCATGGTGGTTACCACTGAACCCACAGACATCGCCAATATCCTGGCAGACAGGTTCAGTGCAAACTTCTCCATCCCCTCCCCCCCAAAAGAGCAAGTATCTATCCCAGCAGAGGGCTGCCTCCCAAACATCTCTGATGCTCAGGTGAAGGCTGCCCTCTCCAAAGCAAAAAAACACTGCTTCCATGGGACCAGATGGCATCCCAGGTTGCGTCCTACATGAACTCCAAGAGGAACTAATCCCTCAAATAAAACAGCTATACAATCTCAGCCTCACTACAGGATATGTGCCCACAGAATGGCGTACAGCAACAGTGGTCCCACTCCACAAAGGTGGAGCCTCTACGGACCCTGGAAACTATTGCCCCATAAGCCTGACTAGCTTAGTCTGCAAGGCTATGGAGAGGATCATCATGGAGCTCATAAACAAAGACATTGGGGACCTACAGACACTAGATCCTACCCAGTTCGGCTTTGTCAAGGGCAGATCCTGCCTTTTAAACCTGGTTGACTTCTTCAAAACAGTCACCAAAGCCATAGATGAAGGGAAGGTAGTCCACACAGCCTATCTGGACCTTGCAAAGGCATTTGACACAATACCCCACTCGGGCATCATAGATAAGCTATCCAGCTTAAATATAAACCCCTATGTCACAAGATGGGTCACAAACTGGCTCAAAGACAGAACCCACAGAATGAGAGTTGCTGGAGCCATGTCAGACTCGAAACCGGTCACAAGTGGCATCCCACAGGGTTCTGTCCTGGGACCACTCTTGTTCAGTATATACTTTTCCGAGGCACAGGCAAACGTGGGAGGACTATGGCTCACCAAGTTCGCAGATGACTGCAAACTGGGTGCCATAATCAACTCTCCAGCTGACACAAACATCCTTCAAAAAGGCCTCACAGAGACAGATAACTGGTGCCAGCGCCATGGTTTAAAGCTAAATGCCAAAAAATGTATAGTCATACCCTTTGGCAAAAACAATGTACCCACAAATTACCACATAGGTGGAAACCCATTAAGTACAGAGAAAGTCATTAGGGACCTGGGGACCCAAGTTGATAGCAATCTCTCCTTTGAAAACCACATTGCCAAAGTGGTTAGAAAGACCTTCTACATAGCCCACCTCATCACGAAGGGTTTCACATCTAGATCAAGAAAGGTAATCGTGCCCCTTTATTCATCCCTCATCAGGCCCATCATAGAATACAATGCCCCTTTTGGGATGTACCTTACCCGACACCTGCAGCAATTAGAAAGACCCCAAAAGTATCTCACCAAGAGGATCAAGGGTCTCAAACAGATGCCATATGCTGCTCGGTTAAAAAAACTCCAGCTCTACTCAGTTGCATACCACCTACTTTGAGGCGATCTATGCCTGACATACAAAGCTATGTCAAATCCAGAATTAATGGACATGCTCCACCTCAGTAAATCTAAATCCCTTAGAGCCACATGCTCAAGGGACTTGAACCTCAGCACAGAAATAAATAGAACTTGCTGGAGGGAAAGGTTCATAACCCAGAGGTTCCCTTCGCTCTGGAATAGAATTCTAGTTCATGTGAGGCAGAGCACCTCACTGAATCTCTTCAAGAAGAATCTCGATAGGTGGATGGGGGATCGTAGGTTTGTCCCAGGGATTACTCCCGTGTCACTATTAGACAGAGGCACAGTAAACTAGACCTTAAAAAGGGCACAGTATACTCAAATCAAGGGGTGGCGTAAGCCATACAGAATCGGGCTAGGCTTATAATTGCCTCAGGGCAGATAGCCTAGTATGAACCTATGAACCTATGAACCTATGATGCACTTTTGCGGCATCTCCACTTGTTGCAGATGTTTAGTGAGGTACATGCCAAACGGGGCATTGTACTCAATGATTGGCCTAATGAGGGAAGAGTAGAGGGATCAATGTCACCTTTCTTCCTGGATGCAAAACCCTTAGTAATGGGATGTGAATTTCCAAGGTGATTAGTTTGTGGTCGGATCTACCCAGGGAGAAGTTGACTTTTGGTGTAGAGCAATGGTCGCCCATGTTAGTAATGACCAGGTCAAGAATGTTGCGACCTCTAGTGGGGGTAAGGACAAGCTGGTCCAGGGCATTGGAATTCATGAATTCCAGGAAACGTTGGGCAAGTATATTAGTACATGAGTAGTTTTCTCAGTTAATGGAGAGTGGTTGAAGTCGCCCAATAAGAGAGTGTTAGGTTGGATCCTAATATTCTCCAGGGTGCTTAGGAATGTGGAGTGTGAGTCTTGGGACATGGTTGGGGATTTATAGCAGGCTACAACCTGAATAGCTGTCTTACCCAATGTTAACTGCACCTGAAGTATCTCAGATGCGTTATGTTGGGCTACCAGTCTGGAGGTGTGCACATCCTTTATGAATATGGAAACACCACCACCTTCGGAGCTTCAGTCTAAGTTCTGGGGCCAAAAGGTGTGGAATGAGTTATAGCCTGGCAGTGCAGGGGTGATTTCTGCTGCCTTGAACCAGTTCTCTGTTACGGCACAAATGTCGATGTTCTCCATTTTAAGGAGTGCTTCGAGTCAGTGCATTTTGAGATTTAGACTTCTGGCATTGAGCAGCATGACCCTCAGATTGCATTTGTTTGTAGCTGTTACTATGGTAATTTGGTCTTTGGAGCCCCACCTAAAAAGGCACTATAGGGGTGGCAAGAGCCTTTGCCAGTATCCGGAAGCCCAGGGGTGACAGATGCAGGCTATCTCTGGCAAAGCATCTTGGTCTGTCTATCGTGTCATTCCAGGCAGACAGATACTGGATCCCTTTAGAATGACATCAGAAACTTAGCCAATTGTTGAAATCAATCATTTTTTGCTTATACTGTGTTATCATTCTGGGTGATGGTAGGATGCTGGTCAGGGCTAGGGTCATACCTGCCTGGTCTACATAATCTGAGAGCTCCTCCATGTATCTTTTCATGTATTCCATGGAGGTACATCTCAGGTCATTCACACCCACATGTACAGTGACAGAGTCATATTTGCACCTGTTGTTGAGGGACCTGTTATGTGGTGGATCCTGGTGCGTGACAGGCAGCTGCCTGTTATTTTCTCCTTATTCAACCTAGTGAGTGGGACATCAGTGTGCCTCACTATCGAGTCATCTATGACTAGTGTGTTGGGCATGCTGTTTTGCCTTAGGGGCTTTGGTTGAGTGGCACACTGTTTAGGAGAATTATGTGTCTCATGATTAGTGTTGTGTTGCCATTACTAAACTCAGTAAATGCTTTACTTACCCTTTTTCAGAAGGTATACCTAACATGTCATCCACTCCACGTCCAAAAAATAATCGTCTGATTTTTCTAAGGAGTGAATCCTACTACCAGTTTCAGTCAATGCATTTCTTATTAAGGTTCCTTTCATATGGTGCTCTAAATTGCAATAATACCCTCCTTCTTTCAGAGAATCTGTACACTTGGATTCCATGACTAGTCTCCATTATAATATGAGATATTTCAGAGAATTTATTTGCCATAGCAAACAGTGCAGCTTTTTTATATAAACATCAATTTTCTTTCCCAAAAGTATCAGAATTGAAGACATCAGTGCCTAAAGTACATTAGTCCAAAAATTGGATCCATCTGGTAACACATCTCTGACAAAACTGAAACAAAGCAAATTCTTCCTAGACTATACAGCCATTGTCTTTGCCATTGATGTAACTCCCTTCAGCTGGGATTTACACTGTGTAGGACTGATGATTATGATTTGACTGTCTTATCAGTTTGCACACCAGGAAAGCATCCACCAAAGAGGGTTTCACATCTTGTTAGGTATATTTATTCCCTGGATTTTTGCTAACCCATCAGGTTCTCTACCTCCATATGCTCAGCTAATGTGTCACTCGTTACATTGGCAGCTGATTCCTCCTCCATCACTAATGCCTCAAGTCGCGAATCAGGTAAGTCACCAGATCATCCTCCCATTACCACCATTTACTGACCAGTGCGGTCTCCTGAAAGCTCAACTGATTATTCCTGCGTAGTAGCTCTCTCTGCAGCCCAAATGCTGCTCTCTAGCTTCTGCTTTGCCATTTTCCTCCTCTTTACATGCAGCACTGTTTGCAGTGAAAAACCATAGGGAAATTTTCATGGTGCCTTGGCCAAACTTCCCCTGCTTAGGATGATTACTGCGTCAGTCTCACCTGAAAATAGGCCGCACGCTTATTGGAAATGACCTTGCCAACAAAGCATAGACAAATAAATTAATAAATAATAGTTAATATTTCTAGTCATCATTATTAGACTCAGTAAATGCTATATTTAGTTATAAAAGTATTCTTTTATTCCTTGGCTTTACAGCAATTGCTATTCGTTTCTTTTTATTCCTTCCCAAGATATTCAAATACAGACCATTTACTTTATTCCTTTTTATTTTAAAATGTATTACCTAATCTATTACAACATTGTAATTCATATATTTTAATGAGAATGTGACTGTTAAATTCACACACAATTTTGTCATAATATAGAGAATATTGATCATAATTTGTATCACTTTACCTTTAGGTTTGTTTCTATTAACGTGCTCTGACAGAAAAGGTATTAAACTGCAACACCAGTTAAGTCATCTGACATATCAAAATTCAAATACCTCAGCTTAGAATTCAGATGAACACATTATTCATACAGCTTTTAAGTAGCCCCTGCTGATTAAATAATTATCGATTTATAAAATGAAATGTACATTTAGAATAGATTATTAGAATAAACATACAGACCTTAGTCATACTTATAAAACCACAATCATATTTTGAATTCATGATGCAGTCCACCACTGTTCCATGCCTCTTCCAAATATATATAATTCTGTAAAATATTTTATAGCATTTATTTCCATATCAGATAATTTTGAAACAGTGCTGAACAGACACAATGTACTGCGTATGCCAACAGTATCAGGAATCATTTTTATTTTATTTATTTATTTTGACTGGGTTAGTCCTAGTAGACAGTGGCCCTTTTTAGTGGAAACCCAAAATGGAATTCATGCTGAGTAGGGAAAAATCTGACTAGGGTATAGGGGTACTTTTGTTATGCTTTTCGTTAGGTGCTAAGGAATCTTTTATATCCACCTGAGCTATCACCGACTCAGACAGATAGAAGGAGCCATATGTTACTACAATCTAATGTTAAATAATTTAATTAGTATTTAAATTAATAAAAGCTCTTCAGTGTCTTGTATTTGCTCTTCTGCATTAGAGATATGCTTTCTATGCTGAATCTGCCTAAATAAATGTAAAAGTAAAAGTAAGATCTGTAAAGTGCCACTCACCAGGCACACTGGTGGAATAAACATCTATTTATGGACTACCTGTTAGGCTATATAGTGTAGAGCATTTTGTGTTTGCAACCTTTGAATACCTACTTATGGACTACCTGGAAGGCTATATAGTAGAGAACATTTTGTGTTTGCAACCTTTGAACACCTACATGATTGCACAGATATGTAGCCATTATATAAAATGTCATCCAGCATGACATTGCACTTAACAAAATTGCATCATCTTATTATTATTATTTATAAACTCTTATGTCTTCTGCTTCTAATACTTCAACATTATAATCTTAAAGTATTAAAGGCCAAATGAAAAACACTAAACTCAGCAGTAAGAGAATGCATTATATTAGAAACCTAGTAGGATGAATATCAAAATTAAATACACAAAATGTGTAATCATTTAATTAACACTAACGGGAGCATTTTATCTGAACACTAGCAAGACAGATATTAAAATTAAGTGGTCTGTGAGAAGGGAAATGAACTGTTAACTTGAACTGGCCTTAAACTCAATGCGGAAAAAAAAGTGCTATCATCCCTTTCAGTAAGAGCAATGTTCCTGCTAACTAACACATCAATAACAACACCCTAACTACACACTGAGTGGTGAGAGACCTGGGCACACAGGTTTACAGTAAACTTACTTTTGATCACCATGTCTCCACAGTGGTAAGAGGGGCATTCTATATTGTTCATCTCATAATTAAGGGCATTGCCGACAGAAAAAAAAAGAAGTTAGAACCTCACTTGTACTCTTCCCTCATCAGGCCAAAAATTGAGTACAATGCTCCTTTTGGTATGTACCTTTCCAAGCTCCTGCAGCAATTGGAGAGACCACAAAGGTTTCTTACAAGAAAATTTCAAGGTCTTCACAATCTATCCTATGAGGATAGTCTGAAATCACTGTCACTTTATTCTGTTTCATGCAGACTACTCAGAAATTATCTCTGCATTCCATATAAGGCAACGTTTGACCCCACTTTATTGGAAATGCTGTATATCTGTAAGTCAAATGGTACACAGGTTACTCGCTCTAAAGGTCTTAACCTGGTATGTGACATTAATAGAACTTGCTGGAGAGACAGATTTGTCTTCCAGAGGTTACCACACCTTTGAAACAGACTCCACTTCATGTCAAGCAGACTTCATTGGCCCTCTTAAAAGGCAATCTGGACAATTTGATGGGTAGCCATAAATTCACCCTTTGGGTTCTGCCTGTGTCCCTCTTGGACAGGGGTGATAGGTGCTGATTGTGGAAATAAGGATAAAACTTGGCTAGGCTAGAAAGGGCCTTAGGGTCATTAGCCTAGTAACCTGCTATGATCTTATGATCCTATGATCCTATGGAAGTCTCTAGATGTGTTTCTACATTCATTAGGCAGGAAGTTTCACTACGTGGGAACACTGAGATGGCACACTTCTAGAACTTCAGAGCAAGTATTCATCAGCCTCATTTCTCACTTTTGCAGCCTTGTGGCAATATCTTATTTTCTTTATAAAAGAGTATCATTGCTTATTTATAACAGTATTAATACTTTTCTGCAATGATATTAACACTAGTTTTCCACTTATTTTAATAAAATATGTGCAAAAATAAGATAGGAGACTATGATCACTTCATTTAAATGTGTAAAGGGTTTTTGGACTTGCTGGGACTTTTTTGTCTTTGTTGTCAAAGTTCTAGTTTGTCGAAAGCACGACCTTTGTTCAATATTCTATTTATAAGTCTCTTACTAGCTGCATTTATATACACTGCAAACTACATATGAGTTGCATCTACTGACTATAAATTGAAAATGTTTTTATACTGATGCACATATTGTTCTGTTCCTCTAATGAAGTAGCAGGTAAGTTATGGTACAAAACTGAATTCATATAATAACTAAAAGAAGATGGTTCAAATTATTTATTATGATGCATCAGCCTCTGCACTGAAGAAATTACTTGGATGTAATAAAGTTAAATTATATTTATTTCACTTTTATTTTGAAATCCTTTCTCACTTCATTGATTTTTCTTTACATTCTATTTAAATATAATGAAGAATAAACAGACTGTTTACACAATAAAGTTACCTTTTTCAGAACTCACTGTGTGGACATTTTGTACTGCAATACTTTCACAATACAGGTGGAAAACTTAAACCTGAAAAATTAATCTGCTGTCAGTTTCTTTGCTGAATTCAAGGCAGCTGTTTTTATGTTTCTTTTTTGAAGAAGACAAATATTGAAAACATGAATAGCTGTTACCATTGCATAGTGCATACGAGTGAATAATTTTGTCATTAAGATTTATTAAATCAAACTTATGTTCTTGAGAGATACTATATCATTTTTGTGCAGATAAACAAAAGACTGTCATAGTGTAGGAATGATGCCTAGTCAAGGTAGGAGTTATGGCAAGAATTGTCCTCGATTGGCCAGGTTTGATCATGAGACTGAACTGTAAAGCTCCATATGCTTATGCCAGTACGGACTAAATCTCGCTATTATTTCCATCCTCTAGGCATTAGATTTTTTTAAACAGCGTATTATTACTTTAATTGTACTGCACAATCCTTTTACAGTTTTCCAAAGAAAGCAGCATTCACTACTGATCAAGGCAGTATGACATTTTAAATGTATTAAAAAAGATAATGGCATGGAATTTTTCAATAGTATGTTGACATTTATAAGAAGGAAAAAAGTTAGCTCCATGATAAATATATATTTACTGCAGGCTGTATTGCAGTGTGACACAAAACTAACAGGAAATGTGATTATTTTGCAGCTGACCTGATGTTTGCTGATTTTTAAACATGCTTTTGAAGGTTGTGGCCCTTTTCTGTCAAAGTTTCCTAATCTCCAATGTGTGTTGAACTTAAAGCTGGAGCTCTTTCAACAGGACTTGCCTTGTGGGGAGTATCCAGACCAATGACACACTCTGTATATTGTTAGAGATTGTCTCCTCTATGACTTGGTGCTGATTCAAATTGTCATGTGCAGCATCTATCTGTCTACCTGTCTGTCTGTCACTCTGTGTGTGTTTGTGTGTGTGTCAATATTGCCCTGAAATCTATACGACATTAAGAAAAGGAAAACAAATAATACCCTAGCCAAACACTTAATGGAATGGCCAGACCACGTTTTTAAATTTGCAATTATGGAAAAGGTAACCCCTAGTGAACATGGTGGCCCATGGCAACTTAAGATGGAAGAAAGGGAGTTATATTGGCAGCTCACACTTGATGCAAGTTCTTGGCCAGGGATTAATGACCAGATTTCTATTAGCTGTCTTTTAAAAAGATGATATCACTACCTTTTTTATCAGGCAGATTTTCTCAGTATAAAATTTACTATTTAATGATTGCTCCTACATAAAACTATTTATTATTGTTTGGTAAAATAAAGTTTTCCAGGTTGATGTATCCAGATATTCAGTCTTTGATTTTGTTTACTTCAATTTCGAACTTATTGAATATGTTGCCTTAATGCATAATTTGCTCAGGGGGTTAGGCTGTCACATGACTTAAAGCTGATCACATGATTTTACAAGTTTTTGGTTGTCAAATGATTTTAAGCTGATTACATGAGTTTAAAAAAAGTTATTACATGACCTTTTAGAACTGTATTTAAACAGTGTATGTGTTTGGTTTACTTTATCTGAAGAAGTTTTGTTATAAAATGAAAGTGCTAATATTACGTTTTAAGTTCTTGAGCTGAATTTGTCAGAATCTCTGTGGCCTTGCGTGTGTTTTTTTTATCAGTTTGTCTTCTGTTTTGGTTTGACATGTTATTTAGGCCTTCTATGCTTTTAGTAACGTATCTCTCTGTACATTCCAGTTATTACATGTTTATAAGATTTATAAGTTTGTAACAACACTCCACCTCTGAGGAAGTAATCAAGGAGCCTCAATTCTCATCACTGGGACCTGTGGGGGATGTTCACTGGGAGGATAACAGGTGCAAACATCCAGATGCAGCTCTCTGCATCAAGATGAATTTCCCTTAAGAGCAGACAGAGACCACAGTCAGTTCAAGGCTGGTTTCTCCCTCTTTCTCCAGATCCCCAGTAAGACTCCCCACTGGCATAGCTATAGAGTTGAGATCTCAGCTGAGTGTCCAAGCAAAGGCCTCCAGCACCCTTTCTGTCCAACCAGTGCTTCTTGTCCCTGCCCAAGTAGCTAACATACAGACTCTTTGAGATTTGATTTACACACACACACACACACACACACACACACACACACACACACACACACACACACACACACACACACACACACACCTGGGAAAGGCTGGCAAAGGTTTACTAGCTATGCCCCCTCTTGCCCAGACTATAAGGCACTTATCACTGCCACCAGAACCCCTCATCAGATATTTTAAGGCCCTTATGAAAGGATGTCCAATTTTACTGCATAATATTAATACTAATACATATGGTAGTTTGCTAGTCTGACCAAGAGCAAGGCTATTAGGAGTAGCCCACACAGTGTCACCAAATAAATATGCAAGTGCTGTCATAACCTAAATATCTCTATGAAGATCAGCCACAATGAAAGATTTAAATATATTTAATAATAAATAATAGAAAAAGAAAATACTAAGTATATATGCACAGTGACATCACAGTTCAAAACACAGGAAATATTTAAAATAACATTGAAGGACAGGCTCAGACAAATAAAGAAAAACATTATCTAAACCAAGCTTCACTATATTCCTGACTGAATCTAAGAGAATTACTGTTCCCTAATAACTTACTTAATAGAGCAAGGCAGATGATGTGGTAAATGGTTCTCTTTGTTGTCAGGGCCAAGACAGAATATAGAATGCTCAGTCTCACTAAGAGATTTCTCAAAAAATATCTAAAATATTACTTCTGAGATAGCTTGCAGAATAACATCATGTCTTATCATCTGATTTCTAGTTCCCAGGCAAACCACTATTGCTGGAAACTGGCAGGATTTAGCACATGTCTATAAAAATAGACACACAAGGGCTTTTGCTCAGATGTGTGACAGGTGCTGGAAGTCATAAAACAATTTCATACCTCCATGCTTCCAGAGTAGTAATTAGTTCACCCCAAAGACAATACAGAAAGCGTCCTGGTACTGACTTTGTGTCTCTGGCTGCATTGAAACCTGTCAGATATCATATTTATGGCCTAGCTCATAAAGTGATTTAATTTCAGATATTTTTTAAAAATTTGCTGGACTAATGTTAACCTCATGATTCTCAGTTTCCTCTGTTAAAGCATATACACTTAAACAGTTACAATAGTAAATGTACATTTCTGCTCTCTCTGGCAGGGCACACTGTGGATACATTTCAAACACAAGCACCTTACAAATACCTTCCCAAAGGATACAATAATGCATTTTTTGACATCAAGTTTCAGTCTATGATTTTGGTATCAGATATGTATTTGGGACAAACCCTTCTGCAGGATAGCTAAGTTATTTGGGGACTCAATGACTACTCCTTGCTTGCAGTCATCTGCAGACTTAGTCAGGCAGAAGCCATTGGTACTGCCTTTTACTTTAGAAAAGTAGATGCTAAACAGGAGAGGTCCCTGGTCTCTTTGGGAAGGTCATTTTCCCTATTTTCATTTCCTACATCCTATCTGTCACCAGTTGGCAATCCAGAGGGAGACACAGGGGTTTATTCACAATTTGTTTTGCTTTTCTACCATGCCTGAGTTAGGAATTGTGACAAAAGCTTTTGCTAGGTCAAAGTATGCAGTAAGTACCATTTGCCTTCATATATTGCTTTGGTGACCTTTCCAAAAAAATCCACCAAGTTGAGTAAACATGACCTGTGCTTGATGAATCCAAACTGGGACAAATCCAGTGTTGGAGGTTCCCTATGAACTTATCCGTTAGTTCAATGATAAGTCTTTCCATAGCTTTGCATATATGAGGCTGGTCAGATGTATAGATCTGTAATTAACTGGGTCCATGGAAGGTCCTCTCTTATGCAGGGGAATGACTGTAGCTGTTCTTCATTTGCATTGTACAAAACCTGTATGGAGGCTGAGACTGAACAGTGTTGCTAAGGGTGTGGCTAAATCATGCTTCATGCTATTTAAGGTGCATCCAGGGATATTGCCAGGACCCATCAATGCATCATTTTTAGCTTTTGATGGCATTCTTAGGACTTGGTCTTAGCTGGAGTTGAGCCACTTTCAGTTATAACTTAAGGGTCAGACAGAGGGGAGACAAGGGTAAAGTTAGAGCTAAATTTATTGGTCGGTAGTTTCACTGTATCTCACACACACACACACACACACACACACACACACACACACACACACACACACACACACACACACACACACACACATTTTCTGAAGAAGTTAAATACTGTTATCTTCTGACCGAATGAAGAAAATGTTGTAGGGTATTGTCTAATGTTTCCGTCACATTTTTTTTTGTATTATTGATAATTACTTTTAAATTTAGGCACCCTGATCTAGTGTTACTCCCCCAGTGGTAGATTCCAGGCACAGACTTTCAAAAGGAAATATCACACATTGCCTCATGCACCAAGCAGAGGTTCATTTTAAGTCACCTATAATAATCAGAATCCAATAATATCTTCTAAAGCCATACTGAATAGGCAATGTTTTGTAATCCTCTGATTTTCTAATAGGGAATTATTGTAAATTTGCAAGTCATTTCAGGTTACTTCTTTTATGGCTACAAAATGTAGCATTGTATAAAATAATGGGCTGTATCTATGAGGTGTAAGTATAAAGTGGTACAACAACCTTTCTGCAGTGACTAGACATGCATGTCCTTTATTTTTAAATAGGGCACAACACACTCTTCTGACTTAGGTAAATGTACACTGGTCTGAGTTAAAATTATTGTCTACTATTGGCCCTAGATATTTAACGATTGTGTATTTTCTATGCATTCATCATTTTTAGTGGACATGTATGTAATATCTGCAGAGTCTTATGATGCTATATTTGCTGACCTTAAAAATTAAAGTCATTAACGGCTGCATAAGGTGTCTACTTTTTTTTGTAGGCCATCTTGAAAAATGTTATCATTTATCAAAGTAACTATGTTACACAAGTTTGCAATCATTAGTGTATTTGATTACCCTGAGCTCAGCTTCTACTTTTACATCTGATATGATTAGCCTAAGAAGGAAATGGTCAACTTGCACTGCCTTGTGGTACACCACAAGTAACCTTCACTGAGGTAGACATGACTCTGGTTTGCTGCTTCCGATGGCAGTATGGAGGCATATTCCAATATTCCAATCATTTACCTGCTGATAAACACAGAATCATTAGCCAGATGTTCTGGTAATAGCACAGATAGTTACACATGATCAGGAGACTAGATAATTGTGGAAAATGTTACTAAATGGCGTAGAACTATTTTGCAAAAACTGCTGACTACAGTAACTGCAGTGCCCTCAAGTAGGTTGTTGTATGCTGTAGCTTGTATAAATCACACAGGTTGCTAGACTTATGTACTGCCAAGTATAGGTGCTTTCATTTTGAGCTTTCCTTAAATGTGTTGCAGACTAGACCTTCAACAGTACCAGAACAAAACCTCTAAACATCACAAGCAGTGCAACACATACATATTAGATATTCATTTGGCATTCCATCTTCAACACATTAAAGTGGTGAGGCAAATTAATTTACAAATGAGTTATTGAACTGCTATTATTTTAACAGCAAAATTAAACTCCAAAACCCTTTAAGGCCAAAGACCATAAATTGTCAAAAAATGTGATAATAGCATAATTTTCATGAAAATGGTCACTAGTAAAGGTGCTTCTTTATGTTTTATAAGCATGCAGTCTGGTCATTTAAACTTGTGTCATCATCATCATTATCAACCCCCTTTCCCCCATTTCTACATAGGGTCAGGGTGCCTTGTCAACTGTCATTACTTCTCTCGATTCTTTGAACACAGTCAATGTTTTCAATATCAAGTGATATGAAAGTTTTATAATATTTAAATTAGCATTTAGAATGAACCATTAACAGGAGAGAAAACACAAACAAACAGAAACAAATGTATTCATTGCTTAATCCATGTGAATGTGGACATTTTTTACCTTTTCTCATGCCTATTGTTTAATTTTTGTCTGTCACTGAAAAGGTCTCTGACTACCTTATTTATGTGATCAAGTTCTAACACATAGCCAGAAAGATGAAAACAGACATAAAATAAATCACCTGAAAAAAATGACTCACTTTGACTTTCCTTACTGTATTCTGCAAAACTTTCTTAAACTGTTGTTATTCACTGGCAGATTTACTTGGATCTGTAAATAGTTTAATGATTTTTAGTCAAAAAATAATACCATAAATTGTAAAAAAAAATGTAGACTTCTTTTGAACAGAAAGATGAAAATGACATAACTCTGCAGGAAAATTGTGTGTACAGTTTCCAGTGGTTCTGCATGTACCATGTTCTTCTCATACTAATCAATGCTCATCAATGTTTCCAGCACCTCATGGTGAAATTAATCAGAGAACAGATAAGGTTACATTAGAGAGGATATTGGAGATTCTTGATGGTGCAGTCAGGCTAACGGTGACAATAATCAGAGAACAGATAAGGTTACATCAGAGGGTGCTAGAGTTATATAATGAAACGAGCATTCTGACTGAACCACTATTCCCTTTCTGCTTTTATTATTTGCATTCAGGAATTACAGCACCCCACCACCACCTAAGAATAACTTTGCTTGCACGTGTACTCAAATCTTGACACCTTGGCTTTACTGTGCATCTTTAGAACCAGCAGTTTGCCATTGTAGACATTCAATTACTGCATAGCTGTCTTCTTTCTGCAAAGACCACTTCTGCTTTGCAGAATTTAGAAATTCAATAAAGCACTGTAACTACATAATATCATTTACTTTTTCCAAACATAAATCTGGAATGAGTATAGACTTGACTGCTGCTGCTCTCTTGCATGTGTATGTGGAACAGGCTTAAATCTGTGCTTCTGATGCTGCAGATAGGCCTCATCCAAGGAGAATAAGGGTATTCAGACCCCATTTAACATATCACAGACTGATGTCTTAAATTTGCAGGAACTGGGCTACTGCACACTCTAGTAGTGTAGAATTACTTCCCAAGGGAAGAATAACTCAATTTGTGTAATTTTCTAAGGAAAATCACATTCTAATGGCATGTTATATATATCTATATATATATATATATATATATATATATATATATATATATATATATGGGTTCATATGAATCCGTTGACAGCCGAAACATCGACGCTTACCTCATCGACACCAAAGCATCGACCGTTCAGAACATCGACAATCCAGGTAAGCGATTTTCCCCCTTACAGGACCCATGGTAGCACTTGTTTCGCTAGTGCGACGCTATGGACAACGCAAATTCTCAACAGTCGCTACCATGGGTCCTAAGTGCTACCATGGGTCCTGTAAGGGGGAAAATCGCTTACCTGGATTGTTGATGTTCTGAACGGTCGATGCTTTGGTGTCGATGAGGTAAGTGTCGATGTTTCGGCTGTCGACGGATTCATATGAACCCATATATATATATTGTCATAGGAAAAATAAACTTTAAAAATGATCAATACACAGTAGGTTCAGGTTAAAGCACTTTAATCTTGCAGCAAGGAGACAAAAACGTGCTAATACAGAGTTTGTCTAACTAAAATCAGGAAGTAAGCCTGTCTTTATACACTTTCTAACAAGACATTGCCTACCAAGCTGACGTAACAGATCACAAGTTTTAACATCATCATTACATAGCAGCTGTTTATCCATAATTTTCTGCTTGCACTATCAATTTTATGAAAAACTTCCCAAGAAAAACAACGTGGCCTTGGTGACCACTGGTTAGATACAGTTTCCCACTATGTTATGTTTCTATTCAAGATACTATAGCTAATTCAAGCACAAAGCAAGTACAGATTCTTCAAGCAGTCCTTTGTCTTATGTATCTCTTCTTTTCCACAGCTGTGCATGTTCTCATAACACGAATAGAGCTAATTGTTCAAAATCATAACATTATAGAATATGGTATTGTTTCATTTATTACTTCCTGACCTAGCAGATAATCACCTGCTTCTCAGTACATTTCCAAAAGGCATAAACATGAATTTTGCTGTGCTAACAATTACTAGGTCAAGGGGCATCTTGCAAGTTTCAGAAAGCATACTGTAGTTTCAAAAAGCATCTTATAATTTCACACAGAATTAAGCTGTATATAAAATAAAATGAAAATGTGTTAACCCTTTTAGCTTCTAATAAGCATTAGACATACATAAAAATGAATATTTTTCTGACATTTCCCCTCTGTTAATACTTTTTATTCTATTTTCAAAAGCATAAACAGTTTGCTTCTTCTTCTAACCTCTTCCATTCCAGATTTGCAGTTAAGAGAGTCATGTAGTTTAGACTTATGAAAGCATTTCAGTTTTCAACAACTCTTCAATTTCAGTACTTTGATACAAAGTCTCAGAAACTGACATATCTATAAAATCTTTGATTAACTTTTTCACGCAGGAAATACGACAACAAATACATGCTCCTAATAGGAGTAATCCCACACAAATGGTAATCAGGATGTTCATTAGGATGGAACCCCACCCCCCAAACAAATTCTGGAAAAAGTCTGTCAGAGGGTTTGGGCCTGGTTTGGTCATGGTCGACACTTGCTGGATCACCTCAAGATGGTCGTTTATCTCATGCTGGTTGTCAGGAATATACGAACAGCATTCTTCTTTGATTAAAGTGCACGTACCACCTCTCGCCACTAGGGTGAAGTCAAGAGCCATGGGGTTTTGAAGTACCACAGTTCTCATAGCATTTAGTTCATCAGTCACTAATTCGAGAGCAAAAAAAGTTGCATTGCTCATAACTTTGAGAAGTTTGGACATTTTTCTCAGCTCCCAAATCGATTTTACTGCGCCATATGCAGGGGCTATGCCTGCCCATGATATAATAGTGTCACGCAAGTCCATATGTGTCAGTTTATCTTTGTTTTTTAAGGAGTTATAGTTTCTCCACCCTGCTTCGATTCATCCCACTGGATTCTCAGGTATCTTGATTGGACTTCTAGGTTTACTGCTAACCTCTCTGACGTTTCGAATTTTCCCCTGAGGCAAAGCTGCAGTGTGTCGTATAGCCGGAACCAGGTAACCCAAAAAACAACTGCCGGACTAATTTTCAGGTAGCCATTTATATGCCTTTTTCCCACAAACAAAATAACAATTCTCTACTTTAGTATTGATATATGCTCGCCCTGCATGAAACATTTTTTTGTCAATAATAGAAAGTTGCTTCAAAAGAACAGGATTATGCTGTATTTCACTAACAGTTCTCTTCATTTTTTCAAAATATGAGTCATAGTTCGTATCACAGATAGTTTCTGCCTTATTAGACTTAATATAACATTTATAAGAAACAGTCACATTGCAATTGCTCCAACCCACCTGAATAGAGTCATTTTTATAAAAACATACAATCCCTTTTTGTGTAACAGGTAGGTACAATGCTATTTTGTCTTGTGATTTCACGGGTGTAGTATCAAAAATCAAGTTTTCCCAGGTCTCATTGACCCCTAGGGGGACAGCAGTCATCAATAATCCCCCGTATGCTGTTGGTATAGCTGTGCAAATCCAGCAGTTCGAAACATTAAAAGTCTCAGCATACACATATTTAATTGCTTGGTAAGTGTTAAAGTTTGGATGCCAGTCTATGAGTAATGCATCACGTTTGTTCAGTTCAACTCGTGTGGCTGGAGAACGGAAAGGCCACAGCAAAAAAGATCATTGTTATCAGTATAGCTATCAGGATAATCATGCAATTTTTCTGAGGTTGTTCTGCATCCCTGTTTACTCTATACCTGGTCATTTTGTTCCGTTGTACAACAGTAACAAGGTTTTTGTCCAGTTCAAAGTTCTTAACCAATTTACAGTGTGTCAGATGAATCCAGGACACTCGCTCTGCGATCTTGACTGCAGTGGGTGTTGATAGCAGCACTTGGTACGTTCCTTCCCACTTCGGAGAACTCCAATTATTTTTCTTCACGACTTTCACCCAGACCCACGTGCCTGGGACTATTGCTGCTTCCGATGGTCTGGCTTGTTCTTTATCTGAAACAGAATTTAACTGCAGAAGTTTGTTATTCAAAAATTGCCTCATATACTCTGCAAGTGAACTGTCGGCCTCTTGGTCTGTAGGCATGAGAGGTTTCCACTGAAGTGTATAATATGCCCTCCCAAACAGAATTTCAAAAGCAGTTAACCCTTTTACATTTGGAACAGTTTTCATACTCAACAGTGCCAGAGGCAGACAGTGCACCCAGTTCTTTTGTGTCTCACTAATCAATTTCCTAAGCTTATTTTTCAAAACTCCATTATGCCTCTCTACTAATCCTGCAGATTGGGGGTGGTATGCACAATGGTTTTTCAGAGAAATCCCAAAATAACGGCTCAATCATTGTATAGTTTGATTTACAAAGTGTGTGCCATTGTCACTATAAATCTTTTCCGGTATGCCAAATCTAGGAATAATTTCTTTAACGAGGACTTTTGCAGCAGTAGCTGCATCTGGATTTTTAGCTGGAAAAGCTTCCACCCATTTGGAAAACATATCTATAATGACAAGGCAGTACTTTTTATTTTCACATTTGTTTAGCTTTATAAAATCCATACAGATAGTATGGAATGGATACGGTGGTGTAGGGAAACTCCCTTGCTTAGGCTTCAGTGCCCACTGTGCATGATGCTTGTTACAAACATGGCATGCTGCACAAAACTTTTTTGTGTAGTTTGTAAATCCATACGTTGTAAACACTCGATTCACTAACTGTACCATCCCCCCTGTTGAGACATGGCACTGCCCATGGCTCAACAAAGCTGCATATCTAAACAAGTTAGATGGTAAAATTGTTTTTCTTTCTTTGGAGATGTACAGCCCTTTCTCAAGAATTGCTCCTCGTTTTATCCATTTTTGTTTTTCTACATTTGTAGTAAGTGTCTGCATTGTTTTTAACATTTCTAAATCTAAAATCTCAGATGGTTGTAATTCCTCAATCAAAAGAAATACTTCTGAAGCTGAAGCTGCTTGCTTTGCAGCTGTATCAGCTCTCACATTACTTTTTGAAATCCTATCCTGTTGTTTGGTATGAGCTACGCATTTACAAATAGCTATTTTCTGAGGTAACTGAATAGAGTCTAACAAATCTAAAATTAATTGCGCATGATTAATTGGTTTACCAGTAGATGTAATCATTCCTCTATTTTCCACTGCTGCGCAAATACATGTACAGTAGAAAAAGCGTACTGGCTGTCAGTAAAAATGTTCACTTGTTTATCCTTTGCCAAGGTACATACCCTTGTTAAAGCAATCAATTCTGCTGCTTTTGCAGATAAGTTGTGGTAAAGACTTTGCTTCTAAAATCTCAGTATCAGAAATTACTGCATACCCCACTAGATTCTGTCCTGTAGGACCCCTCCTACATGAGCCATCCACATAGTATGTCACCTCGGCATCATCCAAGGGAACATCCGTGAGATCTTTTCTAGGTAGTGTCTTTTGCTCAATCTCCTGCAGGCAGCAGTGTGGTTTGCCATCTGCAGGGGTTGGGAGCAATTGTCATATGAGGTTGTCTCAACAGTATAGTCATACAGGAAAGATGTCTAGCAGGAGAAAGATATGCTACTTTTTCTTGCAGTTAAATAATCGCGACTGCATGAGGCACTCTCAACGTGAGAGGGTGGAATAACACTACTGAGGCTGAAGCCTGCACTGCTATTGCAGCTGAGACTACTGCTTATACACAGTAGGGCAGGGATAGCACCACTGCGTCTAGCTGTGATGAATAGTAAGCTATGGGGCATTGTTTGTCCCCATGCTGCTATGTTAACACTGATGTCATATAACCCTGCTTACAATCTACAGTTTGGAAAAATCGTTTATGATAGTTCGGTAATCCTAAAACTAATGAGGAGCTATCAGTTGTTTCAATTTGCAGAAAGCTGATTCTGCTTCTGGTGTCCACTGTAATAAATCTTGTGCTGCCATAGGCTTCTTGAATATCAAATTGGTCAGTGGAGCAGATTCCAAGGCATAGTTTGGAATCCAACTCCGACAAAAATTAGTCGTATCTAGGAAGGACATCATTTCCTTCTTGGTAGTTGGTTTGGGTGCTTGTAATATTGCTGTTTTTCTGTCTTCATCTAATATTCTGCCTTCTTTGGATATTACATATCCCAGGTATTTAACCTGTTTTTCCCAAAGTTGCAGTTTGTTTTTGTTTACCTTGTGTCCTTGAGTAGCTAAAAATTGTAGTAATGCTATGGTATCTTCTCTGCATTCTTTCTGGGTGGGGGCTGCCAGCAGAATGTCGTCTACATAAAGTAAAATCTGGCTGCCTTTCAGTGGGATAAATCCCACCAGGTTACTTGCCATTTCCTGTATGAATATTGTTGAACTCTCACAATATCCCTGTGGTAGTCGCGTATATGTATACCTTTTCCCCTGAAATATAAATGCAAACCAATGTTGGCTGTCAGGGTGTATCGGTATTGAGAAAAACACATTGCTAATATCTACCACAGAAAAATACTTTTGTTGAGGTTTCAAATCATTTAATAAGGTGTGTGGATCTGGCACCGTAGGTGCTCTAGGTATAACTGCATCATTTACATCTTGTAAATCTTGGAACATATGCCATTCTCCATTTGCTTTCCTAACAGGAAATAAGGGTGTATTACATGGTGAATCAGGAGATTCTATCAATACTCCTTCCTTAAGCAAGGCTGCTATTATAGGTTTGATTCCTACTTCTGCATCCTTTCTCAAGGCATACTGTCTCTTTTGAGGTCTAAATGCTGACTTTGGCGTGATAGTGACTGGTCCTGCTGTACGAATAAGTCCTACATCTGATTATCCTGTTGACCAGAGAGTCTGTATGTTTCGTAAGGCTTTTTCCTCTTCTTGTAGTAGGAGTGCTACTCAGCTGTCCTCACTTGCCTGCAAGTGCACAGCTGGGTGTGTCTGTGTTATCCAATTCAACTTCTGCTTTTGTACTCCCTGTTCTGAAAGTTCTAATTCTGTCTGTTTTTCCCACCTTGTGACTTTTTCTCCTAGGTCTGCCCACTTCACATTTTTATCCTTAAACTAACATGTGGTAATAGATTAGATTTGTAAAGCGCTAGGAATTCCTGGGGCAATGAACAGCTTACTACACTGTTCCCTTCTGTGTCCCAGTACAGATTTCATAATACTAATCTGTTAGCATGGTTTCTAAACAGTTCTTGCTCATATTCTTTATCAGGTCCTGGTTTGCTACAGTAATATAGAGTGCAATGCAACAAATGCTGTTTATCAGTGTCAAGGGAGGGGGATTTACTGATGGTTACATTCATCAGTTCTTCGGTTACTGCCCCTGGACCAGTCGTAACCAAGTCCTGGCTGTACCAATAAAATGTTTCACCCTCCGGTCGCACCACAAAAGTATCCATTTGTCACTGTGCTTCCATACCCTGCATAGTTGGAACTACTGCTATGCCAAATATCTGCATTAGGTCTCTGCCCAAAAGATTTACTGGGCATTTTGCAGAAACAACAATTTTGCTTTTCTGGGTCATCCCTGAAACAGGGTCAGTTATTGCTATGTTGTGGGAGAGTGGCTCCCGATACAGCTGTCCATTAGCTGCTTTCACTAATATGTAATCAAGTGATTCTGAATTTTCTGGTAGTTTGGAAGGATGTATCAGGGTTCGTGAAGCCCCTGAGTCACACAGGAATTTAACTTCCCTCCCCTCTACCAGAAGTGTAACTTCCGGTTTTGTGTCTGCTAAGTAGAGCTCAAGGCTCAATAATGCCAAGTCTAAAATTTCATTTTCTTTATTATCTGTGATTTCATGCACATCCTCTATTTCTTCTATCACATTCTCTACTCCTTCTATCACATTTGCACTTGTCTTTTCTTGATTATTCCTTTCTAGTGATTCTTGACTATCATATAGTCAGTCCTTACCCTCCTTGTCTTCCGTGGTTACCTTTTTATTTTGCCTGCAATCCCTTGTTAAATGTCCCTTTTTCCCGCATTTAAAACATTCACCCCTTTTCTTTCTCTCTTCAAACTCCTCTGATCGTTTCAAGAAAAAAACACACACTTTTGGATCAAAATCCAAACGAAATCCCCACAAAAAACAAAAAACAAAAAGGAAGAAGCAGCATAAAGTGGATAAGAAATTTTTTTTTTTTTTTTTTTTTTTTTTTTTTTTTCTTTACTGAATTCGGATTCTGGTACCTCGGCCTTCGCCTTCAAATGGAACAATGTTACAAAATGCAAACCAGTTTAAATACACCTTGCACAACCAATTAAACAATTAATCAATCAGAATAAATACTTCATAATTAAAGAAATATACATACATATATATATATATATATGAATAAATATGTAATAAATAATAAATAATTACATTCCACAGAATATTATTTCATATATTATAATTCTAAGTTCATACCATTGGGAAATAATGTTCCAAAATTTACAATAAACCTTGATTCCATACTCAATAATTTGTTCTGAAAATTGAAATTATTTTCACCCATTCCCCACGGTTTAGCCAAAATACTAAATTTGAAACCAGAGTGGTCCCCCTCATGGAACTGACAGAAATGGCAAGCAACTGGACTATCCAGTCTGTTATTCCTAATATCCCCAAGATGTTCCAATATTCTTAATTTAACCTTACGTTTTGTTTGTCCTATGTACCATTTTGGTTCCAAGCAGCTGCAACCAATAATATAAATCACCCCTGAAGAATTGCAATCAAAATGATCTAATGCATGGTAAATAACCCCATTAATACTCTGACCATCTAAGTTGATAATTTTATCACAAATTTTACATTTCTTGCAAGCAAAAGAGCCTGCATCGAATACTCTCTCCTTCCTACCCTTGCTTCTTAATAATTCTTTCAGATTTTTACATCTTGTGTAAGAGAAAACAATGTTATGCGGAACGATGTTCCCTAAAAATTCATCACTAGTTATAATGGGCCACAAATTCAAAACTATTTTCTTCAAAACTGAAGAAAAAGGAGAGAATTTATTTACAAAAAATATTTTATCCATCTCCTCAAAAACTTTCCCCTTAGACAAAAATGAATTGTTCACAGATTTCCTCCTGTTCATAACTATATTTTCATGTTCATTCAAATTTAACATTTTTTCTACTTTAGTTCTGTTAGAATAAACAATATTACTAGTGTAACCTCTGTTCATTAATTTTTTACAAATGATGTCAAACTCCCTTTGTATATTTATATTTTCAGACGTATTGGAAGCAATACGTCTGAATTCACCGAAAGGCAAAGACTTAATTAAAGAATAACTATGCATGCTGTTTGCATGCAAAAAATTATTAACAGCTGTCTTTTTATGAAATGGTTTGTGTTCAATTGTGCCCTTAGTGCTAACGTAAAAATGTACATCCAAGAAATCCATATTTTCAACATTAATCTGATAAGTAAAATCTAGTCCACATGGATTTGATTTTAAACCCATAATGAATTCATCAAAATCTCCTGGATCACCCCTGCACAAGAACAAAAGATCATCTATGAACCTCTTGTAAATCAAAACTTTGTCTCGAAAAAACCTTGTGGTATAAATAAATAAATTTTCAAAGTAACCCATAAAAAGAATGGCATAAGATGGTGCAAAACTAGCACCCATTGCCGTTCCCTCCTTCTGTAAGTAATATTTTTTGTTAAATTCAAATACATTATGAGTGAGACAAAATTCCACCAATGAAATAATAAAGTGGGTTTTTGGTCCTTCCCCCATAAAGAAAAAAATAGCCTCTAAACCCCATTTCGTAGAAATGGATGTGTATAATGAAACCACATCCACACTGGCCCAATAATAACTATCATGCCATGTCTTTCCTCTGAAGTTATCACACACTTCCTTAGTATTTTTTACATGGGAGGGAATTCTCACTAAGTATTCCTTGAGTATGGAATCCAAAAATATACCCACATTTTGTAAAAAAGCCCCTTTTCCTGAGACTATTGGACGACCGGGTGGATTGATTAAATCTTTGTGTATTTTTGGCAAAATGAAAAATCTGGCATCATTAGGATTTTTAATATAAAGTTTTTTAACATCACTTGGTGAAAAGAAACCAAGTCTTTCACCTTTTTCTAATAATTCCAAAAGTTTAATGTTAAACTCAACAATAGGATTTATAGATAAAGACATATAGACCCCATTATTTGAAAGTAACTCAAGGGCTATGGAATTGTATTTATTCCTGTTGAAAACAACCCAATTGCCACCTTTATCCGATTCCAAAAATACATATTTGTCACTTATTTCTCTAAGTTTGCACAAAGCTTGCCATTCTTCCATATTTAAATTGTAACATTTTCTTTCTTTCTTAAACAAAAAATATTCATCCTTAACTTGCTTAAACAAAGTCTTCTCAAAAAAACTTATGCAGGAATTATTTTTAACAGGGTTAAAATTGCTGACATATGGAACCTTAGGGATAGTAAGTTTACCATATCCTGTGTTATATTCAAAACCCCTATTTTTAATGTCAACATTCTGTTCATTACATTCGACATCATCATAAATATCAAACAATTCATTTTCATGGATAGAAATATCCATTAAAGAACTATCAAAAAGTGAATCATTAGAAACATCAAGAATATCGTCACCATTAGTGTTATGTTCGTTTTCTAATGCCCGTTTGTGAAAATGAACTTTCAAATATAATTTTCTACAGAAGGCCCTAACCTCCAATAGAACCTCCGCTAGTGAAGGAATGTGTGTAGGGACAAACTTAGTGCCCATATATAAAACATTAGTCATATTATCAGTTAACACACAATCCGAGAGGTTAATTATATTTAAACGGTCACAACTGGAAATAGAACCAACATCATTGCAAAACTCATTATGTACAAATGAAATATTCGGTCTCAGAAAAACAGACCTGGTTGTTATTAGTCCATTAGTATCTTTTGTTCCCCTTCTGCTGGAAACGCCGATTCCGACCTTTTCTTTGGACTGACCCCTCATTGGAAGAAGCACCAGAGTTTATTGTTTCATTGGAAAGACCCTCTGTGTTGATATTTTCGAACGAAACGCTTTTCTTACTTGAACTTGCTTCTATGGAAGAGGAAGAAGTGTCCCTGGCGTTCCTTTCACTTCGCGCTCTAAATCTATTGTTGCTCCAGGAAGATCTGCCACGCCCCTTCTTAAGGTTGTATTGCCAAGAGAAAATTTTGCCGGTGGAATAATCATTTTGATCTCTCATAAATTTCTTTTTCTTGCGCAAAATGACCTGTTGCTCTATTTTAGTGACTTTGGATTTAATGGTTGAAATATTCTGTTCACAAACTGAATCAGAATATTGTGAAATGAGTTCTTCTTGCATGGAAATAATCTTAGAGCGTAATTTATCAAGGGCTCTGACATTACGTTTTACCAATATTTTCAACCAACCCAATGTACACTTGAGAGAGACATCCTTCCACTCATCAAATAAATCGGCATCTTCATCAGAGAAATCATACGCTGGTAAACGGTCTACCCTGAGACCTCTGGGGGTAATACTAGAGTCAATATATTTTTCAAGCAATTTGACATCATAAAATATTGTTGCTTCTTTTACCATTAGACTCTCCAGTTCCTCGAACCGGACAGAAGCTTCATCCGAACGTTGAAGCCACGGGTCAGAGGAAGCAAGCTTGCTTTCTCTGTCTCTCCACACTGCAGAGAAATCCAAACTGGATACAGATCTGTGGACCGGTCCAGGTGTTCTAGCTGCTCCATTTACACTCATATCGAATCAAGAAAAAAACACACACTTTTGGATCAAAATCCAAATGAAATCCCCACAAAAAACAAAAAGGAAGAAGCAGCATAAACTGGATAAGAATTTTTTTTTTTTTTTTTTTTTTTTTTTTCTTTACTGAATTCGGATTCTGGTACCTCGGCCTTCGCCTTCAAATGGAACAATGTTACAAAATGCAAACCAGTTTAAATACACCTTGCACAACCAATTAAACAATTAATCAATCAGAATAAATACTTCATAATTAAAGAAATATACATACATATATATTTCAATTTTCAGAACAAATTATTGAGTATGGAATCAAGGTTTATTGTAAATTTTGGAACATTATTTCCCAATGGTATGAACTTAGAATTATAATATATGAAATAATATTATGTGGAATGTAATTATTTATTATTTATTACATATTTATTCATATATATATATATATATATGTATGTATATTTCTTTAATTATGAAGTGTTTATTCTGATTGATTAATTGTTTAATTGGTTGTGCAAGGTGTATTTAAACTGGTTTGCATTTTGTAACATTGTTCCATTTGAAGGCGAAGGCCGAGGTACCAGAATCCGAATTCAGTAAAAAAAAAATTTCTTATCCAGTTTATGCTGCTTCTTCCTTTTTGTCCTCTGATCGTTTATCAGATTGTTTGTTTCCCTGGGCATTTTTCTTACCCTTCTTCCCGGTCTGTACTACAAAGACTTCTGATCTGTCTTCTACTGCAAATACTTGAGTTTTCTTTTTCTTTTTTCTATTAAAATGCCTTTCGGCATGTCTTGCATATTCAAGTAATGACTCTAATCTACTTGTACGATGATCTACCATGTGCTTTGTAATAAAGCTGCTAATGGGTGCAATACTGCCTTTCAAAAATGCATTCTTTAGCTGCTGCTCATATGGGGAATCATGTGTTTGGTCTTCAGGTACCTGCATTCCGCAATGGTTATTAAAACACTCTAATAATCTGGCATAATATCTATCAACAGTTTCACCTTCTTGTTGTATGCATTGATTAATGCAAGTCCAGTCAGCCCTAGGCTTCCATTTCTCAGAGATTCGGTCTGTCAGACCTGTCACTCTGTTATCCAGTTCTGCGTTACTATGTGGGAGTGGCCTATGTTCTGCGTCACAGGGATTCCAGTTGCCATTGATCATGTGCCAATCTGGACCTACGATTTGTCTGACTACTTTCTCTACTTCCTCTCCATTTAAATGGTAACTTAACCTCATGCCCTGTAAGTCTTCTAAGAATTTTCTAAAATTAACTTTCAGATGGGGAATTCCCTCTGTGGCTTTCCGGATGTCTTCCGGTGTCCACGGTCTATATACTAAAAAAGTTGGGTCCTGTCCTGCCTGTCCTGCCTGTGGATTTGGTACTTCTTTGAGTGGACATATCTATTCTTCACTCATAGCTTGTGAATTTTTATTTATTTCATACAATTCAATATCCCCTCTTAAGTTGCGTGTTCGAGACCTAGTCTTGATAGGATCTCTGACAAACGGTTTTGGTTTTGCAGGGACAGCTGGATATAGCGGAGGTAGATCAGCTTGTCCACTCGCTTCATATTCTGGTAAGGGAAGCGGAGGGGGTGGAGGGGTCGATGCTATTACCAAGTTATTGTCTTCTTTATCTAAAAACATTGCTTTTGAATTTTTATTATTTTGTTCCCTGCGGTTTGCTTCCTCAAGCCACCTGTGTGCCCGAGGTACTCCTAATTGACGTTGCTTTTTTATCTGACCTTTTGTGTCTGTTTTAAGTTGTTTGACAAGTTTGATAAGTGAAGTTTTATCTAATTTGCCATCAAATTTGTATTTATTAACCCATTTTGTATAGTATCTAACATTGTCGGCACTCTGTAATTGCATATATTTCGCGTCTTCGGTTAAAGGCGGATCTCGGGAACTTTTTGTGCACTTATTTCCTATGTTGTCTTAACTTAGTTAGAAATTGTTATGTAACCCTTTATATCACATGGTACCACGATTTTCACTTCTTCACAGTTTATCTAGAATAATTGCCTACCTATCCTGGTCCCTGATCTATGACAAGACAGCAATCTTTTTTGTCCCTGATTTACATAAAATCTTCCTGACAAAAACAAATACTGTAACAAGTCCCTGATCTGAAACAAAGAAAAGGTAAACTCCTCCTTACCTGAGCCTCCGTGATTGATCGTTTCACTCGAACTGTTGACTCGTCCTCCAATCGCAGATCAGAAACAGTGGCTGGCCTCTTTTGAATGACAATTCAGTCGGAGGTCTTTTCAAAGCAGAAGAACCTATGTGGCTTCTTCCCTGTATGGTTTCATGCCACCGGGCCCATCCGACCTGAGCTAGAGCGAGAGATTTCCGGTCCGAAGGACCAATCTGTCATAGGAAAAATAAACTTTAAAAATTATCAATACACGGTAGGTTCAGGTTAAGGCACTTTAATCTTGCAGCAAGGAGACAAAAGTGTGCTAATACAGAGTTTGTCTAACTAAAAGGAAGTAAGTCTGTCTTTATACACTTTTTAACAAGACATTGCCTACCAAGCTGACGTAACAGATCACAAGTTTTAACATCATCATTACATAGCAGCTGTTTATCCATAATTTTCTGCTTGCACTATCAATTTTATGAAAAACTTCCTAAGAAAAATATGGTGGCCTTGGTGACCACCGGTTAGATACAGTTTCCCACTATGTTATGTTTCTATTCAAGGTACTATAGCTAATTCGAGCACAAAGCAAGTACAGGTTCTTCAAGCAGTCCTTTGTCTTATGTATCTCTTCTTTTCCACAGCTGTGCATGTTCTCATAACACGAATAGAGCTAATTGTTCAAAATCATAACATTATAGAATATGGTATTGTTTCATTTATTACTTCCTGACCTAGCAGATAATCACCTGCTTCTCAGTACATTTCCAAAAGGCATAAACATGAATTTTGCTGTGCTAGCAATTACTAGGTCAGGGGCATCTTGCAAGTTTCAGAAAGCATACTGTAGTTTCAAAAAGCATCTTATAATTTCATACAGAATTAAGCTGTATATAAAATAGAATGAAAATGTGTTAACCCTTTTAGCTTCTAATAAGCATTAGACATATATAAAAATGAATATTTTTCTGACATTTATATATATATATATATATATATATATATATATATATATTCGTTTAAAATCTGTACTTTTTCTATTATTTTCTTCTTTTAAAGGAAACTAGGTGGAGGATTTCACCCCCCACCCCTAACTATATATACCAACTCCAGGGTCGCACGACATTGGGAAGGGGAACAAATCCCAGTTTTATGCCTTGAATACTGGTTTTCGATCAAATGGAATTTCGATCAAATGGGTTTAGGTCAAATGGCATTTCGATCAAATGAAGTAGACCCATATATATATATATATATATATATATATATATATATATATAGCTATATAGATATAGTTATATACATATAGCTATATACATACATATATATATATATATATATATATATATATATATATATATATAGATAGATAGATATAGATATGTATAAGCTCATAGGTGTTTACTAGGCTAACAACTACAAGGGCTTTTTTAAGCCTAGCCAGATATAGATATAGAAATATATATGAATTCAGATTTCTCATTTTATTAATTATTGTCATAATGAGTTTTACTTTCCAAGAGCAGTTATCTCTGTATTAAAATCAATATACTGTTTTATCATGTTCCATTTCAGTTTGAGTTTGGGACTGTAGCAACATCTTTATTAATTACTTATGGCTTGCATTACTTAAGTACAAGTACTTTTTTGACTTTTCATCTGTTCCCATATAAATATGGGACCATTTATAGCAATTGCAAAGAAAACAACCAGCTTAGATATGGTAATGGGCAAACACAAATGGGAGCAGATAACCTCCTAATTAGCGCTCACTGGGCTGGGGGGGGGCATCTGAATAAAGTGAATAAGAGACAAATTATTTTCTAAGCATTTTGTACAGGAAGTATATTAACCTCATGTAACAGAAATCACCATGGCTTGCAATGTATATAAAAATGCTAACAATGAGTACAGTCATGGTTTGATAGCTCATCGTGGTGGAAGTTTTAGAGAGCATCCAAGGCTGAAATAGCATTCATGAAATTTATATGTAGAACAGAAGTTAAGTGAGCATTTTACTAAATGCAGATTGTAATTCCTCATGGCACATTTCTTACTCCTGTATGAAAAAACACAACTCCAATACTGTTCAATCACAGCTAATCAATAAATACTTATTGAATTTAAAACCATATATACATACACACACACACACACACACACACACACACACACACACACACACACACACACACGTACACGCACACACACATGGGTCTATATGACTTGGTCGACAGTTCATATGATCAACTGTTTATTTGGTCGACTGTTAATTTGATCGACAAGCATTTGCCCTCTTCCCCAATATTGTGTGACCCTGGAGTTGATATATATAATTAGGGGGGGTGTGGGGGGCACAGCCCCCCACATTGGGGGGTGTGGGGGGCAAAGCCCCCCACCTAAAATGCTTGTCGATCAAATGAACTGTCGACCAAATAAACAGTCGATCATATGAACTGTCGACCAAGTCATATAGACCCACACACATACACACACACACACACACACACACACACACACACACACATATATATATATATACATATGTTTTTTTTTCAAATTCAATAAATAATTTATTGATTAGCTAGAATTGCAGAGTGCAGGCATTGTGTTTTTTCCATACAGCTTTGGTTTTGCCATGCATTCCTACCTTCCTTACGAATTGTGGTTGTTCAAGATTTCCTACTGCTAGAGTTTGAAAGTGTTCATTATATTATGTTTAACAATGGCTGAGTGCACATAGTACTGGCAAAGTAATAAGACCTCCTAATGTTTCTGCTCAGGATGATGTCTTGGTTTTGGGTCTGTATCAGCTTATTGAAAGCTGATAACATCGAATGCTAGTTAATCAACCTCTAAAGGTTGAACAACCAAAATAGCGAAGACACAGAACAGCAATTTTTTTTCAGGGAGTTTGCCATTTTCTCCACTGTGGTGCAATCTCGGAGTTGGTATATTTAAGTAAGGGGTCTGTGCCACCCACATGGGGGAGTGTGGGGGTCAAAGCCTCCTACTTTACGTTGTGTTTTTTTTTTGTTTGTTTGTTTAGTTTTTTTGTTTTTTTTTGAGGAACAGCATTTTTTTTTCCCCTGGGAAAAGAATCACTGTTCTGTGTCTTCGCTATTTTGGTTGTTCGACCTTTTGTGGTCAATCAACTAGTGTTCAATGTTACCAGCTTTCAATAAGCTGATATAGACCCCTTAATTTTTAGTTATTCAGGGAGTGCTGTCCTTTCAAAAGTGGTAACAACCTGAAACACTCTTTTGTGGGTTCTATTCTCATACCAGATAGATCAATTACTAACACTGCAGTGCAGCGTAAGGGGGATGCTGCACTCCTGAGTGTGCCATCTTTCAAATGAGACATTAAACCAAGGCCCCCTCTGTTTGAGCTGGTGGCAACTCAAGTGGATGTAAAAGATTCTACAGTATCTACTGAAAAGAGTAGGGGAAATTCCCTGATACCCAGGCCAAATCTCCCCTCGTAGTACAAATACCACCTTGGGTCCTCCCTGAAAACATTCTAATAGCCTACTGGGACTAACCTGGCCAACAAAAGAATAAATAAGTAAACTGTCTGGCCTTTACTCCTTCAGGAAATTGGTTATATTCTTGCTGCTGCTGTCTAAACCAAATTTAGTTTGTTCCACTCCTTTCTGCAAACGTTGTTGCACTCAGTTTATTTGCTATGAAACTGTAACTGTCTGAGGAAAACTCACCTGTAGATTCATAGTGTTTGCAGTACATTACTCCTTACATACATACATACATACATACAAATATTTCAAGCATGGGCATTAATGCTCTTCTAGCCTGTCAATATGCCAAAACACTTGTTCCCATAATGTGCCCAGGCTATTCTTAACGATATCTAAACTAGTGCTTGCTTTAATGTAATTTGGTAGTCTATTCCATGCATTAGATACTCTACTCTCTCAGAGAACCAATTACTACACTTCTCATTCCAAAAGAATCTTCTACATAGGTGTCTGATTATTCTCAACTACTTTTTGATAACCCCAGACATTTCTAGATGTAGTTCTCTCTAAATGCCCTGAATACCTGAATAAGGTCTCCTCTTAAATACATGTATGAGACTCTGTGCAAGTTCAAATATTTTAGTATTTCATAATAACTTAAATTTTTACTTCCATGGATGCACTTGGTATATTTCTGCTGTACTCTTTCCAGTTTACTCATGCTTGTTATCTTATAGGGTTTCCATATTGTTATTCCATACTCAAGTTTGGGTCTAATGTAACTAACAAACAATGACATCTTCATTTTAGATTTCCTAGCCTTTATAAATCTTTTTATACAAACTATAGTTCTGTAACTGGTTGATATGATTAGAAAAACTCAAAGCTGGATCTACCCATATACCCAGGTCCATAAATGAATCTACAGTTATGCCTCACAAATCCCAATTACTTAGTTTTTGATGTATTTATCAGCATATTATTTTCCTCTGCCAAACAGTTAATTTAGTCAAGTTCTTTTGCAGACATTTGTAGCACATGTATTCAGTTTAACCAGTTTCAAGTCATTTGTCATACACACTGTAGAAAGAACATCTTAGATGAAAAAGATAGATCTGAACGATACAGGGCCAGATTCATGTACAAGATATTTCCACACTGCTATTGTATGCATGTCGTGCCATGAAGCACACGCATTACCACACTGTTTTGTATTCATTAAACAGCTCTACATGTCATAAAGGTAAAGAGCACAGTATGGTAATTAAACCATAAGCAGCTGAATTACATGCAAATCAACCAATTCAATATGGTAGAGCCATTCAGGAAGCTATAAAGTAACAATGCAGAGATGATGTAGCCCTTGGCTCTGAACACCTAAACCTAATGGAATACAGCCACCATCACACATACAGAAAAAAGTAATGTCAGGGGCTGCTGATGCTCTCCTGCATGTGTATGTGCAACAGGCTTAAATCTGTGCTTCTGATGCTGCAGATAGACCTCATCCAAGGAGAATAAGGGTATTCAGACCCCATTTAACATATCACAGACTACATATTACTGAAATAGTTGCACTATATAGAATTGATAGGGAAACACTACAGGGAATCTACGACCACTGCCAACCACACCTCAGACCCATAGGAAATCAAGGGGAATCAATAGCAGTGGAAACAAAGGTGTGTATAGCATTAAGGATATTAACAACTAGTACATTCCAGTGACCCACAAGGGATGTACTAGGGGTGTCACAGGCCTCAGCTTCCAGAATATTTCATCAATATCTAAATGCTATGTTACAGCATGCAAGGGAGTACATCTATTTTCCATGCATGCATGACTAGAGAGCAAGAACAATGCAGGAATTTTATGCTGTAGCACACTTCCCTGAAATTTTGGGGACCATAGACTGCACTCACATAGAAATAAAATCCCCACCAGGTGAACAGAGAAGGACATATGTCAACAGGAAGGAGTTCCACTCACTGAACTGCCAGGTTGTCTGTAATCCCTGAGGCATCATCCTCAGTGTCTCTGCAGGTGACATAGACAGTTATCATGACTCACACATGTGGCACACATCATGGCTTTACACAAGGTTTGCTAGGGGTGATATTCCACAAGGCCATCTACTAGGTGCTGGAGGATATGTGCTGGAACTATGGCTCATGACACACATCAGAAATGCACACATACCCACAAAAGGAGGCTACAATGATGGCCATGCTCGAACTAGAAACATTATAGAACATATGTTTGGCATGCTTATGTCATGTTTTCACTGTCTAGACACCATACCTCTCAACCTCTTAGAGCAATAACTCTGGACCAAACTACAGATCATGGGGGAGGGCATAGGCCCAAAAATAGGGACACTTTTTGAATATTCTCTTACAAACTTAAAAAGTTAATATAGTAATAGGTTTTGCATTAGCATGAATGTTGTGAAGGATATGAAGTCGGAAAATCATGTCTTCCATTATTTTCTGACTTCAGTCCTCAATGATTTGCCAACAATTTGTCTGAAAACTAAATTTTTTACGAGGAATGGACCAAAAATATTTGTCAAAAATCTGGGCAATCTGCGAAAATCTGGACAGTTGAGAACCATGCTAAACACATCAGAGGGTGCCCTGCAGTATGACTCAGGCACCTGTGCAGACATTTTCACAGTCTGTGCCATGTTGCCGGTCCCTATCAGATGATCAAGTTTTCACAAACTCAAAATTCACATGGTCGAGACCATATGATCGAGTTTTCGAAAACCCAAAGGTTTTGAAGAGAAATAGTGGTACAATGAGAATTGGGAAATTTACTCTTTTCCTCACTGTAGTGGGATCTCAGAGTTGGTATATATAATTTGCAGGGGGTGTAAAAAAAGATAGATTTTTGTGTTTTTTTGAATTCTGAGTTTCTGAAAACTCATTCTTCCAGTGTTGCACAATATCATCTTAAGGAAACAGCTGCAACAGAAGCATCAAGGGACAGGACCACACATTTCTGGACCACAGGCAGGGCCAGCACCTCCCGCACATACAGACAAGGAATCTGAATGGCAACCTCCAGCTGCAGAGGTAGCTGGTAGATGTAGGTGTGCACAATATGTCCAAGAGGCGAAAGACAGCACACACACTCACCACCTAAGACTGAAAGGTCAGCGCACACACCCAGCATCTAAGAGGCAAAGAACAGCACATTCACCAGTGAAAGAATACACTTTACAACCTAAGCAGATACAAATATTAAAAGTGATGTCAGCTGATGTCCACAGACTTTACTTACTATGTAATGTCTGTGAATGGATATCATCAGACAGAGACAGCCCCAAAGCACATGACTCCTAGCTGGAGTAATGTCAAGGTAAGTGTGGAACCTGTAGTAAATGAACAAATGTGTAAAAAGATACACCACCTGCATACTGTCAGTCTGGTACCTACCCACTCTGTGCATTACATATGTATTCAACCCTAAGTAAAACAGACAAGAACAAAGCCCATGGCACAGTCATTATCATTCTCATAGGTTGAGGGGAGCACTAAGAACTGCCATATGTGCAGTGTAGCAGCAGAGAAATTTAAAATGTGCACACATCACAAAAATATTTCCATTGCATATTGAAATATATTCCAGATATGAGCATGTAAGCACTGTGTGTATAGAGAACAAATATGTATTTTGAAATAGTACAGTGATTTGTAGAAGAATCTTTTCCAGATAACTAACAATGCTCTGTCAGTATCCAATCTGACTCCCCTTCTTTCACTTCCATAGCTTCACCATTACCTTTCTATAGTGCAGATTCAGCCCTCTGAGCACTGTGAAGATGCAACTGAGGTGTGAAAGCATTAGCATTCCTGAATACCAAAAAACATTGCTTGGTGTAGGGGATGTCAATAGCTGTGATACCATTTCTTTTGTGGAAAATGTGACTAATAGCCTTCTTGTTATTTAGAGGGGTTGTAGAGCTTGATGTCCAGTTATAGAATGAGGATTAATGTTTTGCATGTGTACTGGTTCATACAACCATTACATCACATCAGTGTTACATCACTGATATATTACACAAACACATGTGACCATAGCTTTGGATTTCCTAAAATTACACATTTGTTCCGTCAATGTAATGGTGAGAGTGTACCTTGGCACATTCAGTGAGTACTGTGGTGTCCACATGTGTGCTCCAGTTTTTTGTTGGTATGTGTGCAGTCATACAGAGATGCTGTCCTTGACTACAGAATATTGATATAGGACTGATCACATTTGAGTGCATATGAGCATACTCATATAATTGCCATCAGTCTGACATACTGATATGATGTTCATTATAAGGTATCCTTTCTTAATTCACACATTAATTTCATTTGTTTGTCACAATACCCATTGCTACCTCCTGCAGCAGAAGCCGACAGTACACAGCTCTGCGGAATACATTGCACCATGTTGGGATTTGTAAGATAAATTGTGATAAAGATCATTCCTTTGCAACAAATGATAGGGCAGATATTACTGAACTAAAAGCTGAAGGTTCTTCAGATCTGGTCAGAAAAGATATTCTTGAAATTGGAGATTTATTTATTAGTGGAAGTGGTACTTACATTTGCAATGAAGATAATGAACATCAAATAGTGTTATGCTTACCAGAAGCAAAAATAGAGGATGTGAGGCAGGCCACAGTTGTCATCCGGCTCACTTTTTACATCCTCAACTTGAGCCATGTTGTCAATGTCTGTCTTTCTCCTCTTTTTTTTCTTACAGTAATGTTCCTACAGTAATGTTTTCCAATCTTTCCATGTTCAGTTTTGATTTATTCCTTCTCACCTGCACTGTGCCTCTTTTTTTTTACCTTCTCTTTTGGAAAAATGATGCCTACTTTGGCAGACTGAAGGTTTTCTGATATAAAAATGTTATCATCCCCTGTAATCTGTGTGTCACATTACAAAGCAGTGCCCTTTTTAGTATGTACTCTCTCTGCTTTACAGACTTTTATCATTGCTGAATACTTGCATCCAGAATTCCAAAGTTGTCAGTAGTATGATCTTGTTTCATAGGGGTTAAGTGATGTTTAAAAAAAAAATAGACACATCCTTTCCTAAATGTGTTCTGTTTTCTCTTTGCCTAACTTTATTTATCAGTCCAGTCATTAATATATGTAACAACAGCTCTACAAGCCGTGCCAATTGCCCAAGTGCAATTATCATCAGTAGGTCTACATTTATTATTAATAATGGCAAGAAAATCATCCATCTTTTGACATGAGGAGCACAGATCAAGTGTTGTCAGGTGTTACCCTTAAATATAGATAGCATTTATTGACTGCACCATATATTTGTGCTTTAGCAAAATCATCTTTTTAGTATGCATTGTCTTTGCTTTACAGACATTTATCAGTTTATTTTTCGTATTTCTTAGTTGTTGAGAATTTATTCCATTCATTCTTTTTTTATTTCCTTTTATACTCTCAGACTCCTCAGATTACTGAATACTTTTATCCAGAATTCCAAAGTTGGCAGTGGCACTATCTTGTTTCATAGTGATTGAGTGATCTTTACAAAAAGTAGACACATCCTTTCCTAAATGTGCTCTATTTGCTCTTTGCCTAACATTATTAATGTCATTAGTCCTGTCATTACTACATGTAATAACAGTCCTTCAGGCCGTGCCAGTTACACAAGTGCAATCATCATCAGTAAGTCTAGATGTACTACTAATGATGGTAAGCAAATCATCCAACTTTTAACATGAGGAACATTGATCACCAGCTTTTCATGTGTTACATTTAAATATACATAACATTTATTATACTGTACAAGGTATTCATGCTTTAGCAAATCATTAATGACATACTCATTTAAGGAATCCATACTCAGCTGCAAATAAAAAACAAATTCTAAATTAAAAGAATAATCAAAATCAGTTACCACAGAATTCAAAGAAAACTTAAATCAACTTCTAAGACAAAATTCATATAAACAATATACATCTAAATATTAAATTAACTATAGTAAAGTTATTGCTCTGACCGTACAAGTTGGGAAAGTCACAGTAAGCTTGAAGCCCTGTACATCACATGTGAATGCATGCAGTAGGTTTTGCTGACTATTCCTCGCAGTCACACCTCTTTTTAACAGTAAACATCAATAAATCACAAACCAAGACAGGATTGTTTAGATAAGCTCAGGATTGTTCTACATAGTATGTGTAAATTTATAGCTGACTAGTCCCCTTGGGATGACTAGAGTTTGCCTGACCAAAACCTATCCCTTTCTAACAACAAACACTGAAAATTAAAGGTAAAGCAACAAAATATAAATCAAAATAAATCTACTTGTCCATAAAGTATCCATTCCCTCCTTTAAACATTGAAAAGCAGTAGTTGTTGTTGTGACTTTCAGCTTTTCTTTGTTAGGGGTCACCACAGCGGAACTCCGGTCTGCTAATGATTGGCAGTTGATTTTTGAACTCCGGGCCGCTAATGATTGGCAGTTGATTTTTAAAGCAGTAGTAAGAAATAAAATATAAATTAAAATAAAACTTCTCTTACCAGGCAACTGCACAGTCAGTCACAAACCAAGACAGGATTGTTTATATACGCTCTGGATTCTAAACAGCTGTAGTGTAACTGCAGTATGAAGTAGCATATCTCTTGTGCTTCCAAAGTTAGACTAATGTTTCTATTACATAAAATTGTTCCAATAGCAACATAACAGATAGACTCATTCTGCTGATGCTGTGGCTGTTTTTCACTACACTTCCTTCCCAATCAAGATTACCCAGTTACCTCCTCACAGCATTACAATTATAGGGCCTGGTCTCCACCTAGAACTCCCACCCCTCTTAAAGGCATGCACATAAGTATAGACATACCCTGGGTACAGGACTACACACACAATTCCTAAACCATATGACTGCATTTAAGCACATTATCTTTATTTCCTCTCTTATATTTATAACTAACCACAGTGATCACAATTTATATTGTCCACCTCACTCAGCTATCTACTACTACCCTTCCAATGTTCATATGCTAATGTTCCCTTATCTCTCCTGTATTCATACCCCAGTGTTCTCCTACCCCTCCTATATTCATACCTCAGTGTTCTCCTACCCCTCCTATATTCATACGCCAGTGTTCTCCTACCCCTCCTGTATTCATACCTCAGTGTTTTATCTCCTTTTTCTCTAACATAGCTCTCTACAAAGCTACATACCATGCTTCTCTTAAATATTACTCCATCCTTACTCTTCCTGTTTTATCACCTTACAACTTACCATACATCACTCAATCTTGTACACATTTCTCCCACTATGTGATACACCTCTAACCATTCAAGTCACCCCACTTCACCACTAATTAATTTTTGTATAAACAAAGACTCACCCAATCATTACTTCAAATTCAAATTACTAAACTCTCACACCTACCACACCAAAATAAAATGAACTGGTAAAGTTAAACCAAAACAAGCTTAGCAAGGCTATCCATTCTTCGCTCTGTTACCACTCTTTGGGATATTCATCCCAACTCCAGCCCCTCCTGTTATCCTGACTCCCTAGTAACTTTCAAAACTCATCCCAAGTGAACATCCCCACTCAGCCCACCCATCTTCTTCCAAAACAAGAACCCACGACCATTAATGACTAACACCATCAAAACCCACCCCACCTATCTCAAATTCTCCCAAGCAGCTTAAATTTATTTTCTTAAATACTCGTAGCATCTATAATAAAATTTCAGAACTCTATGCTTGGATGTCAAACAATATACCAGATATTCTTGCTATAAGTGAAATATGGCTAAAATCCCATATACTTTACACTGAAATATCACTTCCTGGTTATAATATCATCAGGGCTGATAGAACTAAAAAAAGGTGGTGGAGTAGCATTAATGTACCTCACTATCTTGAAATCCTATACTACAGTAAACTTATTCTCAAATTCCAGAATGATGAACTCCTCATGTCCCATATTAAACTAAATAACCATAGGCAGCTATGTAATATAATACTTTATATTTCCCCAGGTAATAGTGTTACAACCCAAGAAAACATCCTAAACTGGATCTCATATACAATCTCTAGTGAAAAGATAATCTTATGTAACTTTCATTTCGATTGGCAGATTATCTCCACAAAATATCAGCTAGCCTAAACCTATTTGGATTCACTGAACTGATTTCCTTTCCCTCACATTATAACTATCCCAAAAACAGTGTCTCAATTCTTGACTGGGTTTTGATGTCCTAATCCACTAACTATGTCTCCAGTGGAAACCTCTCTGAGTCTAGTCATAGGTGACCCTATAGTCAGGCACACTGATGTTCTACTCACCAGGCTAAACAAGGAGAAAGTTACTGTCAGCTGCCTGTTGGGTGCCAGGATCCACCACATAATGCATGCACTCAGGTCACTCCACAACAAGTACAAATATGACTCTGTGATTGTCCATGTTGGTGTAAATGACCTGAGATGTACCTCCCTGGACTACATGAAAAGAGATATGGAGAAGCTCTCCTATCTTGTAGCACAGGCAGATATGACCCTAGCCCTGAGTAGTATTGTGCCATCACCCAGAATAATGCCATAGTACAAGGACAAAATGATTGACTTCAACAATTGGCTAAGCTTCTGGTATCATTCTAAGGGAATCTAGTATCTGTCTGCCTGGGATGACATAATCGACAGACCACTATGCTTTGCCAGAGATGGCCTGCACCTGTCACCCTTGGGATTCCGGATACTGGCAAAGGCCCTTGACACCCCTATAGTGCTTTTTTTAGGCAAGGTTAAAATGACAAATTCACCGCCATAACAGGTACAAGCAAGCAAACTCTGAGGGCAATGCTAGAAGTCTAAACCTCAAAATGCACTCACTTGAGGCACTCCTTAAAATGGAAAACATCGACATCTGTGCAGTGACCTGGTTCAAAGCTCCAGAGAGCACCCATGCATTACCAGGCTATAATTCATACCACACCTTTCGGCCGCCTAACCCAGACCGAAACACTAAAGGTGGAGGCATGTCCATATTCATTAAGGATATCGACACCTCCAAGCTAGTTGCTCCGCATAATGCATCAGAGGTTATCCAAGTTCAACTAACTCTGGGCAAGACAGCAATCCAGAATATAGCTTGCAACAGACTCCCCACCATGCCCCAGGATTCTCACTCCTCTTTTCTCGATACATTGGAAAATATTGGGGTACAACCCAACACCCTAATAATGAGTGATTTCAACTACCCCACCATTAACTGGCAAAACTACTCATGTACCAACTCTTTTGCTCAACGCTTTCTGGAATTCATCAATTCCAATGCCTTGGATCAACTTATCCACACCCCCACCAGGGGCAGCAATATTCTAGACCTGGTCATCATCAACATTGGTGACCGGTATTCCACACTAGAGATCAATTCCTCATTGGCCAGATCCGACCACAAGCTAATCACCCTGGACAGCCACATCCCGGTCCCACCCCCCATTAGGAAAACAACCGTAAAAAATGTATCCAAAGCCAACTTCTCACTTCTTAAGACAGAAGTGGCAAACTTCATGGCACCCATGCAGAGGGACAATAGAGGCACGACTGCTGAATCCTACACAAATGCACTTTATAAGCACTTACACGAGTGCATGGATCATGCTATCCCTAACAGAAGCAAGATGCTAGCCTCCAAAAAAAGGAAGCCAATCTGGTGGTCTTCTGCCATAAACAAACTCTACAACAGAAAAAAGAAACTGTTGCAAAAAAGAGTAAAATCCCATGATTGGAGGAACTCCCTGGTCAGCCTTAGTAAGCAGCTGAGATCCCTCATAAAATCCTCCAAAGCTAGTTATGAAAACAAAATCGCCACTGATTCTAAAGACAACCACAAAGCATTCTATAGCTATGTCAAGAATCTCAATGGCAACACTCAGATCTGCTGTGAATTACAGCACAATGGCACTAAATATACAGAACAAACTGATATTGCCAACATCCTGGCAGATAGGTTCAGTGCTCTTTACCCCCCCTCACCCCCTAAAAGGCCCATCTCTATACCGGAAGAATGCAAAGTTCCTGTAATCATGGCTGCACAGGTAAAAACCTCACTCTCCAAAGCCAAAAACACAGCATCCATGGGACCTGACAACATCCCAGGCTGCCTTCTACATGAACTACAGAATGAACTGGCACCCCACCTAAGTACCATGTTCATTCATAGCCTCACCTCAGGCTTTGTGCCTATTAAATGGAGCACCATGACAGTTATCCCATTCCACAAATGGGGAGCCATGACAGACCCTGGGAACTACTGCCCCATTAGCCTGAGGAGCCTGGTCTGCAAGGCCATGGAACGTATCATCATGGAACTCATAAACAAAGACATTGGAGATCTCCAAACTCTGGACCCCACACAGTTTGGGTTTGTAAAAGGCGGATCATGTCTCCTAAACTTGATAGACTTTTTTGAAGCAGTCACCAAAGCCATAGATGAGGGTAAGGTGGTCCACACAGCCTATCTAGATCTCGCCAAGGTGTTCAACATCATCCCCCACTCTGGAATTATAGATAAACTCACTAAACTAGGTATAAATCCCTATGTCACAAGATGGGTTGCCAACTGGCTTACTGACAGAACCCACACTGTGAAAGTAGCAGACTCCAAATCAGACTTTAGGCCAGTGACAAGTGGAGTACTACAGGGTTCAGTCCTGGGTCCTCTCCTATTTGGTATCTACCTATCTGAAGTACAGGCTAACACAGAAGATCTTTGGCTAACTATGTTCGCAAATGACTTAAAACTAGGAGCCATAATTGAAACTCCTAATGATGTAGACATCCTACAAAAGGGCCTCACTGAGACAGATGCCTGGTGTCAAAGCGATGGCCTCAAGCTCAATGCCAAAAAGTGCATTGTCATCCCCTTTGGTAAAACCTCTGTACCCATGAACTACCACATAGGTGGTAGTCTACTTAACACTGAAAGTGTGACAAGAGACTTTGGGACACAGGTGGACAGTAGCCTCTCCTTTGATAATCACATCAGCAGAGTGGTCAGGAAATTCTTCTATGTAGCACATCTCATCACAAAAGGTTTCGCATCCAGAAAAAAAGAGGTCATTGTTCCCCTCTACTCATCACTCATTAGACCCATTATAGAGTACAATGCCCCTTTTGGTATGTACCTCACAAGACATTTACAACAACTGGAAAGGCCACCGAAATACCTCACAAAGAAGATTACTGGCCTCAAACAGATGACCTATGCAGACCGTCTAAAAAAACTCCAGCTTTACTCCGTCGCATATCGCCTACTCAGAGGTGATCTCTGCCTAACATGCAAGGCTATGTCAAACCCAGAGCTGTTGGACCTGCTCCACTTAAATAAATCCCAATCCCTCCAAGCTACATGCTCTAGGGACCTAAACTTTGTCACCACAATAAAACGAACATGCTGGAGGGATAGATTCCTGTTCCAGAGACGTCCCATACCTATCTATGTCAAGCAGAGCTCCTCATTAGCACTCTTCAAGAAAAATCTTGATGATTGGATGGGTAATAGGAAATTCACCCTGGGGATCACTTCTGTGGCTCTACTTGACAGGGGCACAAGAAAATGATTTTCTTGGGTGATGAAAGCCAGGGTACCTTTTTGGCTAGGATTGTATAGGCCCTAGGGCCAATAGCCTAGTCCCATTCCTTCAGTGATCACCTCCCTGTATGTGCAAACATACTTGATACCCACCACTTCAAAAAACACGTACTTAGAAGTTCTATAACCTCACTAATTTCAAACCTGATACATTTAACAGAATTCTAAGCTCCTTTAACTGGTCTATGCTGAAAAGTATTTTACTTGATGAATCTGTACATGAATTAAACTCAATTTTCCTGAAAAGCCTAAATAGTCTGTCTCCAACTAAAACAAAAAACATAAAGAATAACCATACTCCTTAGTTATCCATTCAAAGCAGGAACCTAATTTATGAAAGTGACAGGGCTTGGAAAAAAATGGTTAACATGTAGATCTCCCCAAAACCAGTAACATTTTAAAGAACTATGTAAGAATAATAAAAGACAGATTATTGCAGACAAGAAAATCTACTTCAGCAACCTCTTGTTAAATCAGTCTTCCAAGCCTAAAAAATTTTGGATCTTCTATTAATAATATACTCCACTCTGTCACATCCATCACACCTAATCCTGGCCTAAATAACACTTCCTCAGAAATAGCTGCTCAGTTTAACACATATTTCATATAAAGCATTACAGTCCATATCAAACGTTTTCCTCCCAACAATCTTGACATACTGTCTCCTCAGACAGCAAACATCCCCTATTTCATACTAAAACCTGACCTAACCTCTTACATCAAATCACTGCTTCTTAAACTGACACTGTTCTCCTTCAGTAGATAATCTCCCAGCAAAATACCTCAAGCTGGCTGTCAGATCCATAGCCTATCATGTGTCAATTCTAATTAACAGATCTATCAAGGAATCATATGTTTCTTCTCCATGGAAAGAAAATTCTTCACCATCTCCCTCATACAGGAACAGAGTACAAAGGATTAGTCTAGATAAAATCACTTTTGATAGCAGATCTAGGACACTCTCGCACTCTCTGAAATCCTTCCTGTGGGAAGAATAAAGATGCCTTGTTAAAGTTTCAGGTAGTTTATTCAGTTAAATGTTCTTATTCTTCATAAGGAAGAACCTCATCCGATATAACCTGTGATGAGCCCACTTTAACCCAGGGCTGTAACTAAGGAGTTTCAATCCTCACAACTGTCAACAATTAGGGAGTGTCATGAAAAGCAGGGATAAAAATACACAACTTCTCTTAACAGTACATTGGAAACAGGTTCCAAACCTGAGACTGGACTATCTAATTCACTCCAGGTCCGCAAATGAGTCTCCACACTAATCACTGCAGAGCACTATGTTCCAGTTCTAGGTATCTGACACACTCTTACATGTCCAATATTCACAAATACACACAGACTTGGGAAGGATTGTCACAGATTTGCCTGCTGTGTTCCTTTGCCCAAATTACAGGGTAATAGCTGCCACCAGTGAAATACCACAATACTCTTCAAAAGGGATGTTCAATATTAGGTAAAGTAGGTATTGAAACAAATGGTAGCATGTATCTCAAGTAATAAGGTTTCTTGGAGTGGCCCTGGAGTTATCACAATAAGCATAAATGCTCTCTAGTCATTAAAAATACTAATTAAATAACCAGCTACAATGAGAGGTAGTAAAACATTTAATAACAAATAAAAGGATTTAAAACATGTAAATACCGAATAACTGATTCCATTAAACATCAGAGTTTCACACACAGGAAATATGAAAATAATACTTTAGGACAGATCTCACATTTATTTCAGAAAACCTCTAACTAAATAACTATAGTTTCCTGACTATCTGAAGATTAACTGTTCCTATCTAATCTAAATAACTCAGCAAGACAAGATTATATTCTTACTTCTGCAAGGCAGGATGAGGAATTATGCCCACACTCCAGGCTGTTGTCTGTCTTCAGTGACTGGAACAACTACTCTGGAAACAACTGAATAACTCTGGAAACAATTGAACTACTACTACTACTTCTACTACAACTACATATTAACTGACAGAGAACCTGCTTTTATAGCAGATTTTTTAAAAAGTAACAGGAAGCTGTTATGAGAATTCTACTCTCTCATATCAGACTTTAAAAGGTAAAAAACAAAACTGCAGTGAAGATTCCATTCTCCCAGCTCTGGAACACAATTACATCACATCTAGGTCAGCTGACTCTGGCATAACATGCATTCAGAACTCTCTTTACAAAGAACATGTACATTTGGTCAGCCAGAAGAACATTGTTTGACATTCAAACATCTTGCACAAATCAGAGTGATAATCAAAAGGCATAAACTTATTTAGAAAATTATAGCTAGTCATGCTAGCAAAGATAACAATATCTAATATCCTCACATTATTCTCCCCTTTGAAGACTCAAGCTAGATTTTCAAGTGGCCCTGGAAAATCATCGCTTGAGAAAAATGGGGCTTCCTGGAAACACATCAACCTACACCTCTTCTTGACAGTCCATATGCATTAGCATTATTGACCCCACCATGGTGTTGATCAGTCATGTCATAAGCCTGTAACCCTATAATCCAGCTCAGTAATTTGACATTTTGCTTACTGACTCCATTCAGCCATGTTAAAAATGTTATGGCCTGTAACCACAGTGAATTTTCTTCCATATAGATAAGGCTGAAGCTTTTGCAACACCCAAACTACAGCTAGGCATTCCTTCTTCACAGCTGCATAACATTCCTCCCTGGGTTGCAGTCTATGGCTGAGATATGCCATGGTATGTTCTTCTCCCTCTGAGGAAACTTGTCTGAATACAGCCCCCACCCCATAATTTGAAGCATCCACCTGCGCAACAAATTCCTTGCTATAATCTGGATTGGCTAACACAGGGGGGGGGTCCTCCCAAAGCTTCTTTAAGTTTTAGAATGTCTGCTTACAAACTGTGGTCCACACTACTTTATTAGGCTTCTTTTTCCTTGTTTGGTCAGTAAGGGGGTTTGCTAATGTACTATAGTTGGGCACAGATTTTCAATAGTACCCTGCTCTCCCTTGGAATGCTGTCTCCTGCTTTTTGGTAACAAGGACAGGCCATGACTGAATAACCTCCACTTGACAGGTTCTGGTCTAATTTTAACAGTCCCTACTCTATATCCTAGTAGGAGACCTCTGCCATAGCCACCTGACACTTACTAGGCTTAATGGTCAACCCTAACCTTTTTAATCTGTTTATGACCTCCCTGACACGTTGAAGGTGTTCTTGCCAAGAATGATTGTAAATGACAATATTGTCCAAAAAAGTGAGAGCATAGTCTTCTGCTCCTACTAAGTTATGATCTACTAACCTCTGGAAGGTTGCTGGGGCATTCTTCATCCCGAAGGGCATCCTTGTAAACTAATATAATCCAAAAGGTTCTACAAACGCTGATTTCTCTCTAGCAGTGGGAGTCAAGGGCACCTACCAGTATCCCTTGGTCAGATCAATAGTGGTCAGATAGTTAGCCCCACTCAGCTATTCTAAAGCGTTATCTGTTCTAGGCATGGGGTACATATCTGACTCTGTATAACTGTTTAACTTTCTGTAGTCTATGCAGACTCTTACACTACCATCTTTCTTTGGTACAAACACTACTGGGGAAACCCAAGAACTACTGGTCTCCTGGATTACTCCCAGCTCCAACATCTCCTTTAATTCCTCCTTCAAAGGCTGTTTGACTCACTCAAGCACCTTATAAGGAGCTTGGTTAATAGGCCTTTGAGGTCCTGTATCCACATGGTGCTGCACTAGGAGGGTGCACTCAAGTTTCCCAGTGAACATGCCCCCAAACTCCTGTAACACTGCTCAGATCTCTTTATCCTGAATGGGGATAGCCATTGAGCTATTGCTACCTCTCACACAGAACTGTCAGTCTAAGCCTCACTGAGAATATCAATCACCAGATCCCCCTCAATCTCCTCCTGCCATCCACTGCACATACTCATCACCAGAGCCTCCCTATCATGATATGGTTCCATCATGTTATCATCGTGCAACTTATATCCCTGCCTCCTGCCACTAGGTTTACCATGTAGTTAACATCACTAATCTTCCTTATCGCTTCAAAGGGTCCCTCCCAATCTGCCTGCAACTTATTGTGTCTGACAGGACTGGGCACCATAACTGCTGCCCCACAGTATACTCTCAGGCTTGAGCCTTCCTGTCATAGCAAACCTTCTTCTGCTGTTGGGCTACTGCCAGGTTCTCCTGGGCTAAGCCTCTGAGTACCCTAAGCCTTGTCCTGAAGTTTAGGACATATGCCACAACAGACTCCTTGTGGGATTCATAATCACCATCCCACTTATCATGAATCAAATCTAAAGGCCCCATCACCCTATACCCATACATCAACTCAAAGGGTGAAAAGCCTGTAGATTCCTGGGGTGCCTCTCTGTATGCAAATAGTAAATGGGATAAATATTTGTCCCACTCCCTTTTAAACTGGTCTGCTAATGCCTGTAGCATAGTCTTTAATGTAGAGTTTAACCTATCTACAAGACCATTAGTCTGGGGATGGTAGGGGGTGGTTTATATATGCTTCACCCCACAATGCTTCCACAGACAAGCCAGCAGGTCTGACATAAAGTTGAAACTTCAGTCAGTCAGTATCTCTCTTGTAAAACCTACCCTGCTGAACATTTATAACAAAGCATTTGTCACTTTCTCTGCCTCAGTGGAGGACAGAGCCACTGCCTGAGGGTATTTAGTAGCATAATCTACCACTACCAGGATATACTTATTCCCTGTAGATCTTGGAGTACTCAGAGGTCCCACAATATCCATAGTTACTCCCTGAAATGGGTCTTCAATCACAAGCAAAGGCATCAACAGAGCCCTGACCTTGTTTCCTGCCTTGCCTACCTTTTGACACTGTTTACAGGTCCTGCAGTACCCTGTTACATCCTTTGCAATCCCAGGCCAATAAAAGTTTTGCATATTACATCTCTCTCTATGCTTTATGCCCATATGGCCTGCAAAAGGAATGTCATGAACTATGGCTAGAAGTGCCAGACAGTAGGCTTTGGGCACTACCAACTGCTGTATTACCACACCCTCTAGGTCTCACTCAGGAGTCCAGTCGTTGTACAGTAACCCTTTGTTCTAGTACACAGACTCTCTTTTTCCTTGAGCATCAGGTGCCTCCTTAGCTACCTCTCTCAAGCCTCATAAAGTAGGATCCAAAAGCTGAGCCTGTCTCAACACTATCTTTATAACCTCTCCTAGCTTCCCTTCCACAGGAAGCCTAGTAACGTCTGACAGCAGAACCTCACTGTCAGCCTGGATACTATCACTCACCTATGTCCTAGTAGTCACCATGTCCACGAGAATACCATTGCCTACCAGCAGCTGTGGTTCACCTTCAGGCTCACTGCTACAAGCTAGAGCCCTCAAAAAAAAAAAAACCAACCAGGAAACAAAATATCAAAAAACAACAAGGCCATTAAAATACAAACTGCACACAGCAAAAAAGATTTTAAAATTTAATAGTACACATTAAAACAAGTACTCTAGCACCATGGCAAACACAGCCTTCTTGGAGTTAATACAAATGAAAAAGAACACTGCCCTTAAATATAAAACTCATTTAAACCAATTAAATAATTAAAAAATCAAAGCACTTCAATTACAAAAGGGCTTTCCAATTACATTCCTTATTTAAGCCCTTAGGTACCAGTGTGTCAAATTTAAGAATAAAAATTGCTTCTTTATAAAATAATTTATTCTTTAATACAGCAGCATCCCTTGAAGAAACTTGTTCTAAAATACATGCTTTCAAATCCATAAACACCCCTCATGAACCAAATTAAAGTGCATAGCCACTAGATTATCATAATTCTTATTTTTTATATCTCTAATATAATAATGCAGTCTCATCTTGAAATTTCTTTTTGTTTCCTCTATATAGAAGAGACTGCGGGGCAAGAGAGCACATATATTACTCCTTTCATAGTACAATAATAAGATGCTAAAGGGCAATATTTCACCCCATTAATTTTTTTCAAAAAAATTTCACCACATATTTACATACTGAACATTTTCCAATAGAAATTGTCCCCCAACTATCAAATAACCTATCCCTAAACTGTCATTAGGGGGAACAAATAGGCTATGTACCACCATATCCCTAACATTTCTACTTCTTTTATATGGTATTAGAGGAAATTTATACAATTTTTAATATTATTTTTGCTTTTAAAAAGAAAATCCCAATAGTAAGTATTGTTAACTATTTATTGGCTAAAAACATTAAAAATAGTAATAAAGTACATGTTCCTGTCTCCCCCACATATTAACTTATTTGATTCAAAATTGTTTCTACTTACAAAATGTTTTTCTACTAACAACATTTTGTTTTCCCTCTTGTAACTGAAGTAACCTTTTTAAGGATTGCATAATTACCTCTTTACTATAGCCTCTTTGTTTAAAAACAGTGCACGTTCATATTATCTCACCCTGCAACACTTCAGGGCTACTACATAACCTACTAACCCTTAACAATTCATTATATGGTAAAGCATTTAATACATGAGAAGGGTGTCAGCTCTTACTATCCGAAAAGTGCACATCACAAATTCCTATATATTCTAGTAATACTATTACCAGCAACATCCAACTCTAAATCCAGGAAAGTTACAACTTTCCTTGTTTGTAAACCATCAAACTGCAAGCCAAAGCGATTTCTTTATAGGTCCTTCACAAAGGACTCAAGTAGATTATCACCCCCCCTTACATAAAAAAATCAAATCATCAATAAACCTACAATATAAAACTACTAATTCTCTAAAAAAACTCAGCTTATACAAAAACTCAATCTCAAATAAACCCATAACTAAATTAGCATACATAGGTGCAAAGGAATCACCCATGGCTATCCCCTGCACCTGTTGGTAAATACACTGATTAAATTAAAAAAAAATATTAGTTAAATTAAAACATATTAACTCAATAACATAGTTACTCATTGAACTTGCACCAAGAAAAAATCTTAAAGCTTCTAAGCCCACATATGTGCCTTTTGACATCAATAACAATCCAAAAAAATTTTTTTCCCCATTTTACTACCCTAACTTTTTCTAAGAAATCAAAAGAATATTTATTTAAGATTCTAATTTTACCACATACTTAAGCAAATATGAGTGAAGCATTATTCCTATACCATGTAAAAAATATTTTTCAGCTGCCACCTGCCACTATTGGATGGCCAGGAGGGGAAACAAAATGTTTATGAATTTTGGGTAAACAGTAAAATTTAGCTAAACCTTCTGTTTTAAATTTACCTAAACATCTTGTTTTGTAAGGTAGACCAATCTATAACCTTTCTCTATTAGTTCCTTAAAATTTTCAATAGCCTTATGATATTCCTTCTCCCCCACTATTTTATAAGCACTCCCATCAGACAAGTGGTCCATACACATTTTCAAATATTGTGTATAATGAAGAATCACAATCTTCTGACCCTTGTCCGATAGTTTAATAACTATATCTCGTCTTTTACTTAAATTTTGCAGTGCCTTCCATTCATTTTTAGTTAAGTTATAGTACACTTAATCTTTTTCTACAACAAAATTCTATAATTTAACTTCTAAAGCATAATTACCCATCATGAAAAACTGTTGTATAACTTCATTTGAAAAAAGAAGGAATAAACGTACTCTACAGTTGAGTTATCTAGTAAACAGTAAGCATTTATATTATCTATGGATTCAAGAGAAGAATTACAAGAAAAAACATATCACACTCATCATCCTCATCTTCAAATGTATTAGATAAAAATGTCCTCATCAATCTCTTTATTAGATTCAAAAAAGTCCAATAAATGTAATTTTCTAAAAAGCTGTGGCTATGCACTTTAATTCACTTCAGGTTTCTGCTTACATTTGATACATTAGTACTTAAGGGCTTAAAAAAGGAATGCAATTGGAAAGCCCTTTTGTAATTTAAGCACTTTGATTTGTTAATTATTTACTTGGTTTAAATGAGTTTTATATTTAAGGGCAGTGTTCTTTTTAATTTGTATTAACTCCAAGAAGGCTGTGTTTGCCAGGGCGCTAGAGTCCTTGTTTTTCTTGCGCACTATTAAATTTTAAAATATTTGTTGCTGTGTGGAGTTTGTATTTTACTTGCCTTGTTGTTTTCTGATACAAGGTAGCTCCCTCCCTGAAGTAACCACATCACCAGCCTCAGCTTCAGGCATGGGATCTGTCTGGGTCTCCTCCACGCTGCCAGACCTACATGCCTGTCTCCAAGCTTGACTGAATGTAACTCCATGTGCACAAGGTACTACATTATCAAAATCATTCCCTATTAAGACATCTGCAAGGATATTCTCAAACACACCTACCTGCTTGTTTCCTTTTCCACCCTCCCAGTCAAGGTGAGCCCTGGCCAAAGGTATTCGTAATGGGATACCACACAAAGCTCTGACTGGTGTGGACTGCCCACGCAAGTACTGATCCTTTATAAAGTGTAGACCTTGCACTGTTTACATCAGAAACTGTGTCTCTCTTAGCAGTGGCCTGTCTTCCATCCACTAGGATAGGATAGAAATGTTGGTGATAATTTGTCACATCTGTTGTTTCCAGACAACGTACCACTGGCATTCTTTCATTTCTACTTGTTTGCTTCCTCACCTTTTGTTTCTCACCTTGTTTAATGGACATTTGTATGTTGCTTGGCCCCTCTGATTACATTTGAAACATCTAATCCCTGATCCTGACTGTGTACTTGAACTAGTGGCTTTACCTGTTACTGTTGAACTCTGTTTTAGTGGTTTAGGCTGCCCCCCCATGAGTTCCCTTATGTCCATATGCAGCACTGGGTATCCCTTCTTATACAGTAGTGCCCTGTTTGCCAAGTAGAGATCCCCTTTTCTTCCCAACTCATTTGCAGAGTTACACTCTCAGTCTGTCAACCACTATCCTCATGTCCTTAGGCAAAGTGCTGAGAGCTTGTTCTATCACCAAAAGGTCTGCTGGGCCTTCAAAGGTGGTGACCTGAAACTCACTCACCCACCTGTGAAAGTAAGTACTTAAATCAGCAATGTATTCACATATATGTTCATCTGCCTGGCGTCTATGTTCACACATTTTTTTTCCTATACATTTCCGGAGTTAAACAATCAAGCAAATATTGATTTACACTATTGTAATTCAAAAAATCAATATCAGACAGTTTAGCAATTGGACTAACAGCTCTACCATGGAGTACGGGAGTCAGGAACCATACCAATGGTCAAAATTATACTGTTTACATACCCTCTCAAATATGTAAATAAAACTATCAAATTCATCTCTCTCCCAATACTGAGGAAAAAGTTTACTATCCTTTATGGCTTTTGGGTTTTGGTCGTTCCCTTCCCCATTACCTCCATGACCCTGTCAATGGGTTAAGCGCTCCTTTTCAGCTGTCTCTGCCTCTTATTTTCTTCAGTTTCCATCTCCAAATGCTTGGTCTCCAGTTCATGCTGACACTGCTTCTCCCTCTCCTCAGCCTCCACATCACAGTCTCTCTTCAGTCTCCAATTCAAGTTTCCTTATCTCCAAATAAATTTTTAAGTGCCCTGAGGAAAAGATGAACAGTCTTGTCTGAAGGTTGTTTATCCCCCAACACCAAACTGGATATCCATTGAGCTGCTGGTCTGCTCTGAGGCTGCAACTAAGGCTGAGATCATTGCTTCCTTAGTCAGGCTGGCATGCACCAGTCCTTTGGCTTTGCACACCTTGACCAACTGGTTCCTTGTCAGCTTGCTATAATCCTCTCCTAGCATCTTTGCCTGCTGTCCCTGACTAAACTGACAAAAAAAATGAATAAAACGGCTGTGACAATGAAACTCTGTATGTTTACCTTGTAGCTGTCAAGAGTGCATACCTCAGTGACAACTACCCACAAGCTAGTAAAGCTCAATTAAAATGTCACACCTCTGGCACCAGTATATGATGAGCCCTCTTTACCCTGGGGCAGTCACTAAGGAGTTTCAATTGTCACCACTGTATCCAGTAAGAAAGTGTCACTAAAAGCAGGGATAGAAGTACACAATTTCCACTAAGAGTACACTGGAAACAGGTTCTAAACCTGGAACTGGACTCTGTGTTTCACTCCAGGTTCTCAAATTGGTCTCCACACTGACCACTGCAGAGCACTATTTCCCACTTTTAGGTATCTGACACAGTCACTCTTAAATGTCTGATATTCACACATACACACACTCTTGGGAAAGACTGATACAGATTTACCTTCTGTGTTCCTTTGGCCAAATTACAAGGCAATGGCTGCCACCAGTCAGATACCACAATACTCTTCAAAAGGGATGTTCAATTATACTGGGTAAAATAGATATTGAAACAAGTGGTAGCATGCATGCCAAGCAGTAAAACTTTTCGGAGTGGCCCTGATGTTATCACAATAAGCATAAACACTCTCAGTTTATTAAAATATTAACTAAATAACCAGCCACAGTGAGATGTAAAACATTTAATAATAAATAAAATGATTTTAAACATGTAAATACTGAATAACTGAGTCCAATAAACATCAGAATTTCACACACAGGAAATATGAAACTAATATTGTAGAATAGATCTCACATTTGTTTTAGAAAACTTCTAACTAACTGGTTGTAGTTCCCTGACTATCTGAAGATTAACTGTCCTTATCTAATCTAAATAACTCAGCAAGGCAAGATTATATTCTTACTTCTGCAAGGCAGAATGAAGAATTATGCCCACGTGACTGGAACAACTACTCTGGAAACAACTGAATGACTCTGGAAACAACTGAACTATTCCTACTACTACAACTACATAACTGACAGAGAACCTGCTTTTATAGCAGATTTTTTTAAAAATTAACAGGAAGCTGCTATGAGAATTCTACTCTCTCATATCCGACTTTGAAAAGTTAAAAAAACAGCTGCAGTGAAGATTTTATTCTCCCAGCTCTGGTATACAATGGCATCACATCTAGGTCAGCTGACTCTGGCATAACATACATTCAAAATTCTCTTTACAAAGAACATGTACATTTGGTCCATCAGAAGAGCAATGTTTGACATTGAAACATCTTGCATAAAATACAGTGATAATCAAAAGACATACATTACTTTACAAATGTATAGCTAGTCATACTGGCATATGTAACACAGGGTAATTTACAATTATTTACAAAACTTCAGCCAGTCATGCTAGCACAGATAAGAATAACTAATATCCTCGCATAACCAGTTTCAGACCTATCGCTATATTATCCCTTGTCAAAAATTCTGGAGAAGTGCATTGACAAGCAACGTCTCCAGCATATTCTTCAGGAAAATCTCCTGACTCCCCACACAGCCTGGTTTTAGACCCACCTGTAGCACTACCACAACCTAATTAACTTTCACAGATACTATTAGCAAAGCTAGAGGCGAAGACAAACTTGTTTTCTCTGTATTCCTTGATCTCGCTAAAGCTTTTGATCTAGTCTCTCACAAAAAACTCCTCTACCAACTGTCTTCTCTCAGGCCATCACAACCCACCTTACCATAGTTTGACAACTACATAAGTGATAGATACCAGTCTGTTAACTGTCTCTCCACTTTCTCTCCCTTCCTACCTGTCAATACTGGTGTGCTATAGGGCTTTCTTCTTGGCCCTCTACTCTTTACTATATTGACTAACAATTTACATAAATTTTCTCAGCAAGCTTCCCTCATACAATACACTGATAATTTGACCCTAATAACCATTTCTGACAACTGTATACTTCTTCAGAAAATTACTCAAGAAGCCTTTAACTCTGTTGAAAGTTTGCTACAGGAAAATCACCTGCTGGTAAATCTCAAAAATATAAATTACTTATCTTCTTTCCAAAATCCCATTTCCATTTAAAAAACAACTTTAAAATGTCTTCCTTAAATAATACCATGATTGAAGTTACCCCACATGCAAAACTATTTGTTATGACAAGCAACAACAATCTTAAATTTGACTCACATATACACAACAGCATCACGAAAACTCATCAAAAACTAGGCAGTCTGCACAAAGTAAAGAAATTCCTAACAGACTCTGTCAAGGTGACTCTGGCTACCACTTACCTCTTACTCTCTCTCTCTCTCTCCTGTCATGACTCACTGGCAAGCCTCACTTAGTTCTAAACTTAAACAGTGCTGAAACAAAGTTGCCAGATTCATGTGCAACACATCTTACCAGACCCACCACTGTTTAGCAATAGACACAGTTAACTGGCTCGAGTGCCCTCACCAACACTATCTTATACTCAGCTCACCTTAACCCATAAAATCATCCATACCCCATCCACCTGCCCAGCAAGTAGACCCCTACTCCAATATTATCTTCCAGATCATCCCCTTTGGTCAAATAATAAACAATTGCTTACCATCTACAAATCACAAGGGACTGCTGGGGTCAGTCTATATTCCAATAGTGTATACAACTTGGAATAAAATTCCTATATAAATCAGATCTATCATATAGCTTCATCTTTTCAAACCATTACTTAAAGACTTCCTCTCTGCCTCCTGCCTTTGTCCATGCTTCTCGTCTGGGAAATACCTCTCTAACACCCTTCATCACCTTTCATATACCTCCCATTAAAGCACTGAATCACTTAACCTGCTTATCTCCTTCTAATACCTCACTTTATTGCACTTCTTAAACTTCCATACCTACTTATAATTAGCACAACCAAATGACTATTCCATCCCTACTTCTCTGCAAACATTCAAACTTGCTTATCTCCTCTAATACCTCACTCTATTGTATATCTTAAATTACTCCTACCTATCTTATACACCACTCTTCTATCTGTAAAGTCTCAGTACAAGGCTTGTAACTTTCCTATTTGTGTATATCAGTACACATTTTGTTATACTGACTATTATGGTATGTATTCACTGGAACTGCATTATAAAATGTGTTGTTGTAAATATTGATTGCATTAAACATGATACCTTGAAATATTGATTGCATTAAATATGATACCTTGAATCTTTTCTCCAGATGCCGCAGTGGTACTGCGGTAGCAGTGTTACCTCACAGCAAGAGGTTCTCCTGTTTGATTCTCAGCTTGGCTTGGAAGTGCCTTCTGTGTGGAGTCTGCATGTCCTCCCTGCGGTTGGGTAACGTTTGAAAGACATGTGTGCATAAATGGACGTGCCTTCGTTGAAAGTTGGGCGTCGAGCTGACACCTCAGCGTTTTGTAAAAAAAATCTACTGACAATCATTAGCGGACCGGAGTTCCGCTGTGGCAACCCCTTACCGGGAAAAAGCCGAAAGACAAACAACAACCTTGGATCTTTTCTCCCTGGGCCTTAGCTGGAAAAGGACACCTGTGCCTAGTTGGACTTTCCTGGTAAACAAATGTCAACAAATAAATAAATAAAATAATGAGGACTTACTCCACCCTGTTGAGTTCCTTTTTTACTGCTCCCTCCTCCCTGAACTCCCATGAAGCTTTGCACGTTCCTCCATCAGTTCATGCTCTTTATTAGTGGACTTGGTTCAGTTTTCATTGTTAAACAATTTTATCAATTTGCCTGGACAAGGAATGGGGACTAAAACAAGACAACTGACCTAAAATTCTGCATAAAGTTGTATTAATTTGCATTCCCTGAGTCTCACTGATGAATTCTCCCTGCATTTAGAGTAAGCAAAGGTGGCACCAGCCTTCTGTGCATTCTGGCCCATTTGTACAAAGGTCTGAAATGTCTTATTTGTTTTGGGACTGTTCCTTAAGGGCACACATCACTGTCATTTCAGTCTGTAGATGTAATACACTTTGGGAGAGCTTCATTTTCATTTCATAAAATTTATAGTACATGACAAGCGTTTTCAGTGGGTTTTGCTAACCCAACACTTCAGTTAAAGACTGTTGTATTGGTAAGCTCTGATGTAGCTGCCATATGGGCTGAGTTAATCACTTAGCAGAAGCTCACCAAGTAACTAATGAGATACACAGCAGGTAATCTAATATGCAGCAGAAAAAGCAATATTCTAAGTCTTGTAGGTCATATTGTGCTGAATATGGAAACGGTTTCAGATTGCTGACTGACGGTCAATTAACAATCACGATTCCTATTGTTTCATGCATTCATATTTAAAATTATGAGTAGCTACGCTGTCCTTGGCAACTGAAACATGAAGCATAAATATTAATATTGATGACCTTTTTGTGTATGCAAAATATGAGCTGGATTGCAGAATTTAGTAAACATAATCCAAGATTTATGCATCTTCAGTCATTTGAGAGATTCTCTTTTTTTTCTTGTTGGTTTTCTTTTAAAAGACAACAAAAACAATAAAAAAAAAATCTAATGTTTGCACAATTTTGCTTTAGGGCTTTAAACTGCAGAATATGTGATCACTGCATTAGTTCCAGAAGATTCTTCTGAGGCTGGAATAACAGGCGAATAATCTTTAGTACATTTTCACACAATTACTCTGACAGTTATGTGAGATGAATACGATCAAAGCAAGTTCTGTCAAAAATAAATTTTGGTCCTGTAAAAAAAACATTGCTTAGCTGTTAGTGAACTGCAAGCATGTGTATATCAAATACTATAACTTTACAGCATACATGATTATTTTATGGGAAATGGGAGGTGCTCATGACTTTTACCTTGTATTGTAATATAAAGATTACAGTAAATTTCAACTGTCTTATAAACCTGAGTTTTGTCTTGAAGATGTGGCAAACCTGTCAGGTGAATACTGCATGGGAACTTCAGCTGTAAATAATATAAGAACACAAGTCGATAGTGTGAGGAAAGGTTTTCTAGACTGCAAGTCAGCAGCTTTGAAATGTGTGTTAACTTTAAAAATGGTTTATGGTAGGAGAATGCATTACTGTGGATGGTAATTATACAATAAGGAAGAAGGAATGAAAAAAAATAGCTAGCATTTCTGTGAAAAAGTTAAAAGAAGCCACTTGACAAATACATGTACTCACAGTTCTTGTAATGTTTTTTTTAACCAATTGTCATACCTCTCAAGTGTACCTTATTATGAGAAATGTTCCTCATATGGGGGTCTTTAAAAGTTCATGTTCCCTGAAGTTATACTTTGAAAGGGTCTGTGACACATTCAGTGTTAGCAATTTTTAACTAATATCCATGGTAAATAGAACTGAATCTTATTATTTCATTAAAACAACTATTATAGAAGTAAAATATGACAGTTTAACCAAACCATGAGCTTCCTAGTTGAAGTTGTTCCTTATTTTGCCTCTTTGTTCTTCATTTTGGAGCTAGAATGTTGAGAGCTATGCTGATTGGATACATTATATTAAGCCTGAAAGCATCTGTAAAATGTTCTTTTCTTTTGGCTAGCATGATATATGCTCAAGGAGTTACTACAGGTCCTCACATGCTAGTACCTCACAACAGACTTGCTTACTGCCATTTGCTTGCAAAAACAAGTGCTTGAACTCCCACTAGCCCAATCTTCCTTTTCTATGTAGCCCTCCCAGACTTGACACTATAAAACTGCCCAATCAGAACACCAACTGTAACCCTAAAACTCCCACTCAGTTCCCAACCTGGGTCTTTGCTCCCTTAATATATAACTTTATTCCTCCTCCTCTCTAACCATAAAGACCCTGATCACTCCCAAAACCTGAAAGTCCAACTCCTTTCCCCAAACCTAAATTAACCTGTCACTCCCTAAACCTAAGTCTCCCTTCCTGCTCTGTAACCCTAAACTTCCCCTCCATATCCCTTCCTCCCTACAGCTGCTGTTAACCTCACTCAAACTCTAATAATGTCCTTACGTAAGGTGCATCAGCTGCTTGCCCAAAGTCATATTCAAGTTGGAGTGCAAGTGGTACCCTACACAAACTGCAAGCCGGATGAATCCCTGATTTCTGTATAGTGATTTTTGAGGGCTTGGGACTCGAGGGCTTGTAGAAGAAAAAACGTTCTACTGTATTTTTGTATAACATTAGCACACTTTCTAGAGGTATGTTAATAATAATAATAGCCACACAAGGTGACTACATAGCTATTTAACCTAAAATGGACATTTTATATATATTTTTCATGCAAGCTGATAGAAGGTAAATAGTTATTTCAGCACTAATGACATACTGTATTTTTCTAGGGCCTTCATTTTATGAGGATGACTTACTTATGCTAACCCCTCCTCACACTTGTGGAAATGGGACTGTCTGATAACCATAAAGTTAATGTGTTTGTTATAGCTCTAGAACTAGATCTTATTATTGACCTTTAGCACATTATCATTAGACAGTAAGTAAGATTATGCCAGTGTTGATCTATCTCTGTGGCACAGATGAATGAAGTCCTGATTGCAACCTTTGGGTTATAATAACCCAAATTTTGGAGAAGCCAAAGAGGGAGAGTAGGAGTGAGCATCTGGCAATGGCTTCCCCATGCTGGGGAAAAGGATTCAGCCTGTCTTGCAGTCTGACTAGCTCCTACAGGAAGAAGGAGATGCAACATGCTGCAGTTGAGTTGAGAAGGCCACATTCACCATGCTGAGCATGGATGTCTTCCTGCTGAGACTTAATTGCTTGAGTCACTGATAAGAAATCAATTGCACATCTGTTTTTCTCATTTCATGCTAGCGTAATGTGTTTTTTGTTTTCTCTGAGCTATTAGCCACACAGAAAAGGAGTGCTGTAATAGAAAGAGGGAGAGGTTTTTTTAATATATAATTTTTATACAAACTGCCATACATGAAAATAAATCCCCCTTTTTGAGTGTCCACTTTCAGCCTTAAACAAATGCAGCATATTATGTATCACACAAATTGAACAATACACAATAAAAATATGCTTCTTATGTACATAAATATTCACTGATTTCAACAGGGTATGACATATGTATATTCTCACCCCGCTAATGTCACAAGCATTGCTATAATACTTATACATGTACACACACACACACACACACACACACACACACACACACACACACACACACACACACCACACACACACACACACCACACACACACACACACACACACACACACACACACACCACACACACACACACACACACACACACACACACACACACACACACACACACACACACACACACACACACACACACACACACACGTTTGTATACATACACATATAGAATTAGTGTATTAACTAAGTACAAGTTCACAATAATGCCACATCATCGGTGTAAGGTATTACTTTAATAATAAATGCACTGCATCCTTTTACCAGCTAATGAGCAATACAATACAATACAAGACCCATTGTCCTCAGGCAACCACATGCTGGCTCATTTATTCATCCATCCAGTCAAACCATACCATGTATAAATCCCATTTATTTGGGGTATGAAATCATCCCTGCATTGATTTCAAATATTAACCTCTATTGTAGTCAATGAGCAGTGTGCCTAAAACTGACTGTCAGCTGCAGAACAAGTAGCACACTCACCTTGGATACTGGAAGAGCAGGGGAAATTGGATGGCTCATGCTGCACTGCAACAGTAAGAGAGTGGAAATGTTAAACCAAGGTCCCATTTATTTGAGTTTGTGGGTGTAAGAGATCCCACAGCACATATCAAAAAGAAAAGCTGAAGTTCCTTGATGCCCTGGCCGTATTTCTCAGAGTAGTAGAAATCCATTCTTTGGTTTCTTGTGATAAGAGGCTACTGGCCTAGTGTCACTAACTCAGTCAACATAGGATAAATAAAGAAAAAATAAACTATAATCTGAACCAGCCATGAAACTTCCAACTATCAAACTAAGTTATGTCTCTAGCAACTATAAACCAATTAAAATATGTCTATTTTTAATAACTAAATCTTTCGGAAACAGCTTTAGATTTTCCTAACATCCCAACAAAATGCATTGTTCTAAACTTTAGACTTAACATAGTGATAGTCTCCCAAGCAGAAACCATTTCTAAAAACATAACAGTAGTTGTCTGTATGACGGCACAGGAAGAAGATAATTATCAAATCAGAGCTTTGGCCTTCTGCACTAACTGAGGGCATAAATGTTAGATGAATGGTTATGATTTGTAGAAAGGCGGGAAGCAACTGAAGGGTCATTTGTTTCAACAGATATGCAGTACAGCAAAGATTTAAAAGCATTATATTTTATAAAGAGTAGAGGTTTTATGCATATTTACATGCATTTCTGACACAGAGGCTTCTGAGCAGAAATTTCTTTCTTGCCCCTCTGGAGCTGGTAGCCATATGTATCATCAGATGGCTTTTACGGAATGCACTGTTTTCACTGATAATAATATTAGCCATGGATTTTCTGAAACTTAAGATGATGTCAGTAGATTAAGCCTTTAATCACTTTCCTTAAGGATTGTCTCAATAAGAATCAATATTTCATTATTTACGTTGCAAGTTTTAAAGTGCATCATACTTGAGACATTTAGTCCATTTATCAATGTTCCAGTGGGCAGAAAGGATTCCTTCTAAGTGAAGGAAAGCCAACAGAGTTTGACAAAAAAAATCCAAACCTTCTCCAACTGTTGTTCTCTGGGAGCAGATCTCCTAACACCCCTATACAGGGCAGCTGTATTGACTGCACCCCTGCCCATATAATAACCATACCTCTCAACCTGTAGACATTGGTAAAAGGTGCAAAGCCCCTGAGAAGTAGGTACATCCAGCTGATTATCATAAGTCATGGATCTAATTACCATAAACTTTGAATACCAACAGCACATAACTCCTCCCACTCCCCACAGGATTGTAGGATACTATTACGAAACACATGTTTAAAATACAATTTGACAAAAATGATGGGAAAATATAAGCACATTATCAAAGAGAGTGCAAAATCTGTAGACTTTAATTAACTGTATTGCACATTCTACCACACAAAGTAATTTATTTTTGCTTCTGAAAAGGAAAGATGTAAGATATGGGTCCTGTTTCTTTAAATCATTGGTGTCAGTAGTATGTTGGACATGTAGTGTGGTTCTGTACTAGAGAGCTTCAAAGCTAAGGTGCAATGGGAGTAAATCAAGGTTGAAAATAGGGACATACCTCCATAAATAGGTACATCATGTGAAGTGCTAAATCAGGTTTGAAAACAGAAATGTTCCTCAAAAATGAGGACAATTGACGGGTCTGAATAACTGATCTCAGGGTTGCTCTATCTTAAGAATAAAAAGAGAAATACAACTTTTACATTCATCCCCAAGACAGTCAGACTATGGCTTTTTCAATGAATTTGTCAAATGGCAACTAAATTAGCCAAATTTCCTTCTAAAGAACTGAACTATATCAACAGGGAACAAAACTGAGGAGTTGTTATTCTTTGTACAGCCACAACTAGTTACAGACTTACCAGGTCAGAATCAGGAGCCATTTTAAAATTCTTCTTTCCTTTTATTTAGTTTAACAAATATGTGGAAGGTAGGAAAATTACCTAGCAGGGATTGACTAACATGATCAAAGAGCACATTATTGTTCACATTCTAAATACTGGGGACCCTTGGCAGCAGGGGTTCCAACAATGCTGACAAATGTACTTATGGAAGATACCTGTATAGTAGCAATTTGTCCATCTGTCCACAAATGTTACTAAGTAACAGAAACTTTAAGCAAGCTGCTGTATAGGTAATGCTGTCTTATTTATGACTAGAGATGAAGCATTTCAGAAAAATCCTTGCCCTACCTTTAGATTATTTTGCTGTTTGCTTTTCTGCCCCAGTTTTTTGTAAGGCACATTTACATGATATACTCAACATAGCTGTGTCCCTCTAACTGTGGCACTTCTAGCAAATATTTTTATTTTCTGCTATTCTTTCCATGGAATTTGGGTGTTTGGATACAGCCACTACAACATTTTTTTATAGCAGAGCCCATGACAGTTGATATTTACATAGCTAATTGTAAGAGATTATGGGGCACCGGTTTCCCTGTGAAGCTCTGTAGGACTCTTGAAATAGCAATCATTGTGACTCCCATGTGATAGAGAGGTCAGTGCAGGCGAAGTCTTGCCCTGAAAGAAGGCTGCTGGTAAAAAAATTAAAAAGTAGTGCATTGGACCTGAAGTGGTGCAAACACTCACCCCGGGATTCATGAAGCTCGGCACAAGGATGGTTTTAGCCTTGCACTGAGCATCCCCATTACAGATGGTGCAGCAGCGCCATATGAATATTTATGAGGGTGTGCTGCCGCACCCTTGACATGCACAGGAAACGTGTGTGAGCGCAGGGGGCATATTCAAGTGCTCTATGGCGGCGGAAACATGCCCCCACAGTTGCACAACCTACTATGCTTACTATTAGAGCTCGCCTCTAAGAGTAGGCAATTAATTCAGTGTCCGTGGATACTGAAATGTATGTTAAGCATACAAGAGTGTCCACGAACACTGAAATAAAATCAAAGTAGTAAACACACAAACACGTAGCGGAATAGTGAGCCCCGTCCCTAGAACTTTCACAATTAGATTCCCCGTGTCCCTATTTTACATTTGTATTGCATCAGTATCGAAAGTGTAAGCAAAGCGCAGCATGCTTGCACATTGCTGCTCCCTGCTGAGTGTAGCTTACACATCAAAATCATTCAAATAGAGAAAAACATGCAGAATCAATGTTGACGTCAATAGTGTAGTGGTTAGAGCATCTGCCTAAGGAGCAGGCATTCAAAGTCCAACTATAGCACGTCATTTTCCATGTGGAATGAATGTTGTTTTGCTATAAAACCTACATAATAACATGCAAATGTGAACTGGAGTATCGCATGAAATGTTTAATGAAAGTTTCATTCAATCAAAGTGGTACTGTCACAATGAATAAGGCACTAGCAAGCAGGTGTAAGCACAAATAAACAGTGTGTCTTTCGGCTTTTCCCGGTTAGGGGTCGCCACAGTGGAACTCTGGTCCGCTAATGATTGGCAGTAGATTTTTATGTACTGGCTTGCCAGGCCTAACACACAACCTTCAACGAAGGAATGCCCATTCACGCATGTCGCTACACAGAAGACGCTCTAACTGAGAATCGAACGGGCAACGTCTAACTGTGAGGCGACAATGCTACCGCAGCACCACCACCGCAGTTAAGCACAAATAAACAGTAGTAAACATATATAAGTACCAGTAAGCAAGTATGAGCGCGCTTGCACGGGAGTAAGTAGTGCCCAGCATAGGAAATGTATATAAGTATGTACAGATAATATATAAGTAATTCACTTTTCTTGAACACAGCAGGTAAAAACTGGAATCAGCTTCCTTCTGAATTATCAACCCTTGCTTCTACTTCTCTATTTAAAAAACATCTTAAAGAACATCTTAAAACTCACTGGCTTTGTCCATGTGCTAACCCAGACTGATATCTCTTTCCCCTTCCTGCTATCACCCCTATCCCTACTCCTCTAACTTATACCTCCAAATCTAGTTACTACTCTTTTCTTCGTAATATGAGGATAAAATATAATGTCTTTTCTCTCTTAATTGGGTTTTGCTCATAATAACCATTGTGTTTAGTATAATTTTTTAGTATAATTTTTAGTATAATTGTTATAGTTTATAATTTTATTATTATAATTTTTCTTTTGACCAATGCTGCCTCTGTATTGTGATTTTACATGTCTTTTTATATATTGTTAACTTTGTCACTGTTCATGCTTGGAGCTTTTCTCCCCGGGCCTCTACTGAAAATGGACATATATCCAGTTAGACTAACCCAGTTAACAAATGTAAAATAAAATAAATAAATAAATAAATGATTTATATATATATATATATATATATATATATATATATATATATATATGAAGAATGAACATCGTAGCAATAAAGCATACAAAAGGAATGAGAAGGGAATCAACAGCAACTCCAGTATTATTTAGTGCTGTCAGCGTATGTCATACCAAGCTGGGCAGGAGTGAGCAAAGCACTGCTACTCACACCACAGGCAGGATACTACCTTTGGGAGTAACATTGTCGATCTGCTAAGTCTACTTTACAAACAATCAGAGGTTAATCCCTGGTGGGACCATCCAAAAATTGATAGGATGATTGAACCTCTGACCATTACACAAGCAAGGGCAGGTATGTTCAAGGACTAAATGGTGGGAGAGCCTGATAATACATGGGTTGTGACAACATACGTGTAGGGCCCCTAATGCTCGGTAGAGGGCAATGTGTAGAGGTGTGTCATGGCTGTGATAGCAACTGGACAATGAATGGTATGCATGTATGTCGAACTCGGGTGGGGTGGTGGAACTATGGGTATGAAATTATGGATCCAGGCATGTCAGGGTTGGATGGGCTGGTTCTAATTGGTCCGTCTCATGGAGGTCACCGAGTTTGTTGTAAGTATATATGCATACACACATGTATACATCTATATGTAGAAGTACATTCCCTGTAACACATTCATTCCTTTTGCAGACATAAATAACATGAAAGTGCCCTTACAAACCTTGACAGTAGATAGAATAATAGGTTGTGCATAAGAGGGAAGGGACGAAACTGCTAAAATGCAGAAGTGTGTACAATGTCCAAAGTCAGTGCTGTGCTCAAAAATTCAAATGTGAGGACTTTCTCACAGATGTAATCATTCCTGTGATCTGCCTGCTACAGCAACACCAATCACAAAATTGGTCTATTTGTAAAATATTTAGGCAAACTCGTATATAATTAGCTCTCATGTGTAACGTGTGCGTTACCACATAGTCATACTTATTAATTTATTGTAGTGGCATGTTAACGGGAGTAAGGAGAGTCTAATCTTGAAATAAAGACATGTGTGTCCTATGTGGGACAACCCAAAAATTGCGACTAGTGTCCTATTGGTCACTCATGTCACCAATGTTTGTGGACTAAAAGTATGGGATTTCTGAGGATAAGTGGAGTGAGTCAACCCATGGGATGGGTCTACAGGAGTAGGGAGTGGCCAATGTGTAGTGGTGTGGATACACTGCATATCCAACTGGAGAATGGATGACTGCTGTGTTAGTGAAGTGTTGGGGTGGGTGTTTGGGGAACTAGGAGTCATGGGTATATGGGTATAAATGCAAATGAAGCAGCACAGCAATAGTGTATTGGTTAGAGCATCCACCTAATGAACAGACATTCCCGTTCCAAATCCCACTGCAGCACATACCATTTTCCATCGGTAATCTGTATATGAACATATTTCGACATCTGTCTGCTGTATAACCTGCATAATAACAATTAAAAGTGAACTGGAGTGAAGTGTCAGTGTCATAATGAATAAGGCATTAGTAAGCAGGTTTAAGCATATATAAACACCAGTAAACATGTGTAAGTGCATTTGTGCAGGGTATGCAGTGCTTTAGAGACACACACACACACACACACACACACATATATATATATATATATATATATATATATATATATATATATATATATATATAAATATATATATATATATAAATATATATAGTTGCAGACATATACATATATATATATATATATATATATATATATATATATATATATATATATATATATATATATATATATATATATATATGTGTGTGTGTGTGTGTGTGTGTGTGTGTGTGTGTGTAGATATTCACAGATATACAGCTATGATAGGAAACAGCACACAAGAATCATATGTTAACAGGCTATGCCAATGGAAGTGAGGGGCCCAAGCAAGAAACATGTAACAGGTAGCATGACCCCCCCCCCCCCCAGCCGGACAGAGGAAACATACACACAAACCCACAAACAATGTAAATAGTCCACTGTTCCCCAGACCACAGGCAGGATACAATCGGGGGGGGGGCAGAGTGCACCCGTGAAATCTAATCTTGCAACAGACAGGAGTGTCCCTTGTGGGATGCCCCAAAAATTGACACATAACCAAAGGAAGCCGATACAATGACCATTTTGGCTGGAGTGTGTGCATACCCAGAATAGAAGGGTGGGAAAGCCTGATGACCCATGGGTCAAGACAATGTACGACATGGGTCCCGTGAAGTGGAGAGTGGGCAGTGTGTAGTGGTGTGTCCAGACCTGACTTGCACCCAGAGTAAGGATGGGTGCTGTAGAGGAGGTGCGGGTGGGGGAACTATGGGTAGCTAATTATGGGTCTAGGTGTGCAGGTGTTGGCTGATGTGGGTCTATATGGACAGCTCCAGGGATGTAAGCAAAAGTGTTCATTGGGCAAAGGCATCACCCAACGAGCAGCCACACCTGCTACGAGTCCCACTGCAGCAAAGTCTAATCTACATGGCAAGGAATGGGATAACCAGATGTAGATGTATATATGTAGAGGTATGTGTGTGTATATCTAACCATAATGACATAGAGATATACCTCTCCCTCTCCGTAGTACAAATGTATACAGACAGAGACAGAGTACATATACATACCCACAAATGTGCAGCTCCAGTACAATGAAGGCTGTCTTCTATATACCAAGACCTGAATGGTCCAGATAAACCAAATGTAGTCTGATGATAATATTCCAAAAAATTATTTAATAAAGATGTAAAAATCCACATACAGAGACAGAAAAATAAAAATAAAGTCCACAGTTCATTTACATTCACTAATTTCACTAATTAAGTGCTTTCATCTCCCTCTGGAGACTTCCTCAGAATCAATTAACTTCACAAAAATTCGTCTTTTTATACAAGTTCATTGGCTGGCAATAAAAGACTTAATTAATTAATTATTATTTAAAGAAATAGCATACAACAAAGGACTTCAGAAATAGTGAGTTTAAAACAGTGTAGTAAAACAGTGTAATAAGATAGAGCTGTCTGAACCATCCTTTCAAATAATTACATGTATATACTCCTATAAAACTTTTAATACCTTTTGCTAAAAACATTGCATGTTCATAAAATACTTAAATAAGTGCAAATTACCAATAAATAGGCATAATAATAAATAAATAAGAAATATAATATGTAATATATATTATATATTAAATATCATTATATGTCACCAAAAATAAGAATATATATAAATATATATATATATATATATATATATATATATATATATATATATGTGTGTGTATTCATAAAAATTTATATAAACAATACATAGTCAATTCATAATAAAATTAATTGTAAATTCATAATAAAATTCATGTTAAAATGTCCCTAATATATATTGGTCCCTGGAAAATCATCTAATAATACAAATATTGTATCCATTACTACCCTTTTGTCATAATAATAAAAATGTTTTCTTCTTTTTCATCTTGTTTTTACTTTATTATTGTTATTGTTATGTCTCTTTGGGTCTGCTGCAAGTAATTTCAGTGCTGGGGTGATAGAAATGTGGTCATTGAGGCCCTTACCACAACATGCATCGAGTATCAGTTGCCAAATCATTTCTCAAAATTCCAGTTGCGTCTCCCAGTCACCGCCCCTTTCTGGGTAATCTACCTCTTCCAATACCCAAAATTTATAATCCGTTTCTTTACATACCAAGACATGCCTATATAGGGCATTATTCTCATTGTGCTTATTAATATCCCTAATATGTTCATAAATTCTAGTCCTGAGATGACGTTCAGTTTTCCCTGCATAATAACTCCAACAGGCCTTACAAAATGCTAAATAAACTACTCCTTTAGAATAACAACTATTGCACCTCTTAGCCCTGAATGTCATTTCCAAACTGGGTATTCTGACTTCTTTTAACCCAGCAATATAGGTACACTGTGCACATCTTCCACATCTAAAGGTTCCATATTTCTTACGAGTCCCTTCTGCATTGTTTTATTTCTTTCTTTCAATAATGTTCTTGATATTTTTGTTCCTCCTGAAGCTATATTTTATTGTGTACCGAAATATATTAGTTTTAACTGGCATATTTTTAAACATCTCCCATTTTTCGTTAATACATTTTTTCAACCATTCTATACCTTTCTAATAGGTAAGCGTTAAATATGGTAATGTATCTATGCAATCCAAATTTCTTATATCCTGCCTATTTGGGGTACTTATTTTTACATTCGAGTCCAAAGTCCCATCATTAGTTAAAAGGGGAACATATATATTGTTACTCCTTCCTTGCTGTATATATTCCTTAATGGAACTAGTTAGTTCAGTTGGATATCCTCTTTCATGAAACATTTTTTCAACATTATTCATTTCATTTAAAAATTCATCCTTATCTGAAATCATTCTAGCCATCCTTATCATTTGTCCTTTGACTATATTCTTTTTTAATTGATAAGGGTGGTCACTTCCAAAATGTAAGTAAGCATTGGAGTAATGTTCCTTCCTATATATGTTGAATTTGTAACATTTATTTTTATAATCTTTGTTCAATTTTATGTCCAAGAAATGTATTTCATCTTTACCTACTTAGTATGTAAATTGTAAAAATGCAGTACTATGGTTAATGTAGTATATAAATTCTTCTATGTCATCACAGGGACCATTCTCCATAAAACAAAAATATCAGAAGCTGTGGGCAGCACAGTGGTGCTGCGGTTAATGCTGTCGCTTCACAGCAAGAGGTTCTCTGGTTCGATTCTCGGTTGGGGTGCCTTCTGTGCGGAGTTTGCATGTTCTCCCTGTGTTCGCGTGGGTTTGCTCCGGGTACTCCGGTTTCCTCCCACATTCTAAAGACATGCATCTGGAGCATTTCTCCCTGGGCCTCCACTGAAAACAGGATCTGTGGAACCTAGTCAGACTTTCCCAGTCAACAAATGTTAAAGAAAATAAATAAAATAAAAATAATCCAGGAAATGAAAATATTTTATAATATATTGACTATATTCCAACCTAAAAACATATTCACACTCCCAAAAAAGCATTAAAATATTTGCATATATTGGGGCACATGCTGATCCCATTGCTACCCCCTCTTTTTGATGGTAATAATCTCCTTGGAAGTAAACATAATTATACTTTAAAGCTAACTCCATGTTCTCTAAAACCAGTTTAAATTCATCCCCTGTTAAAAAATCCATTTCCGTCAACATTTTCTCAAACCATACCAGTCCTTCTTTCTGGGGTATAACTGAAAACAAGTCCCTAACATCAATAGTAATAAATATAGTTTCATCGGTATATGGGCTCTTTCTAATTTTATTCAAAAAAATCCCACAAATCTACTAAAATGTGGGTATACTTGTTATAAAACTTTTTTAAATTAAAATCCACATAAATAGCTAAGGGTTGTGTATTTGACCCTTGTGAGGAAACTATACGTCTCATAGGTGGATTGTGTAGGGACTTGTATATTTTCGGTATACCAAAAATAACAGGTGTAACTGGTTTAGGGACTTTTAAGAATTTATATAGATCTATATCAATCAATCCTTGTAACAAATTGTCTTCCAATATTAAGTCTATCTTCTTGTATGAAATATTTATTTCATTTTTTGACACTAAACCATAATGATTTTCTTTATCCAAAATATCCATCATCCTCTTGGTGTAGTCCCATCTGTCCATTAGTACAACACCTCCCCCCTTATCAGGTTTTATCACTCGAATTCTTTCATTACCACTTAATTCATTGAGCAGGTCCATCTCAACCTTGGTCAAATTATTACCTACATCATTTTCCTTCTTATGTATACTACGAATCCTGTTAATAACACATCTCTCAAAGTTCATAATTTCATAATGGAGGGGGTGATTGTATATACTAGATCTTTTTAATATAATTTCTTGGTCATGAAAGCCCCTATCCTTACAAATATGTATAAAATTTAATTTACGTGTGAAAGTTTTTATGTCCAATAAAATATTCTCAATCCTAGGTTTATTAGTAGGGACAAATGTAAAACCTTTTATGAATAAATTAAAATAATTTTCATTGATCTGGATATCTGTGTAATTAAAAATCTTAAAAAGATGTGCACAGTGTACCTATATTGCTGGGTTAAAAGAAGTCAGAATACCCAGTTTGGAAATGACATTCAGGGCTAAGAGGTACAATAGTTGTTATTCTAAAGGAGTAGTTTATTTAGCATTTTGTAAGGCCTGTTGGAGTTATTATGTAGGGAAAACTGAAAGTCATCTCAGGACTAGAATTTATGAACATATTAGGGATATTAATAAGCACAATGAGAATAATGCCCTATATAGGCATGTCTTGGTATGTAAAGAAGCGGATTATAAATTTTGGGTGTTGGAAGAGGTAGATTGCCCAGAAACGGGCAGTAACTGGGAGACGCAACTGGAATTTAGAGAAATGATTTGGCAACTGAGACTCGATGCATGTTGTGGTAAGGGTCTCAATGACCACATTTCTATCACCCCAGCACTGAAATTGCTTGCAGCAGACCCAAAGAGACATAACAATAACAATAATAAAGTAAAAACAAGATGAAAAAGAAGAAAAAAAAATGTATTATTATGACAAAAGGGTAGTAATGGATACAATATTTATATTATTAGATGATTTTCCAGGGACCAATATATATTAGGGACATTTTAACATGAATTTTATTATGAATTTATAATAAATTTTATTATGAATTGACTATGTATTGTTTATATAAATTTTTATAAATACATATATATATATATATATATATATATATATATACCTATATATATATATACCTATATATATATATATATATATATATATATAGATATATATATATATATATATATTTTTTTTTTATATATATTCTTATTTATGGTGACATATAATGATATTTAATATATAATATATATTACATATTATATGTCTTATTTATTTATTATTATGCCTATTTATAGGTAATTTGCACTTATTTAAGTATTTTATGAACATACAATGTTTTAGCAAAAGGTATTAAAAGTTTTATAGGAGTATATACATGTAATTATTTGAAAGGATGGTTCAGACAGCTCTATCTTATTACACTGTTTTACTATACTGTTTTAAACTCACTATTTCTGAAGTCCTTTGTTGTATGCTAGTTCTTTAAATGATAATTAATTAATTCTTTTATTGCCAGCCAATGAACTTGTATAAAAAGACGAATTTTTGTGAAGTTAATTGATTCTGAGGAAGTCTCCGGAGGGAGATGAAAGCGCTTAATCAATGAAATCAGTGAATATCAATGAATTGTGGATTTTATTTTTATTTTTCTGTCTCTGTAGGTGGATTTTTACATCTTCATTAAATAATTTTTTGGAATATTTTCATCGGACTACATTTGGTTTATCTGGACCATTCAGATCCTGGTATATAGAAGATAGCCTTCATTGTACCAGAGCTACACGTTCGTGGATTGAGTTTCAACTGCCTCTGTTTTTGGTTACATATACATACCCACACATAGATATATACATATGCAGACACCCATAGACCCATAAGTCGTTGCATATGTATATATATATATATATATATATATATATATATATATATATATATATACATATATATATATATATATATATACATATGTATATATATATATATATATAGACAGCAATATATAAATATATACATGTATGCATACATATACAGATATATATGTATATATATATATATATATATATATATATATATATATATATATATATATATACATATGTTAAATGAAATTAAGAATTCAATACACAGGAGGTTCAGATTCAAAAGTTTACTAGTGTACACCAGGAGGCAAAAAACCATACAAGTACAGAATTTTGTCTGACATGAAACATGAAGCACACAATTTTATATAGGTTTAATATTCAAGCTATGCCCACCTTACTGACGTGACATGTCACAGGGCATCTACATCACTTTAGCTTACAAGCCTCTATTCTTTTAATCTGCTGATGCAGTATGTTTTAAAAAACTTTTCCTCTAGATACAATGCGGCCTTGCTATCCAGCTGGTCAGTCATAATGTCTTTCTGTAAAGTTACTTGTTCAAGGTTTCATATCAGTTCGAATACAATAGCAGCTTCAGTCTTTTAATGTATGTCTTTGTTCTCTGTTATACTTTCTCACACAGCTGCGTGCTATCTAAGTAACACATATACAAGGCCAGATCATCCCAACAGGAAAGAGCAGAAGATTTCATTATTTCACACATTTAATTTCCTGACCCAGCAGATAATCACTTGTGAAAAGCATAAACATTAAAACTTGCTAAGCTAGCATTCTGTCAGGGTCAGAGATCAGCTTTTGCTTCAAGCCACACTGCAGTTTCAAAACTACTTCACATTTAGACATGAATTAATTTTACTACTATATGATTAATAGAATAAAATGCATTATATACTACTTTGCTTTTAAGCTAGCATTTCTCATGTATTCAAATACACATTTTTTTAACATTTTCCCCTATTAATACTTTTTATTCTATTTTGAAGTATGCATAGTGTCATTTCATCTCCTAGCCTTTTCCATTCAGGACTTTCAGCTAGATGAGTCATTCAATCTATACTTCAGAAAAAGCGTCATCTGAAATCACCCTTTCAATTTCAATATCTTGGTAGAAAGTTTCAGTAACAGATACATCAATAAAATCTTTGATTAATCTTTTCATGCAGGGAATTCCACAGCAAACACATGCTCCTATTAGGAGTATACCCACACAAATGGCAATCAGAATATTCATTAGGATGGAACCTCACCCCCCAAATAGATTCTGGAAGAAGTTCATCAGTGGGTTTGGGCCTGGTTCAGTCATGGCTGATACTTGCTGAATTACCTCTAGGTGATTATTTATCTCATGACGATTGTCAGGTATATAAGCACAGCATTCTTCTTTGATAAGCTCACACGTACCACCTCTCGCCGCTAGGGTGAAGTCAAGAGCCATCCGATTTTGTAGCACAACAGTTCTCATTGCATTCATTTCATCAGTCACCAGTTCTGGGGCAGAAAAAGTTGCATTACTCATTACTTCGAGAAGTTTCGATAACTTCCTCAGCTCCCAGATCGATTTGACTGCTCCATAGGCTGGAAGTATTCCTGCCCAGGATATAACACTGTCACTCAAGTCCATATGAGTCAATTCGCTTTTGTCTTTTACTGAATTATGGTCTTTCCAACCAGCTTCAATCTTTCCAACTGGATTCACAGGTTTCTTAACTGGACCCTCGGATTTTCGAGCTGTTTCTCTTACGTTTCGTATCTTACCCAAAGGTAATTCTGCAGTATGTCTTATTGCCGGAACCAAATAACCCAAAAAACAACTGCCGGACCAATTCTCAGGTAACCATTTATATGCCTTTTTCCCACAAATAAAATAACAGTTTTCTACTTTAGTACTAATACGCATTAGCCCTGCATGAAACATTTTCTGATCTATAACTGACAATTGTTTAAACAGAACTGGATTTTTTTTAATGTCACTCAAAGTTGTTTTCAATGAGTTCAAATACGAGTCATAATTAGTATTGCAAAAAGTATTGCCATTACTATTCTTAATATAACATTGGTAAGAAATAGTTATGTTACAATTGCTCCAGCCCACCTGGAGAGTGTCATTTTTATAGAAACATACAACTCCTTTTTGTGTGACAGGTAAAAATAAAGCTATTTTGTCCTGTGATCTCACCATTCCTGCGTCGAAAAGTAAATTCTCCCAAGTCTCATTTATCCCCAAAGGGACAGCGGACATTATCAGTCCTCCATATGCTGTCGGTATAGCTGTACAAACCCAGCAATTTGAAATGTTCATAGTCTCTGCATATACATGTTTCATGGCTAGGTATGTGTTAAAGTTTGGATGCCAGTCTATAGATGTTTCATCACGCCTTCCCACTTTCACTTGTGTGGTTGTGTGCAGGATAAACCACAGCAAGAGGTAAATTGTCACAATTACAGTTAATAAATGTACACACAACAAAATGATTATGCAACATCTCTGGGGTTGATCTAAACTTCTATTCGCTTTGTTTTTGGCCATCTCGGTCTGGTTGTGTATCAGTCACAAAGTTTTTATCAAGTTTAAAGTTCTTTACCGGTTTACAATGCGTCAAATGAACCCAGGATGTCCTCTCAGCCACTCTAACTGCAGTAGGCGTTGCCAACAGAACCTGGTACGGTCCCTCCCACTTTGGACTCGCCCAATTCTTCCTTTTTGTCACTTTCACCCAAACGTATGTCCCAGGAACCAAGACTGCTTCCACTGGTCTGGTCTGTTCCTTATCTGAAAAAGAGTTAAACTGCAAAACAGATTTATTTGTTAACAGTTTCCTCATATAACTAGCTAATGAACTGTCAGCCTCTTGCTCTGCAGGCATGAGAGCTTTCCACTGAGGCACATAATATGCTGTCCCAAAAACCATTTCAAAGGGAGTCAAACCCTTTACATTTGGAACCGTTCTCATACTCAGCAGTGCTAAAGGCAGACAGTATATCCAATTCTTTTGGGTCTCCTCTACTAGCTTCCTAAGTTTATTCTTTAGGATACCATTGTACCTTTCCACCAGTCCTGCTGACTGCGGGTGGTAAGCACAATGGTTCTTCAAGAAGATACCAAAAAATCTCCCAAGCTGGTGAATCGTTTGATTCACAAAATGTGTGCCATTGTCACTATAAATCCTTTCCGGAATGCCAAATCTAGGGATTACTTCTTTTATCAGGGCTTTTGCCACTGTTGCTGCATCTGGGTTTTTGGTTGGAAAAGCTTCTACCCATTTAGAAAACATGTCTACAATAACTAAACAAAACTTTTTCCCTTCACATTTATTCAATTCTATGAAATCCATACAAATAGTATGGAACGGGTATGGTGGTATAGGAAAACTTCCTTGCTTGGTTTTAAATGCCCCTTGTGCGTGATGCTTGTTACAAGTATGACAAGCTGCACAAAATTTTTTTGTGTAATTTGTGTATCCGTATGTTTGGAATATTCGATTCACTAACTGTACCATCCCCCCTGTTGAGACATGGCACTGCCCATGGCTCAACAAAGCTGCATATCTAAATAAATTAGACGGCAATATTGGTTTTCTTTCTTTGGAAATGTACAGTCCATTCTCAAGAATTGCACCTCATTTTACCCATTTTTGTTTTCTGCTCTTGTAGTAAGTGTCTGCATTGTTTTTAACATGTCTAAATCTAAAATCTCAGAGGGTTGTAATTCCTCATTTAAAAGTAAAGTTTCTGAGTCTGAGGCTGCTTGCTTTGCAGCTGCATCAGCTCATGCATTGCCTTTCGAAATCTTATTCTGCTGTTTTGTATGAGCTACACATTTACAAATAGCTACTTTGGTAGGTAACTGAATAGATTCTAATAACTCCAAAATAAATTGCGCATCATTAATAGGTTTTCCACTGGATGTTATCATTCCTCTATTTTTCCATTGTTGTGCAAATACATGTACTGTAGAAAAAGCATACTGACTATCAGTATATATGTTCACACTTTTATTTTTTGCTAAAGTACATGCCCTTGTCAAAGCTACCAATTCTGCTGCTTGTTAAAGCAAACAAACGGAAACCAGTAAAATGCACAAACGCAGTCCGGACAAGCACCGTAAAGCCCAATAAAAAGGTTAAAGTCCTTATTGTGAAGGCTGTTTGCAATAAAAGCTGCAACACTGAAATTGAAATCCACTTGCTCGTATAAAGCCACACTGAAGTCGGAAAAAAACTTGAACCTTAACGCACTTTATTATTAAAACAAGCGTTTTCGCTGTGGTTAAAACTACAGCTTCATTAGAGGCAAAAGTAGAATGCAGTGTCAGAGTCAGGTTTTTATACAACACACCCTCGCCTTAATTAGTAATGCAATCACAATGAAGGTGTGTTAGCAGCATTTCTTGCAAAAGTAAATTCAGGGAATGAAAGCTCTGTTTAGGAGCATTCTCAAAAGTGTGTAGTTTCATACTTTTAAAACAGTTGGAAATCATGAAACATTGATGCATCAGCAGTTTGTTACGTTCATACACCAAGCAAATGTGCATTAAAAGCATGAAAGTGTGTAAGAAATACATACACAGTAAAAGCAGTCTAAAAACAATGCATAACAGGTCTGCATATAAAAATGTTTATAGAAAAGTGTTTGTAAAAAAGTATCTAGTGAAATCACTACCTGCAACTATAGTTGGAGGGCTTGCTAAGTGTAAGTCTTAAAAGTAGTGAAAAGTATATGTTACTACAAGTTACTATTAAAGTAAAATAAAATGAAGTGAAAAGTGAAGTAAGACAAAGGTAAAGGAGTTATCTTTTATAGCTCCTCATTTTCAGGACACAAGCTATATTGCAATGTTCATTCAAACCTGGGTACGAAAATGAGTCTAGTAATATTTGCCATTCTAGCTCCTTATTCTCCAAAAAGAGAGGTACTGGACCCCCTCTTTCTGTTTTCTTGACCTGGTCAATTGCAATAAAATGAAAGCTGTGTCCTTGATGTTTCATTACGTGTTTAGCTAAAGCGTTTTCTTTTTTCAGTTTCCTTATGGCATAATCATGTTGATACAGCCTGTCCCGTAGTCTCCGGTCAGACTTGCCTATGTAAATTGCTTCACAGCAGTTACACTTAGCTAAATAAACTATGGATCTAGAATCACAATTAAGCTTATGTGTAATGTGGTATTTTTTGTTGCGTATTACAAAGGAATTGGAAGCCTTCACAAGATGGCAATAATTACATGCCCCGCACTGAAAACAGCCTTTTGTTCCAGTCATTAGCTCCGTCTGTTTACTTCTTTCTAGCAAAGTTTTCAAATTATTGCCTCTCCTATATGCTATCAGAGGTTTTGTGCCTAACTTGTCCATGAGTTCCTCATTATTTGTTATGTAATACCAATTTTTATAAAGTATAATTTGAATATTCCTTGAGTCAATACTGTAATTTGTGATGAAACTATTTACAAACGAGGTCCCTGTTATCTCAGTGTTGGAGGTTGCCCTAAGAAAGGGTATGTTCTCCCCAACCCTCGGATTAGCCTCTAAGTCTTCCTCTTGTCCACTGAAAATTTTGTGTGGAAGTAAGGGTAGAAATTGACCTTCCCTTCTTTTATTATTGATCTCGTCCAGTATTTCTTCAAATAAAGTATTTGGGTATCCTCTGTTGGTGAACATTACTTCCAAGATTTTACATTCTTCTTGGAATAGTATCTCATTACTGCACATCCTGGCTGCTCGAATTAGCTGTCCCTTTATAATAGCCTTCTTTTGCTTGAATGGGTGGCAGCTGTTGTAATGTAAAAAGGAGTTGCAGTAGGTTGGTTTTCTGTATATCTTTGAAGAATATTCACAATTGTTAACTTCTTTGTACAAGTGAACATCAAGGTAGTCAATGCTTAGCTCTGAGAATTTAGATGTGAATTTTAAAAAGTCAGTTGTGTTATTAATAGAAGAAACAAATTCATTTGCTAGTGTCTCATCGCCATCAAAAAGGATGAAAATATCATCCAGGTATCTTGTGTAGAACTTGATGCGGTTCGTTGTGTTAATGTCGTTAAGAATGTTGTCAACCTCCCAGTAGGTCATAAATAGGTTAGCTACTGTAGCACCACATGGGGACCCCATAGCTACGCCTTGTTTCTGGAGATAATATTTCCCATTAAAGATGAAGAAGTTGGACGTAAGTATGATGTCTAAAAGTTGGGATACTAAATCAATTTCATTTTTGGGTGCTCCCAAACGATCTAACATTAGTGAAATCCATTCAATAGCCTCCAGGTGAGGTATAGACGTGTATAGATCTATGACGTCAATAGTAAGGAAGTTCAGTGAGTCGCTGTAATCAATTTCACTTATCTTTTTTAAAAATGTCCACGAGTCCTTGCAAATGTGTGATATTTTCTTAATATATTTGCTCAGGATAATTTCTACAAATTGGGCACTGGGGTATGTAAAAGAGACTCGGCTATCAATCAATGCCCGGATTGGTGGATTAACCAAGTTTTTATGAATTTTTGGTATACCAAAAAGTTACTGGTGTCCTAGGCATTGTGATGTCAATGTAATTGTAGGTGTCAATATCAATGCACCCACTAATAAATAGGTCCCTTAAAAAACCCCTAGTCCTAGAAATTGACATGTTCATCTCATTCAGTGACGATGAACTATAAGCTGGACTATCGAGGACAGTTTCCATTTTACTAATATATAGGAAGTTGTCAAAGATTACAAGCCCACCTCCTTTGTCAGGTTTTACTACCCTGACCGGTGCTTTACATAAGTTTTCCAAGCCTTGTAGTTGCTCTTCTGTGATGTTATAGTCTAACCGGTCGTTTTTAGTATGTGAAAAAGTGACCATTTGTCTAAGGTCCAATTCACAAGTTTTTTCAAAAAGTGTTAAAATGTTGTGTAGTGGGGGGTTATAAGTACTAGCTAATTTCAAATTAGTATTCATATTAGTAACATCATTGTTAAACATTACATGCAAATTCAGTTTCCTGACAAAGCATTTCAAGTCAATCAACGTCTTAACAAGGTTACATTTAGTTGTAGGAACAAAAGTGTTCCCGAATGCTAGTAGTTCTATCAGGGATGGAGGCACGTGAAAGCTAGAAAAATTATAGATTTTAAAGTCGCCTTTTTCATTCGTTAAGATACTTAAGTCACCTAACATGTTGTTGTTAGTGATAGGTGTTGAATTGGGAGTAGAGTCACCTGTTACTATCGTCTGGACCAGTTCTTGTTGTAATAAGGGCGCTGTTTCGGGTTCCCTAAAAAATGCCTTCCCTGATTTTCATACCTTTGTTGGTTGTGTTGTTGCCCACTCCTGGTGTTATGCACTTTCACATAGTTGCCACGTGGAGGTGCACCTGAGTTAAAGTTCATTCCTGTTTCATCCCAGTCATCACCTCCACTTAGGTTTGGCTCATTGTTTTCATTCCCAGTTTCTGTAATAGTACTGTCAACTTGAGTATTAGTTGAAGCCATTAGTTTAGGATAAGCTGTTCCATTAGAATAGCTCAACCTATCCCTTGCCATTTTTTTATTTTTGTTCACTTTTAACTTATCCACTAAACTGTCTATACTGGAAAAAATACGAGAGTAATCGTATTTATATCTATCGAAGTGCAAGTTTTGTTTTAAGGAACTGTCCAGTTGGTTGACTTCTTCAATTAATCTCATAATATGTGTGCTGTAATGTTTAGAGATCAATTCCATAAGCTCAATTCCTTGTTTGTCAAACAATGTCCTTAAGTCAGCACAAAAATATTCGATTCACTAGCTGTACCATCCCCCCTGTTGAGACATGGCACTGCCCATGGCTCAACAAAGCTGCATATCTAAATAAATTAGACGGCAATATCGGTTTTCTTTCTTTGGAAATGTACAGTCCATTCTCAAGAATTGCACCTCGTTTTACCCATTTTTGTTTTTCTGCTCTTGTAGTAAGTGTCTGCATTGTTTTTAACATGTCTAAATCTAAAATCTCAGAGGGTTGTAATTCCTCATTTAAAAGTAAAGTTTCTGAGTCTGAGGCTGCTTGCTTTGCAGCTGCATCAGCTCATGCATTGCCTTTCGAAATCTTATTCTGCTGTTTTGTATGAGCTACACATTTACAAATAGCTACTTTGGTAGGTAACTGAATAGATTCTAATAACTCCAAAATAAATTGCGCATCATTAATAGGTTTTCCACTGGATGTTATCATTCCTCTATTTTTCCATTGTTGTGCAAATACATGTACTGTAGAAAAAGCATACTGACTATCAGTATATATGTTCACACTTTTATTTTTTGCTAAAGTACATGCCCTTGTCAAAGCTACCAATTCTGCTGCTTGTGCAGATAAGTTGTGTGGTAAGGACTGAGCTTCTAAAATTTCAGTGTCTGTAACTACTGCATACCCCACCAGATTCTTCCCTGTAGGACCCCTTCTGCATGAGCCGTCCACGTAATATGTCACCTTGGCATTATCCAAGGGCATATCTGTAAGATCTTGTCTAGGTAAAGCTAACTGTTCAATTTCCTGCAGGCAGCTGTGTGGTGTGCCCTCCGCTGGAGTTGGAAGTAATGTCGATGGATTCAATGTCGTACATTGTTCAATTGTCATATGAGGTTGGCTCAGCAGTATAGTCATACATGAAAGATGTCTAGCAGGAGAAATGTATGCCACTTTCTCTTGCAGTAAAATTATTGCAACTGCATGAGGCACTCTCAATGTGAGAGGGTGGAATAACACCACTGAGGCCGAAGCCTGTACTGCCATTGCAGCTGCAACTACTGCTTGTACACAGTGAGGCAAAGATTGCGCCACTGGGACTAAGTGTGATGAATAGTAGGCTATGGGGCATTGCTTGTCCCCATGTTGTTGCATCAATACTGACGTCATATACCCTTGCTTACAATCTACGGTCTGAAAGAACCGTTTGTGATAATTTGGAAGTCCTAAAACTAATGAAGAAGCTATTAACTGCTTCAACCTGCAGAAAGCCATTTCTGCTTCAGTTGTCCATTGTAAAATGTCTTGTGCTGCCATTGGTGTCTTATATATCAAGTCAGTCAGTGGAGCAGATTCCAAAGCATAATTTGGTATCCAGCTCCAACAAAAATTAGTTGTACCTAAGAAAGGCATAATTTCTTTCTTGGTTGTTGGTTTGGGTGCTTGCAAAATTGCTGTTTTTCTTTCCTCATCTAGTATTCTACCTTCATTGGATATTACATATCTTAGGTATCTAACTTGTTTTCTCCAAAGTTGTAACTTACTTTTGTTTACTTTGTGTCCTTGTGTTGCTAAAAATTTCAATAATGCTACAGTATCCTCCCTGTACTGTTGTTTGGTGGGGGCTGCTAGCAAGATGTCATCTACATAAAGTAGAATTTGACTACCTCCCAGTGGGGTAAACCCTGCCAGGTTGCTAGCCATTTCTTGTGCAAAGATTGTTGGGCTCTCACAATATCCCTGCGGTAGTCGAGTATACGTATACCTTTTACTCTGAAATGTAAATGCAAACTAACAAAGTATGTGGGTCTGGCACTGTGGGTGCTCTAGGTATTACTGCATTGTTTACAGCTTGTAAATCTTGTACCATCCGCCATTCCCCGTTTGCTTTTTTAACAGGAAATAGGGGTGTATTACATGGTGAATCAGGAGATTCTACCAGTACTCCTTCTTTAAGTAATGCTGCTATTATAGGCTTAATTCCTATTTCTGCATCCTTTCTCAAAGGGTATTGTCTTTTCTGTGGTCTAAAAGCTGACTTTGGGGTAATTGTAACTGGTCCTGCTGTTCGAATAAGTCCTACATCTGACTTGCCTTTTGACCAGAGAGTTATTGGAATTTCACATAAGGTCTTTTCTTCTTCTTCTAATAAGAATGCTAATCAGCTGTCCTCGCTAGATTGCAAGTGTACAGCTGGATGTGTCTGTGTCAACCAATTCAGTTTTTGTTTTTGTATCCCTTGTTCTGACCGTTCTAAATCAGTCTGTTTCTCCCATCTTGTTACTTTTTCTCCTAAATCTGCCCATTTAACACCTTTGTTCTTTGTCAAGCTGACATGTGGCAACCGACTTGATCTATACAATGCAAGGAATTCTTGAGGTAATGAACAGCTAACTACACTGTTCCCCTCAGCATCCCAGTACAAAGTACGCAAAACCAATCTAGTTGCACGATTTCTAAACAATTCTTGCTCATACTCTCTATCAGGTCCTGGTGTAGTACAGTAGTATAGAGTACAGTGTAACAAATGCTGTCGATCAGTGTCAAGGGAGGGGGCATTACTGATGGCTACGTTCATCAGTTCCTCGGTTACTGCCCCTGGACCAGTCGTGACTAGGTCCTGGCTGTACCAGTAAAATGTTTCACCCTCCGGTTGCACTACAAAGGTATCCATTTGTCTCTGTGCCTCCATACCTTGTACAGTTGGAACTACTGCTATGCCAAATATCTGCATAAGGTCCCTGCCCAATAGGTTTACTGGACACTTTGCAGAAACAACTATTTTACTTCTCTGGGTCATACCTGAAACAGGGTCAGTTATTGCTATATCATGGAAAAGTGGTTCCCTGTACAGCTGTCCATTTGCGGCTTTTACTTGTATATAATCAGGTGATTCGGATTGTTCTGGAAACTTGGAGGGGTGTATCAAAGTCCATGATGCTCCTGAGTCACACAGGAATTTGACTTCCTTTCCCTCCACCAGAAGTGTAACTTCTGGTTTTGTATCTGCCAAGTAGCGCTCTAAGCTCAATAATGCTAAATCCAAAATTTTACTTTCTTCATCCTCCATATCTACTTGCACTTCCTCTACTCCTTCTATCACATTTACATGTGTTTTCTGTTTATTAACTTTTCCTGATGATTTCTGACTTTTATTTGATGTATCCTCACTATCATATAGTCAGTCTTCATCTCCCTTATCTTCTGTGATTACCTTTTTGTTTTGCCTACAATCCCTTGCTAGATGTCCTTTTTTCCCGCACTTGAAGCATTCACCTTTCTTTTTCCTCTCTTCAAAATCTTCTGATCGTTTGTCAGACTGTTTGTTTCCCTGGGCATTCTTCTTGCCCTTTTTACCTGACTGTAATACAAATACTTCAGCTCCATCTTCAGCAGTGAAGACTTGTGCCTTCTTTTTCTTTTTACTATTAAAATGTCTCTCAGCATGTCTAGCGTATTCGAGTAAGGCTTGTAGCCTCCTGTTCGATGATCTATCATATGCTTCGTAATGAAGCTACTAATAGGTACAATGCAACCTTTCAAAATGCATTTTTAATTGTTGTTCATACGGGAATCATTCGTTTGGTTCTCAGGAACCGACATACCGCTATGATTATTAAAACATTCTAATAATCTAGCATAATATCCATCTATTGTCTCATTTTCCTGTTGTATGCATTGATTAATGCAAGTCCAGTCTGCTCTGGGTTTCCATTTCTCAGAGATTCGGTCTGTCAGACCTTTCACTCTGTTGTCTAACTCTGCGTCACTATGTGGGAGTGGTCTAAGATCTGCATTACGAGGATTCCAGGTGCCACAAATCATGTGCCAATCTGGACCTATAATTTGTCTTACTACTTTTTCTACTTCTTCCCCATTCAAGTGGTAACTTAACCTCATGCCTTGTAAATCTTCTAAAAAATTCGTAAAATTAACTTTCGGATGGGGGATTCCCTCAGTAGCCTTCCGGATATCTTCCGGTGTGCATGGTCTATATACTAAGAGTGTTGGATCCTGCCCTTCCTGTCCTACCTGAGGATTTGGAACTTCTATAAGTGGGCATATTTCTTCCTCACTCTCATCCTGTAGATTTCTCTATATTTGGTATGATTCTGTGTCCCTATGTGTTTTACGTTTTCGGGACCTAGTCTCAATAGGATCTCTAAAAAATGGTTGTGGTCTTTCTGAAACTTCAGGATAACGCGGAGGCGGACCAGCCTGTCCACTCGCTTCATATCCTAAAAAAGGTAAGGGAGGGGGTAAGGGAGGAGGAGGAGGAGCTGTCGCTATTACCAAGTTATTATCCTCTTTGTCAAAAAATAATGTTTTTGAATTTTTAAGCTTCTGTTCTCTACGATTTGCTTCCTCAATCCACCTGTGTGCTTGAGGTATGCCTAGTTGGCATTGCTTTTTTGCCTGACATCCTGCATCAGATTTAAGCTGTTTAAAGAGTTTAACTAGTGAAGATTTATCTAGTTTACCATCAAATTCATATTTATTAACCCATTTCGTATAATACCTAACATTATCAGAACGTTGTAATTGCATGTATTTTGCGTCTTCGGTTAGGGGTGGATCTCGCAAGGTTTTAGTGCACTGATTACCCATGTCAAAGAAAATGTTACGTAACCCTTTTTTATCACGTGATATCAAGTTCTTAGTTCCTGTTCACAGTTTATCTAGAATAACTGTCTACCTTATTCTTTTACCCTGATCTATGACCAAATATACAGTACTTCCTTTTGTCCCTGATCTGCAAAACAAATTTTGACAACAATATACTGTACCCTAGTCCCTGATCTAAAACAGAAAAAAGGCAAATTCTTCCTACCTGAGCCTCCGGTATTGAAAATCGTTCAAGTTCCACTTTTCGGCCACAGATCAGAAAGTGGCCAGCCTCTTTACACACGACAATTCAGTCGGAGGTCTTTTCACTCAAGAAGAACCATTTTGGTAACTTCTCCTGCGCAGTATTCGACCACCGATATGCTCTAATCTGCAGCTTACCAAGGGAATTCCGTCTTGAGAAGGCCCAAACTGTTAAATGAAATTAATAATTCAATACACAGGAGGTTCAGATTCAAATGTTTACTAGTGTACACCAGGAGGCAAAAAACCATACAAGTACAGAATTTTGTCTGACATGAAACAGGAATCACACAATTTTATATAGGTTTAACATTCAAGCTATGCCCACCTTACTGACGTGACATGTCACAGGGCATCTACATCACTTTAGCTTACAAGCCTCTATTCTTTTAATCTGCTGATGCAGTATGTTTTAAAAAACTTTTCCTCTAGATACAATACGGCCTTGCTATCCAGCTGGTCAGTCATAATGTCTTTCTGTAAAGTTACTTGTTCAAAGTTTCATATCAGTTCGAATACAATAGCAGCTTCAGTCTTTTAATGTATGTCTTTGTTCTCTGTTATACTTTCTCACACAGCTGCGTGCTATCTAAGTAACACATATACAAGGCCAGATCATCCCAACAGGAAAGAGCAGAAGATTTCATTATTTCACACATTTAATTTCCTGACCAAGCAGATAATCACTTGTGAAAAGCATAAACATTAAAACTTGCTAAGCTAGCATTCTGTCAGGGTCAGAGATCAGCTTTTGCTTCAAGCCACACTGCAGTTTCAAAACTACTTCACATTTAGACATGAATTAATTTTACTACTATAAGATTAATAGAATAAAATGCATTAATTACTACTTTGCTTTTAAGCTAGCATTTCTCATGTATTCAAATACACATTTTTCTAACAATATATATATATATATATATATATATATATATATATATGTGTGTGTGTGTGTGTGTGTGTGTGTGTGTGTGTGTGTGTGTGTGTGTGTGTGTGTGTGTGTCTAAATATACACATGTATACAGCTAGGATATGATACAGTAGTTACGAATTACATATGTTCACAGGCCGTGCATAATGGAGTGAGGGGTCCAATCAACAAATGTGTAACACGTAGCATCAACCCTTCCCAGTTAGTCCGGTGAGACATACAGACACACAATAAAAGTAAACACACCACTGCTTCCCAGACCACTGGCAGGATACTACCAGTGGGAGAGACCTGCCAGGTCTAATCTTGAAGCAAAGCCATCAATGTCCCTTGTGAGACACCCCAAAAATTACTGATCATCGGAGTCAGTCCCTGTAATGATTCATCAAACCAGGCTGTAGACGTACATGGACCAGTAGGTTGTGCAAGCCTAATAACCCATGGGTCGACACAACGTACGACATGTGTCTCGACACTTGCAGAGTGGGCAGTGTGTATTGGTGTGTGTATACCCCACCTGCACCCACAGTAAGAATGAGTGCTGTAGACGAGGGGTAGGTGGGGGAACTATGGGTATGCAATTATGGGCCTAGGCATGCAGGTGTTGGCTGGCACAGTCATATTAAGACCACCCCGGGGATGTAAGTAATATTCCAAAATGGGCAGAGCTTATACCCATACCTCTCAACCCCTAAGAGCAAATCCACTGGACAGGACATAAACCATTGGGGGAACAAATAGGGACCATACCTCTTAACTCTCCCTGATTTCCAGAGACGTCCCTGATTTTGACTCAAATTCGAACTCTGTCCCTCTTAATCCCTCCTAAAACTAGTGACTTTTGGAGGAAAGGTGGTGAATTACACGTAATGAATAATGACAATAATCAAGAGTTATAAACTTCTTTTACCTCAGAAAATGTGTATTAATTCATATGCTCTGAGTCTGTCAATGTTTCAAGTTAATAGCATTAATATTATAAATGTGTCCCTGATTGTCCATGATATTGTCATGACTTGTCCCTGATTCAGTTGATATTTGTCCCCAATCATTTGAGAGGTCTGATAGGGACAGAAAGCACATATTCCACTTACAACCTTAGAAGGAAGATAGAATAATAGGTATGCAGTAGCATGATTCGTCTGAAGGATGTGGGTTCCAAAACCCAATTACTTGTCTGTATTTAATGGTGTCAGTTCCCAGGTATTAGCTAGACAGGTACAGATTGTAAGAGGAACACACCAATAGTATGAAGCAAACTCTGGACAGGACGCGGATGCCGTACAGTCGACTGGCATGCTTATGCCTAATGGGCAGCCATTCCCGATACTGTAGGCATGTAATCCAATGTAATAGGCATCACAAGGTAATATCATAGTCCTCACTCCCACCCAGGGGTGTGAGTGCCAGATGCAAACACCAAATGCAGTGCATTGGCAAGTGCGGGAGCAAGCGAGTGTAAGCCTGTTTGGGCACCGGTATGCAAGTATCACACTGGTGAAGAAATGTAGAGGCTAACTGAGTGTAAGAAACTGTAACCGGAGGTTAGCATTGTTTAGCTCCACGCAAACTCATGCACACTGGCTCACAACTGCTTTAAAGTGCCTTAATCACTCTGTACCCAACAGCTCGTGTTCTGACCAGCAACAAAATAACCAGCCTATGCAAGGCTAGAACACAGAACCCTGTACATCACAGTCATAGTAGTAAACCACTACGCCATGATATTAATACATATAAAGGGGGTATCAGAAAACTAATCGTCACAACAGGGAAACAAATCAAATATGTGAACTGAATCTATGTACAGTGTAATGCTCTATAACCTGCCACAGACCATAAATATGTGATTTGGAGTACTGCAGTAAACATAGAGTTGAGGTTTCACTGTAATAAGGTTCTGAAGTCCCCAGGACCCCATACAGTGTATGTACACATGTATGATGGATACCAGACAAATATATAGCCTGTAATGAGTAAGACATCATTGACAAAAGTCAAATATAATGCTAGATAACCAATAAGCAATGCTAACTGCAGCACAGCCCAACTAAATACTTGTAAGCAATGTGTAGGGAAGCCAATACAATATGCCCACAAGTACACCTCTTTAAGCAGTGCCAACCTAAAGTAAGCAGGTGTGCCCACAGCTTAGCCTTTACGAAACCAGCCAATTACAGAAAAGCGCAGGAATCTGGCACTACTTAAACCAAAGAGGCGGGAATATGGCTCATAACTGTTTGTGGCATCCCCCTGCAGGCAGAATGGCTGGAGTGGGAGAAGGCACTCGCTTCAGAGCGAGGCGCTGGTGCATCCAGGAGTCCAAATTCATGGTATGGCTCTTGGTAAAGCACCATGACAGGAGACTACTGCAGGGCTAGTACCAGAGCTGGCAATACAAAACAGAGGCCTGGGACAGTCTTGCCCGTGACCTCACTAGTGCCACAGGTATCCCCCGGACTGGTGAACAGGTCAGGCACCACCATGCAGACCTGAAGCGGCTGAGGGGGGGGGGTGTCATGGAACAGTGGATCTAGGAAGCAAGGCAGATGCAGAATGCCCCAGAACTGAGTAAGTACTCCTTCCACTATGTAGTTAATAATTGCCTATCTTGTGTATACTATGGATAGGTATGGCTAAATATCACTGTACTTCTCTGACAGCTGCAGATGAGCGTGCTGCAAAACAGCAAGCCTATGATGCTAGGCTGCAAAGGATGTGTCGCGAGGCAGGTTAGTAAATAGCCTGCATGTACTGTCATACAACATAAATGTAAGAGCCTTAGAAAGTGCTGTGCCAGTATACAGAATAGTGAAATATGCTGCAAATAAAGGTGTAACCCCTGCATTGCTTCTGTTTACTCTGCAGTCATATGTTGTTGTACTGTTGCAGTTATTAAATAGTACTGTTGTAGTAAGCAGTGTTACCCACACTATGGTATGCAGATAAAATGTGTATGAAGTGCTGTATAACAATGTTGGGAAGTGCAAAGAGGTCAGTCATATTAGACAAAATACATTGCAAAGCCTCACAACAATTGTCTGATAGCATAATGTACAATGATCTTAACTGTAACGCTTTTGTCACACACAGCAGGGCTTTGGATCCCAGGAGCGCTAGTAAGTTTTGTATGCATAATCATTCCACACAACTGCACACAGTCTGTTAGAATATTCAGAGAGAAAGCTGTATGCATATTTACACTTGACAACTGTACAGATTTTGCTAGAATGCTTAAATAGAGAGTGGTATGCATATTCATACCCCTCAACTGTTCCAATCTGCCCAGTATGTCCTGATAAATGGCCCACATCACCTGCCTTTTGCCCTGTTCCCCTGACAAATTAGTGTGACGATCCAAGAAATGTAGGCAGCTGCTAATGACATATAACTGATAGTCAGACTTGTACATAATCAGAGAATGTACATGCAAACATACCTGTCATTCCAGCATCTCACCCAATGTATATGAGAGCAGTCTCAAAACATGTTGCATTAACACCTGCATCTAGTCAAGCCTGTACATGACACACGTCCCGTACATACTAATCTACAAACATAACATTGTACAATATAACGCCATTGGGTAGTGTAATAATATATGTAAGGGACAGACCCCTGCAGTGACTACAAATGTTGTGAAAACCACAAAGATTTATTCGTTGTTAATTGAACTCTCTCTCTCACCCCTACCATATGTGCAAAAATAACCAATTTATACAACTCATTTGGTATGTCTGCACTCCTAACCTTTATTGGGACATATGTCCTATTGGTTTATAAATTTCGAATACAACCAAAGCAAGGAAATCTTCAGGAAGGCAACAGAATTAAATTAGTATAAAATATTTATTTGACCAAAAAGAACGTAAGCACTTTCACGGTACTAAAAAAAACGCTTCATCAGACGTATATTCAAAAATGCAGTATCCATGTTTAAATAGTTAAAAGGCTCCTTTGTTTAATTAATTAACTGATTGTTCTATTACAGCCATTGGTTAGAAATTAATTGTTTTAACTATTTAAACATGGATACTGCATTTTTGAATATACGTCTGATGAAGCGTTTTTTTAGTACCGTGAAAGCGCTTACGTTCTTTTTGATCAAATAAATATTTTATACTAATTTAATCCTGTTGCCCTCCTGAAGATTTGCCTTGCTTTGGTTGTGTTCGAAATAGTATTTGGGCTGAATTCTAGTGGTTGTCTTTTGGGAGTTTTTTGTCTTGGTTTATAAATATTCACATCTGTTACTATGCATGTGCCATGTTAACATACTCCCATATTGCTGGCCTGTTGCCATCAATGAAACCTGCATGTTATTGTAATGGCCACTGTTTATCCATATATGCATGTGTTCTGCCTGCTCTGCAACATTTTATATCTGGTGCCCTGGGTAATGGGAATACCTATGCATGCTGTTATACCTAATCATGAATGCTGTTGACTATTACTAACCCGTATCTGCCTTAAACATAGTACAACATAGCTCATATGGGAAGGCAGGTCCCAGCGGACCCACCTGTCCCACCTCAGCTGGCCATGGCACCGGGCACCAGCACATCTAGGGTCGAGCCTGGGTCCTCCTCGTCTGTTGGTCCTGCACCACCTTCGGGTGGAACCACCGCAGGAGATGGGGCTCTGCCCCCCCTGGGAGCGGGAGTGGACAGGAACCTATCACCCGTGGTACGGTCCGGGCCATGGTGCGTAGGGAGCTCAACAGGGAGATTCGAGACTGCTTATGCCAGCTTGAGGGCCGAGTGGCACAACTAGAGGGTGAGCCTGCCCTCCTACACAGCCTCCAGCACAGCTACCTTCTGGGCTGTGAAGGTGCAGTGGTGATTGCCCATGGGTAGGGACCGCAGTCCCACTGTATCCATTTGAGGGATCATGGGCTTGTGACTTCCAAACATCCCTCCCCTTCCAAGGTGTTTCCCCCCACGTGTCATATACCGCCGCTGTACACATCTTGTTTTTCTTGTCTGTCATCCTACCCAACCTATCCTCCCTGATCATACCTACTCTCCTTCCCCAACATCCCACTCTCACCTAAACATAAAAGAAAAAAAGAGCAATCTGTTCCTGTAAAGCAAGCATGCCCTATACATAGCTGTCCATTTCTCACACTTGTCCACTGAACACATGTAAATGTTTCTAACTGCCATCACAACATACTATTGTTATCCTCACTCCTCTCTCAGGGATGTGAGTGTCCAAATGTACCGCCAAATTTATTGCATATGAACAGCCGTTACTGTAGAAGAAATGGACAGCTATGGACCTTCCCTACAACCTTCCTGCACATCCCTACCTATTTTCCCTACTGTCTTTCCCTCTTTGTGCCCCTTTTTCACCACTTTCCTATCAACTCTTTTTTCTTGTCTTTTAAAGAAATTAGAGCGGGGGTAAGCAGGTGTAAGCACTTTTAAGCAGCAGTTAGCGGGTTACAGCCTGTTTGTGTGGGGGTAAGCACTGCCTACACAGGTTAAGCTATCAAGAAGGTAACTGAGTGTAAGGAACTGTGACGAAAAGTAACCACTGCTTACAGTTGCACAAACCTGTGCACACCTGCTCACAACTGCTTAAAAGTGCCTTAATCACTCCATATCCAATGGCCCTTGTTCTGCCCAGCAACAAAATAAAGGGCTTCTGCAAGGCTCAAAACCAGGACCCTGAAGACCACAGCCAATATGATTTACCACTAAGCCCAGGCAGATATACAGACATCAAATGTTATCACAAACATATCATCCAGTACAGTCATTCAATAGTATAGGAAATGTATTCCATCATGTAGATGTATGTGTGCATGTTTATGTCCAGATATAGATACATACATATATATATAGATATATCAAGAACATCCCATGTGACAACAAAGCATTAAGAAAGAATGAAAAGGGAAACACCAGCAACTCCTGTATTACGTAGCGGTAATGCCCTATTTAATATAAAGACTCCCTCAGGCAGACATGTGTCATTAATACACGCAAACATTTTTACATTGGCCAAATACATTACTCTGTGCATTTTATTTACATTAACAAAACAGTTCCTGTCCAATCATTATGTGAGAAGAGTACTCTTGCAAGGTGCTGTGTGTGACATCATCATCATGAAAAAGGTAAATGGGGTAACCATAGAGGGACCGGTAGTGTCGTGTGTACAATGGGGTCATATGCATCACGTGTACCTGGAACCTTTAGGAGTTATGTGCATACCAGGATCGTGTGCCAGGGAGAGAGGAGTGAGGACAACAGTAGTATGTTGTGATGCAAATTAAAAAGGTTACGTGTGTCCAGTATGGGGCAAACATTGTTCTGGGAACAGATTGGCCTTTTGTTTCCATTTTCGTAAGGTGAGAGTGGGATGTTGGGGAAGGAGAGTAGGTATGCTTGTGGAGACTAGGTTGGGTAGGATGACAAACAAGACAGCATGCAGGGGCGGTATATGACACATGGGGGGATACACCTTGGATGGGGAGGGGTGTTCAGCAGTCACAAGCCCATGAGCCCCCAGATGGAAACAGTGGGACGGAGGTCCTCACCCATGGCCAGCCACCACTGCACCTTCACAGCCGCAAAGCCGGCTGTGCGGGGGGCTGTCTAGGAGGGGCAGGCTCACCATCTAAATGTGACACTGTGCCCTCGAGCTGGCATAGCTGGCCTCGAAACCCCTTATTGAGACCCCTACGCACCACATCTGGGACTGTACGATGGCTGACAAGTTCCTTCTGGACCTGCTCCCAGGGGGGACAAGCCCCATCCTCAGTGGCAATTCCACCAGAAGGTGGTGCAGAACCAACAGAGGTGGAGGTCCAAGGCTGGGCACCAGATGTGCTGGTGCCCGGTGCCATGGCCAGCTGAAGTGGAACAGGAGGTTCCGCCGGGACCTCTAATCCCATACAGCCTATGGTGTTGCAGTTTTAACACAGATATGGCTTAGTAATGGTCAACAGCATTCAGGATTACTTATAACAGCATGCATAGATATGACCATCAACCCAACACAACAGATGTCATACATTTGCAGAGGGAGCACAACACATGCATGTATACTGCATGACATCTGTACAAAGCGTAGAAGACTTGTGACTGCAGCTATGAACAGTGGCCCATTAGTGGCATGTCACTGTGAGAACCCCAGACAGTGACTGTCATACCACTGTTTTATGTGACATATGTCCAAACAGGGATGCAATGGCAGTAACTCACATCACTATCACCATGCACAGACAGCAATCCTCACACTATGCATCTGCAGTTCACAGATGTGTGCTCAGTAAGTATCACAAGAAACAAATGGTTCCACACCCTGACCAGTCCACAGATGGCCCTACAAATGGGGGTTTGCTCACAAACAGAGCACTGTCTTGTCAGTTTTAAAACATGCAGACTAGCCATTACCACACACAACCTGTTAAATTGGCAGTAGTCTCAATGAAGCATAGCTATACTTACATGCTGTAGTCATGTCTGGCACATCACCCTCCTGTCTTTAGGCTATTTACCACTGTGCATGTTGTTTGAGGAATATCCAGATATCATCTGTGAAGCTGTTTACCAAACACCAGATCCAGGATCCACTCACAATGACTGTCATGGGCAAACACCAACATGATGTTCCTAGATATTGTACTGTGTATTCATGCGACTGGCTATGGGAACGTCACCACAGTTGCTCCACATGCAATCAGCTAGAGAAGGACTGCAATAGGTGCAGAGGCCATCACCTGATCATGACCATCACGTACAAAACACAAGCTGCTGCTAAGTAGGTGTACAACTCCACATCCACCAGAGAGTGTGTGGGAGGGACAGACAGAGACAAAGTACATCAGAGAGGGGCTTGGAAACTAAAACCTAAGCATCATCTGTCACACACCTACCAGTACAGGGGTTCAAACCCCTGACTGACTAGCTATTACTATTACAAGTGCATGCAGTTACTCCATGTGCCACATAGCTGACATGCTGGTGTGTTGTAAGAACATATATGTGTGTTGGTGAACGGCATCTGCAACAGAGATATAGTAGACATCCATTAGGTGTAGCACACATGGCTGTCCACATGAATAGATGTCATTGTCAACACAACCACATTCTCTAAGGACTCAGACACATTGCCACACTTTGCCAGGCTCACAAATACACTTCCTAACTACTTAGTTTGCCGCACTGCAGTAATGCACAGGTATTACATGCACCACAGGGGATAGCCTGAAGTTCTATGGGCTAGGGCATGTGAACATCTGACATCAGTCAGTATGCCAATGGGAGTTATACTGGGTGTGACTGTGGTTGGGAACATCATACCCCACACACAGACACAAGGTGCCAGTACTGACATGCATGTGTGCATTGCTTCATGGGTGTGTAGTGGTTGGTTGTGCAAGATGGCTGTACAAGGCTGGGTGAGGGGTAATCCTTGGCATCATGCCACCTAACAATGGGGTGCAGTGTGGTTCAGGGATGTAGTGTCTGCAATGCCCCACACAGGTGGGTATTGTATGAACTGTCCTGTCATCCTGGTTACCGTTGTGCGTGGCCATTGCTTTGCAATGCATGCCATGTCTGTGATTGATAGTCCTTGACATGGACATTACCTGGGATGTGCATGTCCTACAATAATGTACAGTGACATGTACAAGTGTACCTGGTTTGCCTGGCACATGTGTACACAGACTGTTATCATCAGATGTGCCAATACTGGCCTGGTGTGGCAGGACCTGTTAATAGACAGCAGGTTGACCCTGTAACTGCATTGATAGCATGATACAGGTATTCCCTGGTGTCAGTGGCATCTGTCCATACAGGGCATGTGTGTAAGGCATTGTATGTCCTTTGTAGATCACATTTGATGGCACCACATATGTTGCAGGCATCCAGTGGGGAACATAGTGAAGGTGCATTGTCCACAATTATGTGTCTATTGTACTGCTGGACAGGGTGCCATGCCCTCTGCAGCCCACTGCAATCACACCATGCCGACTATCTGTCAACAATATGCAGGGTACTAGCAACATAGCGGGATATTCTAAGCAAGTGTGTTTGTGTATGACATATGAGTTCAGACTGGTATTCCGGATAATAGTAGGGTTGCATACTTTGTTCACCAGGCCATTTGCCAGATGTAGAGGTATTGCTTGCCAACCCAGACCCTTGGCTGACTGACATCTGTACTCCTTGTGAGGTGGACATTGTGACATATAATATGGCCACCATATAGGAAAACTACAAATCCCGTTCCCCCACATACACACACACACACATACACCTGCGTCTTGGAATAGAACTACTACCTAACTAGTTTATCACACTACAGCATTACACAGCATACACACATGCCTGTGTCTTGGAATAGAAGTACTACCTAACTAGTTTATCACACTACAGCATTACACAGTTACAGCACGTGCTATGGAGATTACTGGGTTGCAGTGGTCCCAGAGGTGTATTTCTAGGTGGGTGACATCAGCAGGATTGCCAAAGGTGAGTATGTGAATTGTAAGGAGTGTGCATACTCTAAAAAGCATTGTTTTCTTTCTCAAGTAGACAGACACACAAACAGTTGGCATGTCTGGGATTTGAACACCTACCAAACTAGTTTATCACACTACAACATTACATAGTTACAGCACCCGCTATGGAGATGACTGGAGTACAGCAGTCCCAGAGGTGTATTTCTAGGTGGTTGACATCAGCAGGATTGCCAAAGATGAGTATGTGAATTGTTAGGAGGGTGCGTACTCTAAAAAGCATTGTTTCTTTCTCAGGCAGACACACACACACAGTTGGCATGTCTGGGAGTAACACACCTACCAAACTAGTCACACTACAGCATTATGTAGTTATAGCAAGTGCTACAGAGATTACTGTGGTACAACACTCCCAGAGGTGTATTTCTAGGTGGGTGACATCAGCAGGATTGCCAAAGGTGAGTATGTAAATTGTTAGGAGTGTGCATACTCTAAAAATCATTGATTCTTTCTCAGGCAGACAGATACACACACACACACAGTTGGCATGTCTGGGAATAGAACACCTACCAAACTAGTTTATCACACTACAGCATTATGCAGTTACAGCATGCATTATGGAGATTACTGGGGTACAGTAGTCCGAGAGGTGTATTTCTAGGTGGGTGACATCACCAGGATTGCCAAAGGTGAGTATGTAAATTTTTAGGAGTGTGCATACTCTAAAAAGCATTGATTCTTTCTCAGGCAGACAGATACACACACAGTTGGCATGTCTGGGAATAGAACACCTACCAAACTAGTTTATCACACTACAGCATTACGCAGTTACAGCATGCATTATGGAGATTACTGGGGTACAGTAGTCCCAGAGGTGTATTTCTAGGTGGGTGACATCAGCAAGATTGCCAAAGGTGAATATGTGAATTGTTAGGAGTGTGTGTACTCTAAGGATCATGGTTTCTTTCTCAGGTTCACACAGTTGGCATGTCTGAGATTAGAACACCTACCAAACTAGTTTATCATACTACAGCATTATGCAGTTACAGCACGTGCTACGGAGATTATTGGGATACAGCACTCCCAGAGGTGTATTCCTGGGTGGGTGACATCAGCAGGATTGACAAAGAAGGGCATTTCAAGTGTACTGTGAGTTATACATGTCTTTTACCTGTGTGTAGCCGCTGCTTACAATTGCAAAAACACATTTACACCCATTTACAACTACTTAAAAGTGTCTTACTCAGTCCTAATTGACATTATCAGCAAGCCTTGCAGGTCTTGAACCCTAGACCATGCACACCAAGGTCACTGGACTTACCACTAAGCCTTCTGGGTTGTATACATGTCTTATGGATTTTATAATACACATCTTACTACAGGTATTCCACAGTACTGAAAACAAATGGGACAGTCACTTTGTGTACATATGTACAGTACCCTTGAATGTACTGTACTCTGTGAAACAACATAGACAAGTCTACATATGTACAACTGTCATAACTAAATATATATATGCACATACGGGATGTGTACACGCACACACACACACACACATATATATATATATATATATATATATATATATATATATATATATATATATATATATATATATATATATATATATATATACATATACACAAACACCTATATATATATATATATATATATATATATATATATATATATATATATATATATATAATACATGTCTGAACACCCTATGTGACACAGAAGGTTTCCAAAGGAACTGATATGTACACAAAACAGAGGCATCTCTTGTTTTATATTGTTTACATATTAGTCAGTTCACCAGAGAAGGGATGGTTGTTGTGTATGTGGAGTTTGGGGTGTGGAATGATGGCTAAGGTAATCTACCCCAGGGATTGTGGAGTTTGGGTGGATGAATGATGGGTATGGACTTACACCCCGGTGACCATTTCTGTGTCACTGCTCGACAGTGGTGCAGGAAAATAACATACCCAACTGTAGTCATTCTTGACTGTCTATTCTTTTCTATTCCTAGCTATGTAATAATTTGTAGACTCCACTCACCACAAATGACTACCATGGTGTGCAGCATGTTCAAAGACATTACACATGTATATGCCTGGCTACAGAGTAGTCACAAACCCACACACGCACACACTTGCCAGTATTATGCATGCATGTCTTGCCTATGTAAAGGTAACTAGTAGAGTGGTATGCAGTTGGGGTATGTGCCACAGAACCCATACAATTACTCTTACTCTGATTCCACTTCTGAGCTGGGTGGCATCACAGGACTGATTACTTGCAGTGGGGAGGGGGAAAAGAGAGGTTTAGCAGTTGACAAGAATAAAGGCCAGTGCAAAAGGTGGTATCTCTTTGGAATGTTGCAAAACCTGCTGTCATGACAGGATGCAGTCACAACTACACACACACGACCACACTCAGCCATTTGCTGACACACACAAAGTTACCAGTGGTTGGATCAGAACTCCTGCTGACATACAGATCTCTATTACAGTACTACACAGTTATGAGATGTGCCACAGAGATTACACATTTCAAGGCAGTCAGAATGCCCTTCTAAGATTGAGGATAGGACAACAACAGGGATACTGACAGTCAAGATGTACATAGCTGTAAACCTGTGTGTTTAAAATAGGAGCCCATTACAACCTGTATGCACAAACAAGACACATCATCTGCAGGTGAGACATAGGTAGGCCTGAGAGGTATAGTTGAAGCACAACAAGCCCTGAACTGGAGTATGCCCATCTGTGGAATGGACAACTACTATCACTATACAGGGTTACAGTGATCATGCTCATACACATAGAATCACAGGGCTTGTTTGGATGCACTGACTCAAATTACACAAGGTGGAAGTGGGTACACTCATACACTTAGTAGCACAGGGCTGCTTGGGATGCACTCTGATTCTAACCACAGAAGGCCACAGTGTGCATGCTCATACACTTACATGTACAGAACACATTGTAATGGACTCCTATTGTAAACACACAGGTTTACAGCTATGTACATCTTAACTGTCAGTATATATGCACATCATACAGGTTTACTACCAGATACCTGTATGTGGCCCATAAATGATATATCTGTGTCTGTGCTGTGTGATAAACATGCCTACATGTATATGGAGTACTGACATATATATGTGAAGTATACACAATCATGCATGTGTGGAAGTGACAGACAATAGGTTAACTGGGACACACAGGTGGATGCTACCTACAGCATGTGTCACACACCTTGCTGCCCCAAAAGGCATACATTGATAGCAGGTTGTGGACAGTGGCATTATACTTGGAACAGTGGCATGTGCAAGCATGATATGTTAGCCCCATTGTGTAATAGTACTGAGGTGCAGGTGTCAAGATGACCTCTCCCGGTTGTGATAGTAGTTGTCATTATTAGCAGGACCGCTACACTAAGTATATCTGACATTGGTCATATACACAACGTCTGCTGCTGTCCGTCACCTTACATGTGGCATTTGATACCAGGCACATTACTGCCACTCGCAGTGATGTCATGGTATGAGTGGCAAATGCTTGACCAAAACAATGAGCCAATGTCCTGCTGTAATTATGAGGTTGTCCAGTGTCTGTCATTCTGGGCTGTCATGATTGAATGACAAGCCTTCGACACAGAGCACATGCATCCACATTTCAAGTGAGTGTGGATAATACCTAGGTCGCATTTACCCATATAGTTGCATTCCAAGCCAAAGTCCTACACACAGAAGTAACACCCTGACACCTACAAGACAATTGCATTGGATGCTTAGGCTAACTAGTGCTAGATGTGTGGCTTTCGTAATCCATTTGCTCAATGTAGAACTTACAATGGGGAATACTGACATCTGTGCAGTGAGGAACACCTGGCTGAAGGTTCTGTAGTGCACAATTGCACTACCACCATATAACTCAGATCCAGACATGTGGGCCATAACACTGGTACATGCCATTCCAGGTGGTGGTGTCCAAATATTCATAAAGGCTACTCACATGTAAAGACCACTACTCCAACATAACTCATCACAGATGAGTCAGGTACAGGTGACAGTGGCAAATGCTGCATTCTAGGTTATATCCTCTTATACATCCACCACCTTGTCCTCAGAATACCAACACACATCCATACATGTGGTATGACATAGTATGGTAGACCACCAGATAACCTTCGATTGGTGGACTGTACTTAGGCCTACATCAAGTGTGCAAAGTACCCATGTACTGACACAGTTGCATAATGTGTTATGCAATGCAATAATACCACTGTTTGTAACCAGGTCAGTTGTACACATACCAGGGTCCCTCAGATGTTGTCAGCATTAACACAGTCAACTGTTGCTGTACACCAGTAAACAACACCCTCATGGTTGGATATGACCTAACTGTACCTGCCCTGGATATGTACATCCCACACTCATACAACATAAATGAAAATACCATAGCTGTCATTGTCCTTTCTATACACAGGTGGCTACATTCATTACACACATGCACATGGCAGATAGCATGCTAACAGTACATAAGTGTTGATATCTATGTTAACAGAGGTAATAGTCCCTCTCTACTGGTCACCCATGACACCTAACATATCAGACAACAACCCATGTGGCATGTATGTCATTAGACATGTCCACCTAATGCAATGCCTACAAACATACCCAAATAACAGAATCATAGGACCTACATACGGCCTGTATTGATAGACTCAGGGAAATCCAGCTCTACTCTGTATGTTACTGAGTAGTTACAGGTGATATGTCTGTGACATGTACAGCCATGTGTGCCCACAGCTCCTACATATACCCCATGTCAACAATTGCAAGCCATGCATGCTGTGTACTGTCTGGACATTAGTCTTATTTTCACAATAGCCAGAACGTGCTGGGGTGAGATGTTTACAAGCCACAGACCTTGCACATGCTTGAATGAGTGTACTGCCTAGCTCTAACAGAGCACATTGCTGTGTGTGGCAAATATGATGTGCTCACTGTTGACCATTACAGTGCCCTGACTTCACCATGGAACTGTCAAGTAACAGTTTGTAGGATCATGAAATGGAATATTGCTGTGTGTGTGTCTTGCTGATATATGCTGTTGGCATATATGTACACTTGGCTACTCAGTGAAGGTGGTTGTGTGTCCTACCAGTACATGAATACAACATCCATTATGGTGTAATGCTCAGCTAGGTTTCACACATGGCATGGGGAAGATGTGGAGTGTTTCCTCTTGACCTGCTAGTCCACTTACTAATGTAGACTGCATATGTGTACATGCATTGATGTGTGTCTATATTCCATGCGTGTGAAGTGTCTGATGTTTGAAGGTGACTGTTGTCTTAGTACATCATGCTGTTGCAATGCAGCCTCAACATTGCCAACTGTATATGGTGATATGCTCAAAGTACAGTAAGCTGTACATTAGGTATGGACAGATGTTTGGACATGACTACTAAATGGTGGGGCATTGCAGCTGAATGATTACTGAGGACATCTCACAGGTGTGTTACAACCATTCCTACAATAATCTGTGTAACTGCTAAGCTATGGTTTTGTTAATCGAAGTGGAGGACAGATAATGTAGAATGCAGTAAGTGTGACACTAAAGGCAACCCTCTTGACACCTGTAACAGTAACACCTCCTCTGTGCATATATTGTGCATATATCAGCACAGTTGGCAAAGGAAAGAGTCAGTATGCTTTGTAGCACATGCAATAGTGCTGTACCTCTGTAATACCTATCATGAGATAGGCAGGTGTTTGATTCACAGTACTGGCACATGTGGGTGTGTGTCCATATATATCATGTATCGTGGGGAATACATCCCACATGTTTTTCACTCTCCTGAACACTGCTGTAGACATCAGTACAGAGTGAAGTGTAGAAAGAAAGGCATAGGCAAGTGGTTGAACCCCACACATGTCAAGTGTCTGTATGTGTGTGACATAGCTGTATATCTTTGTGAATGCCAGTGTGTGTGTGTGTGTGTGTGTGTGTGTGTGTGTGTGTGTGTGTGTGTGTGTGTGTGTGTGTGTGTATGGCTTTCTAGTCCCTGGAGTGAAGTTGTATTTTACCATAGTGAAATGTTAATGCCCCCTCCCTCCATCCACTCAATGCAATCTAGTATCCCTGTTGATATCATCAATCTTAGAAGGGCATTCTAACTGCCTGTTAACATGTACACCCTGGGGTGTGGCTTGTTGTTACATAGCCTACTGATGAACCCCCCCCCCACTCCCCACATACACTCACTGCACTCTAGTATCCCTGTTGATGTCCTTGGTCTTAGGCCATTCCGACTGCCTGTACATGTGAAATCTCTGTGGCACTTCTTGTAATTGCGTAGTACTATAATGATGATTTGCACATAGGCATGGGTTCTCATCCCAACACTGGCAACTGTATGTGTGTGTCAGTGTGTGTGTGTTACTGTGTCTGTGAATCCCTGAGTGTGTGGGTGTGTCTGTGTTTGCATTCTGTCATGGGAGCAGGTATTACTGCTTCCCAATGAGAAGCCACAATTTCCTGGCCTTTACCCTTGTCATCCACTATACCACTCTTTTCCCTGCTCCACGTAACTATACCTGCGATGTCACCCACTATGGATGCGATGGCTCTGAACACAGTAGCTTACTACACAGCTATCATGCTCTTGGATCATTAGAACAGTAAACATAATTGAAACATGGGAGATTATAACTGTGATGTGGAAGCTACAATGTGCATGCAGGTATTGTAATTCATAGATGTGAGTAGTCAACATGTACATATGGGACGCTAACTGCAAACACTGACATCCCCTGGCACATGTAATCACACCTGAAAGAGGAAAGCAGAACATCAAGATCAACATGCTGTTACTGTTGTTACACATGATACATACTGTAAAACATACAAAATGCATTCTAAAACTGTAATACATGGTATGTCTGCTGCCTGTCAACACTACTTAACAATATTAATCTACAATTGTCTTCCTAGTATGTTCACCCTGTGTATCAGACCATATGAGCATGTCCCTGCACCGATGGTGTGGATGACAGGGATGCTGCACAGGCATCATTATATTCACAGGGTGATACTGTCTGCCAGAGGCCTAGGCTGTGCCATTGGATGACATCATGTGTGTGGGTTAGGGCCTTTGATATCATTGGGCGTGTATGGATGTTATGAGTGTGTGTTGAGGTGCCCTACATTTGTTTCTGGTGTGTGTGTGTATGTATGCACACAGGTCTGGCATGTGGCTGGCCTACACAGGGGTATTATTGACAGCTGCAGACTGTACAGGGCAGGTTTCACAGTTCACGGTGTCTGGCCATGGCCACATGACCTGCGCCTGCCAGGGCTTGCACGAGCACTACCAGGCAGCGGTCCAGATTGGGTACTGTCTGAAAACACATGTCCACTGGAACCTTGTTCCTGTTGGGACCATCCAGGACCACGTGCACATGGCTTGCTGTGTCCTGGTGTGGTTAGCACAGCACCAGCTGCACTGCTGTTGCTACCACCACTATGGGAGTGGGCATGTGCAGTAGCATGTTCACGTAGACCTTCAACAGATGATGTAGCTGACCTACGTCCACATGCCCAATGCCTCACTCCCACCAGATGTTGCAGCACAGACATTCCACGCTTGAGGATTGACATGCCACGGTCAAGGACTCCCACCATGTCACTCAATCATCTATCCAAAACATCTGCAAGATGATGGTGAGCATTTACAATTGCCTGGATGTTGTCAGTTAAAGAACGGACAGCAGACCTCTGAAGCCTCAGACCGTCTCAGTTATGCCATTCAGCATGTGCCTGTGCCTCCATTACAGCCTGAAATATGCATCTGATGACACCAGCTGATGTGCTTTGTCTCACAGGGGCATGTTGGCCAGTGGTCCTCCTACGAGCAGCACTGGGCACATGCCTGTGTGGGACATCACCAATCAGTTGGCTGGGATCATGGTGTGCAGGCACACCTTCCATAGACTCCACACTTCCCTGTTCCATGCTACCACCCACCAACTGCCCTTCCTCTATTGCCACAGGTGATGGGGTATTTGTTGGCAGGGGAACTGTGTGCGAGGATGAGGGGGATACAGGTGGAATGGCAACCAATGGCACAGATTCAGCCCCTGACAACCCTGCCTGTGCCTCAATCATACTTTCTTCATCACTGCTAGAGTCTGTGGGGACACTAACATCAGGTGGACCGCAGGAGGGAAACGCACTTACATCAACACCTGTGAGGGGCAGACAAGAACTGTACATTACAAGTTATACCACGCAGGCACACAGACATAGAGATACACATGCTATGGCATCCAACGGCATGCAACATGCAGGTAATATGGCAGATGACATTCAGCCTAGACAATTAAAGTGGTAATTATCATACATCTCTGAGTTGCACACAACAGCAGGCATGTGTTATAGCAGACGATTACACCTTACACGATTATAGTGGTAGTTAGCATACATACCTGTGTTGCACCATTTGTGTTAGTAGCTTATGCCCCATACCTGCAACATAATGCATGCACTATGCACCATTGCACCGCACTGCCATGTTGTGTGCAACATACCCCACATGTTAATAGGCCATCGCTGACCTTTGTACTTCTGCCACTAATGCTTTGTGTTGGCCACTGTCCCAATGTGTGAGGACATGAGCAGAAGGGTATGTTGACTGAATGCTATGTTTGCCTGAGCCCCAGCTTGCATATCTCCCCCAATGCAGTGCATTCTGTTCAGCATTATTCCACCTACCCCTGACCTGAGTCTACAGACATTGTGCATGTGGCTGTACACACGTTTGACATGGCTGTCCCTACTTTGCAATGGTGCCACAGACCAGCACAGGTTTACAGTACACCGGCCTGATGTGTGGCATATGACCTTGCCAATCACATCTGGTATGACATCTCTTCTGCTGATGTGTTGAATGACATGCATACATGTGTAACACAATGGTGCCCTTTCAAATGTACAATATGGTAACGGTGTCCCAATGCATGGGACATGTTATACTAATATAGAAAGCGTAGTTCCAAATACAATAAAGGCTGTACTTGTACCCACGTATCATTCTATGTAGGTGATACAAACATCGATCTCACACGGATTAATAGAAAAATGTATTACCAAAAAATAAAAATAAAATGAATAATATACTTAAACACGTAGATTCAAAAAGAATAAAGACAAAGTAACTGATTTAGCGCTTTCATCTCCAACACCAGAGACTTCCTCAGAATCCAGTTACCATTCACAATTCTTACTTTATATATCACACATAATTAATTACTAATTGAACATTTGTCTGATTAATTGCTTATACTTATAAATTAAAGGGCTAGACTTCAATAATGAATTTCTGCAACACTGAAAAAACATTTTGAATAACATTGTGTTAAATAAGCCAACATACATACAAAGAATATATATTCATATATGTGTGTAATCAATATATATGTATATATAAGTATAAATATATAAATATATACACATTCAGTTTTGCCAAAGGCACGTTTGTAAATAAATAAATACATATTGACATGTTAACCAAAGAAACCCCCCCCCAAAAAAGTTAATAATTGATTGAATCAACAAATAAATAAATAAATATTTTGTTAAATACATATATCCAAAGTAAATGCATATGTCTATCTCAATATGTATATGTGTAAACATAAAGATATAACAAATATGTACTTGTTTGTACCTGTTTATAATATGTGCATATAAATAAGTATTAAAAATGTTTAGACAAGTCACCAAATGTTAATAATAAATAAGTAAATAAATAAATAATTAATTAATATAATACTAATAATTTATTTAAAATGATACTGATAGTTTTATTTAAAAATATTATACTAATAATTTTGTTTAAAAAATATAACAACTTGTTGAAGATTGTTGAAACTGACAGAAAAGTTGTGTTAATATCGCAATACCAAATTATATAGGTATAAATAAATAAATAAATAAATAAATCAATAAAATATATTACAACCCTAAAAACGTAGTTAAACCCTTTAGAAAGGAACATATTAAATAGTTCTATTCTAGAGGGTGTAGGCTTTACAGTTTTCCTTGTGTCTGGTCATTTTACCTTTTCTTTGGGTCTGCCGCCAAAATTTTTAACGCCGGAGTTATAGATATATGATTGTTTAATCCTTTTCCACTACATGCGTCTAATCTCAACTGCCAGATCATTTCCCTGTACTCTAGCTTAGTCTCCCAATCACCTCCTCTATCCATGGGTTCAATTTCCTCTAGCACCCAAAATTTGAAATCTGCCTGTTTACCTACCATTGCGTGCCTATATAATGCATTATTGTCGTTATGTTTGCTAATGTCCCTTGTGTGTTCATAAATTCTGTTCCTAAGATGGCGTTCAGTTTTGCCTATATAGTAACTCCAGCATACTTTACAGAATACTAAGTATACTACTCCTTTTGAGTAACAACTATTGTACCTTTTGGCTTTTAAAGTTATGTCCAAACTAGGTATTCTGATTTCTTTCAATCCAGCAATAAATGTGCATTGTGCACACCTACCGCATTTAAAAGTCCCATGTCTCTTGTTAGCCCGCCTGACACTAGTAGTTCTCTGTTCAATAATATTTTTGATATTCTTGTTCCTTCTAAAACTGTATTTTATATCACTTTGGAATACATCAGTTTTCGTTGCTATATTCCTGAACATCTCCCAGGTGTCATCAATACTTTTTCTCAACCATTTTACACCTTGATGGTATGTAATCGTCAAATAGGGTGTATCACTTACTTCAATTGAGTTAGGTGTATTAGAACTACTCTTGTCACTATTAGTAACTGTGGGCTTCACACACCCTTCTTTAGCTAACAAAGCGTTATATTTGTTACCTCTTTCTGATATTACGTATTCTTTTATAGGGCTGATGAAATCCATAGGATAGCCTCTTTCATAAAACATTTTTTCTACATTATCAATTTCTTTTAAAAAATCTGCATCGTCTGAGATCATTCTGGCAATCCTAATCATTTGTCCTTTTACTATGTTTTTCCTGAGTTGGTAAGGATGATCACTATTGAAATGTAGGTAGGCATTGGAATGATGTTCCTTTCTAAATACATTGGACATATAACATTTACTCTGATTATCCTTACTTAATTTAATATCTAAAAAATGTATTTCCTCTGCATCTGTTTGGTGTGTAAAATGCAAAAAGGTGGTTGTCTGGTTTATATATTGTATAAAATCTTGAATGTACTCATATGGACCAGACCATAAAACAAGTATATCGTCCAGAAAATGAAAATAATTACTAGTATATTGACTGTATATAGAGTTGAACACATATTTCTTTTCCCAAAATAACATAATGATGTTAGTGTACATAGGGGCACAAGCTGAGCCCTTGGCAACTCCTTCTTTCTGATGGTAGTAATCTCCCTCAAAATACACATAGTTATACTTTAATATCAGTTCCATACATTCCAAAACTGTTTTAAAATCAGCTCCTGTTACTAGTTTCAATTCAACAAGCACTTTTTCAAACCAGTCTAAACCAATGTCTTGAGGTATAACTGAAAACAATTCTTTAACATCAATAGTAATAAACAACATGTTATCTAAATAAGTACTCCCACCTATTTTTTTCAAAAAATCCCATGAATCAATCAGAATATGGTCATATTTAGTATTGAATCCTTTTAACATAGTGTCTACATAAATTGCCAAAGGCTGAGTTTTTGATCCCTGAGATGACACTATGGGTCTCACAGGTGGATTGTGTAGGGATTTATGTATTTTGGGTATACCAAAAATACCCAGAATGACGGGTTTTGGTACTTTTAAAAATTTATACAGTTCCATATCAATCATTCCTGTAAACAGATTGTCTTCCAGAATGAGATCTATCTTCCTGTATGAAATATTGATCTCATTCTATGTTACTGAACCATATTGCTCTTCCTTATCCAAAATATCCTTCATTTTCTTAATGTAATCCCATCTATCCATAATAACCACCCCTCCCCCTTTGTCAGGTTTCATGATACGAATTTTATCATTACTACTCAAGTCTCTAAGTAGTTTTTGTTCAGCATTAGTTAAATTACTTTTGTTTTTTTTATTATTAATATTATTGTTCTTATATCCATTTCGTATCCTATTTATGACACATTTTTCAAAATTTAAAATTTCGTATTGTAATGGGGGGTTGTAAGTACTATGTCTTGCTAAAGAATTCTCTCTATCTTGACCTACTCTGTCCTTAAATATATGTTTGAAATTTAATTTTCGTGTAAATAACTTGATATCTAATATAATGTTTTCAACTCTGGGTTTGTTGACTGGTACAAAGGTAAACCCTTTGGTAAATAATCTGAAAAAATCTTGATTAATCAATGTTTCAGTGTAATTAAATATATTAAAATTATTAAAAGTATGTATAGTGACATCCACATGTTCCTGTGCATCCAAAAATAATTCAGGACTGCAATCACTTGTTATATCTTGGCACAAAACCATGTCAAAGTCACCTATCTGTATACTCTCCCTGTATGCATTACCTGTGCATAGGTTTGTTGAGTCCGATTTCTCAACCTCTCTGACCTCCTGGGTTTGTCTATCCCTAAAGGGACATCGGTTCTGAGATTATTGTTATTTTCTATTGCATCAAAATGTTCTTCCTGTGAATATCTATGATATTCCATTGGGTTGGGATCCAACTGCCCCTGTTCCCATTGTCTAGGTTCCCAATTAGCACCTCTTCCAGCCCCTCTGTAACTTTTATTTTGGTTGTATCTTGTCCTGTGTGTTATATATGGGCCCTTCCCCTTTTCCTGGTTCCTAAATATATTCTCATCAGCATATGCATTTCCTTTCTCATAATCACCAAGGTCCCTTTCAAGTTTCTTTAGTTTTCTGTTAATATTCATATTGGTAGCAGAGTCGATGTCGTACAATACCCTAAAGTACAAATGCTTATACTCATCAACTCGAAACAATAAGTCAGTATTAATTTCACTGTATAGCTTATCTATTTCATTTTTAGTTTGTTCCATAACATCAGTGTTGCGTTTCATCATCAATTTTAACATAGCTAACCCACATTCATTTAAAATATCGCAAATACTTTTAAAAAATATTTTATCACCATTCACATTGTTCGGAAACTTGTTAAGTCTCAAACCTTTAGGTACTATCTTTTCTTTAATACATTTGTCAAAGTACCAATTTTCTACACTAAGCAATTTGAAGTTTAGTATCAATTTTTTAAAAATCTTACATTTGTCCTGATAGGTTAAGCTGTTTGCTGGTTCTTTCGTTTTTTCTTTTTCCTTTGTAAGAGCACATGATTTGTTTAACCATGTACTAAAATCCATTTCCTTATACATGTCCATGGCTTGCGCTTCCATTCTGTCATGAGTTCCATTAGAACGAAAGGTTGAAACATTATGCCCATCATTTTTTCTACTCGCGTTTTCCACCATACCTTCTCTACCTCTAGTTGCAGCGTCGCCTACCTCCGACATCATCCTAACAGCCCCCATCTCCTTCGGGCTGCTTTGCGCACAAGGTATACCATTAGAAGAACCCGTTAACGCAGTATCCGTTTGTGAGTGGGCTTGAATAACCCTTAATAGTTTGTTCAACATGTTACTGCTATCCATGTGCTGGGTTTGACTCCTCGTATCCGGAACACAGAGAAATACCAACTAGTAACCACACAACCAAAAGGCTGTAACGAAACAAAGTCCAATATAGAAAGCGTAGTTCCAAATACAATAAAGGCTGTCCTTGTACCCACGTATCACTCTATGTAGGTGATACAAACATCGATCTCACATGGATTAATAGAAAAATTTATTACCAAAAAATAAAAATAAAATGAATAATATACTTAAACACGTAGATTCAAAAAGAATAAAGACAAAGTAACTGATTTAGCGCTTTCATCTCCAACACCAGAGACTTCCTCAGAATCCAGTTACCATTCACAATTCTTACTTTATATATCACACATAATTAATTACTAATTGAACATTTGTCTGATTAATTGCTTATACTTATAAATTAAAGGGCTAGACTTCAATAATGAATTTCTGCAACACTGAAAAAACATTTTGAATATCATTGTGTTAAATAAGCCAACATGCATACAAAGAATATATATTCATATATGTGTGTAATCAATATATATGTATATATAAGTATAAATATATAAATATATACACATTCAGTTTTGCCAAAGGCACGTTTGTAAATAAAAAAATACATATTGACATGTTAACCAAAGAAAAAAAACCCAAAAAAGTTAATAATTGATTGAAACAACAAATAAATAAATAAATATTTTGTTAAATACATATATCCAAAGTAAATGCATATGTCTATCTCAATATGTATATGTGTAAACATAAAGATATAACAAATATGTACCTGTTTGTACCTGTTTATAATATGTGTATATAAATAAGTATTAAAAATGTTTAGACAAGTCACCAAATGTTAATAATAAATAAGTAAATAAATAAATAAATAATTAATATAATACTAATAATTTATTTAAAATGATACTGATAGTTTTATTTAAAAATATTATACTAATAATTTTGTTTAAAAAATATTACAACTTGTTGAAGATTGTTGAAACTGACAGAAAAGTTGTGTTAATATCGCAATACCAAATTATATAGGTATAAATAAATAAATAAATAAAATATATTACAACCTTAAAAACGTAGTTAAACCCTTTAGAAAGGAACCTATTAAATAGTTCTATTCTAGAGGTTGTAGGCTTTACAGTTTTCCTTGCGTCTGGTCATTTTACCTTTTCTTTGGGTCTGCCGCCAAAATTTTAAACGCCGGAGTTATAGATATATGATCGTTTAATCCTTTTCCACTACATGCGTCTAATCTCAACTGCCAGATCATTTCCCTGTACTCTAGCTTAGTCTCCCAATCACCTCCTCTAGCCTTGGGTTCAATTTCCTCTAGCACCCAAAATTTGAAATCTGCCTGTTTACATACCATTGCGTGCCTATATAATGCATTATTGTCGTTATGTTTGCTAATGTCCCTTGTGTGTTCATAAATTCTGTTCCTAAGATGGCGTTCAGTTTTGCCTATATAGTAAATCCAGCATACTTTACAGAATACTAAGTATACTACTCCTTTTGAGTAACAACTATTGTACCTTTTGGCTTTTAAAGTTATGTCCAAACTAGGTATTCTGATTTCTTTCAATCCAGCAATAAATGTGCATTGTGCACACCTACCGCATTTAAAAGTGCCATGTCTCTTGTTAGTCCCCTTGACACTAGTAGTTCTCTGTTCAATAATATTTTTGATATCTTTGTTCCTTCTAAAACTGTATTTTATATCACTTTGGAATACATCAGTTTTCGTTGCTATATTCCTGAACATCTCCCAGGTGTCATCAATACTTTTTCTCAACCATTTTACACCTTGATGGTATGTAATCGTCAAATAGGGTGTATCACTTACTACAATTGAGTTAGGTGTATTAGAACTACTCTTGTCACTATTAGTAACTGTGGGCTTCACACACCCTTCTTTAGCTAACAAAGCATTATATTTGTTACCTCTTTCTGATATTACGTATTCTTTTATAGGGCTAATGAAATCCATAGGATAGCCTCTTTCATAAAACATTTTTTCTACATTATCAATTTCTTTTAAAAAATCTGCATCGTCTGAGATCATTCTGGCCATCCTAGTCATTTGTCCTTTTACTATGTTTTTCCTGAGTTGGTAAGGATGATCACTATTGAAATGTAGGTAGGCATTGGAATGATGTTCCTTTCTAAATACATTGGACCTATAACATTTACTCTGATTATCCTTACTTAATTTAATATCTAAAAAATGTATTTCCTCTGCATCTGTTTGGTGTGTAAAATGCAAAAAGGTGGTTGTCTGGTTTATATATTGTATAAAATCTTGAATGTACTCATATGGACCAGACCATAAAACAAATATATCGTCCAGAAAACGAAAATAATTACTAATATATTGACTGTATATAGAGTTGAACACATATTTCTTTTCCCAAAATAACATAATGATGTTAGCGTACATAGGGGCACAAGCTGAGCCCATGACAACTCCTTCTTTCTGATGGTAGTAATCTCCCTCAAAATACACATAGTTATACTTTAATATCAGTTCCATACATTCCAAAACTGTTCTAAAATCAGCTCCTGTTACTAGTTTCAATTCAACAAGTACTTTTTCAAACCAGTCTAAACCAATGTCTTGAGGTATAACTGAAAACAATTCTTTAACATCAATAGTAATAAACAACATGTTATCTAAATAAGTACTCCCACCTATTTTTTTCAAAAAATCCCATGAATCAATCAGAATATGGTCATATTTAGTATTGAATCCTTTTAACATAGTGTCTACATAAATTGCCAAAGGCTGAGTTTTTGATCCCTGAGATGACACTATGGGTCTCATAGGTGGATTGTGTAGGGATTTATGTATTTTGGGTATACCAAAAATACCCGGAATGACGGGTTTTGGTACTTTTAAAAATTTATACAGTTCCATATCAATCATTCCTGTAAACAGATTGTCTTCCAGAATGAGATCTATCTTCCTGTATGAAATATTGATCTCATTCTTTGTTACTGAACCATATTGCTCTTCCTTATCCAAAATATCCTTAATTTTCTTAATGTAATCCCATCTATCCATAATAACCACCCCTCCCCCTTTGTCAGGTTTCATGATACGAATTTTATCATTACTACTCAAGTCTCTAAGTAGTTTTTGTTCAGCGTTAGTTAAATTACTTTTGTTTTTTTTATTATTAATATTATTGTTCTTATATCCATTTCATATCCTATTTATGACACATTTTTCAAAATTTAAAATTTCATATTGTAATGGGGGGTTGTAAGTACTATGTCCTGCTAAAGAATTCTCTCTATCTTGACCTACTCTGTCCTTAAATATATGTTTGAAATGTAATTTTCGTGTAAATAACTTGATATCTCATATAATGTTTTCAACTCTGGGTTTGTTGATGAAATCTGGACAATTTTTTCATGCACACATAGACACACAGATATGTACAAGAAGTGAATATATGTCCACATTTATGTATGTGAAGATTTACAAACATATCTATTGATACAAACATGTGTGTGGGCATTCATACCCAAGGGACATTTTTGTCATGACCTTTCTATATATGTGTATATGTGTATATATATATATATATATATATATATATATATATATATATATATATATATATGTACATATATGTATATATATATATATATATATATATATGCATATGTATATGCATGTATATGCGTATATGTGTGTATATGCATTTCTATTAGTTTCACTCTAGTTACAAGACATTTTCATTTGAGTATTAGATATCTTTATTGTAGTCAGAGACAAATTTTTAGTCCACGTTATTTATTTATTAGTGGGTTTTCCTCCATTTTCAACAACTTTGTCACAGGAGTCATCATTAAATGAGTGTCACAAATTTGTTCATTTGTGTCATCTGCTGTAGGTCCACACTTCCTCTATTTTATTTGATTTTATTGCATTCTATTAGTCACAGACGATTCAACGGTGTTTGGACTTGAATGCAAATGAGAGTGAATAACTTATTGTGAGAGATATCTGGTGATTTTTGTTCAATTGGGTTTATTTCTGGAGTTAACATCAGTGGAAATGTTTCCATGAGATCATCATAAGTCACCACTAAGACTGTTATCAACACTTCTGATTTTTTGATATCAAATTATCATGGTCTTATAAGTACGATGTAACATCGGGCTGAGTTGTTGTTGTTGTTGTCACTGCTATTTCAGTCAATAGGGTTATATATTTTTAAGTAATGAACACAGGTTTGTCATTGTCCATTCTAAAAGTTCTGATATTTGGTTAATATAGATTGATTTTTATTTAGAAGTAACCATCTTTTTTGTAATGATGTATAATGTTACATCAGATTATACATCTAAAGAATTTCTTATATTATATTTATATAATTTTTAAAAAAAATATGTCATTATTGTCATTGGGATGTACATCATTTCCTGTCTATGACTATAAAACCAGGATGTTGATTAAAATTGATGATGAAACGCCACACTGATGTTATGGAACAAACTAAAAATGAAATAGATAAGCTATACAGTGAAATTAATACTGACTTATTGTTTCGAGTTGATGAGTATAAGCCTTTGTACTTTAGGGTATTGTATGACATCAACTCTGCTACCAATATGAATATTAACAGAAAACTAAAGAAACTTGAAAGGGACCTTGGTGATTATGAGAAAGGAAATGCATATGCTGATGAGAATATATTTAGGAACCAGGAAAAGGGGAAGGGCCCGTATATAACACACAGGACAAGATACAACCAAAATAAAAGTTACAGAGGGGCTGGAAGAGGTGCTAATTGGGAACCTAGACAATGGGAACAGGGGCAATTGGATCTCAACCCAATGGAATATCATAGATATTCACAGGAAGAACATTTTGATACAATAGAAAATGACAATAATCTCAGAACCGATGTCCCTTTAGGGATAGATGAACCCAGGAGGTCAGAGAGGTTCAGAAATCGGACTCAACAAACCTATGCACAGGTAATGCATACAGGGAGAGTATACAGATAGGTGACTTTGACATGGTTTTGTGCCAAGATATAACAAGTGATTGCAGTCCTGAATTATTTTTGGATGCACAGGAACATGTGGATGTCACTATACACACTTTTAATAATTTTAATATATTTAATTACACTGAAACATTGATTAATCAAGATTTTTTCAGGTTATTTACCAAAGGGTTTACCTTTGTACCAGTCAACAAACCCAGAGTTGAAAACATTATATTAGATATCAAGTTATTTACACGAAAATTAAATTTCAAACATATATTTAAGGACAGAGTAGGTCAAGATAGAGAGAATTCTTTAGCAAGACATAGTACTTACAACCCCCCGTTACAATACGAAATTTTAAATTTTGAAAAATGTTTCATAAATAGGATACGAAATGGATATAAGAACAATAATATTAATAATAAAAAAAACAAAAGTAATTTAACTAACGCTGAACAAAAACTACTTAAGAGACTTGAGTAGTAATGATAAAATTCGTATCATGAAACCTGACAAAGGGGGAGGGGTGGTTATTATGGATAGATGGGATTACATTAAGAAAATTAAGGATATTTTGGATAAGGAAGAGCAATATGGTTCAGTAACAAAGAATCAGATCAATATTTCATACAGGAAGATAGATCTCATTCTGGAAGACAATCTGTTTACAGGAATGATTGATATGGAACTGTATACATTTTTAAAAGTACCAAAACCCGTCATTCCGGGTATTTTTGGTATACCTAAAATACATAAATCCCTACACAATCCACCTATGAGACCCATAGTGTCATCTCAGGGATCAAAAACTCAGCCTTTGGCAATTTATGTAGACACTATGTTAAAAGGATTCAATACTAAATATGACCATATTCTGATTGATTCATGGGATTTTTTGAAAAAAATAGGTGGGAGTACTTATTTAGATAACATGTTGTTTATTACTATTGATGTTAAAGAATTGTTTTCAGTTATACCTCAAGACATTGGTTCAGACTGGTTTGAAAAAGTACTTGTTAAATTGAAACTAGTAACAGGAGCTGATTTTAGAACAGTTTTGGAATGTATGGAACAGATATTAAAGTATAACTATGTGTATTTTGAGGGAGATTACTACCGTCAGAAAGAAGGAGTTGCCATGGGCTCAGCTTGTGCCCTTATGTACGCTAACATCATTATGTTATTTTGGGAAAAGAAATATGTGTTCAACTCTATATACAGTCAAAATATTAGTAATTATTTTCATTTTCTGGACGATATATTTGTTTTATGGTCTGGTCCATATGAGTACATTCAAGATTTTATACAATATATAAACCAGACAACCACCTTTTTGCATTTTACACACCAAACAGATGCAGAGGAAATACATTTTTTAGATATTAAATTAAGTAAGAATAATCAGAGTAAATGTTATAGGTCCAATGTATTTAGAAAGGAACATCATTCCAATGCCTACCTACATTTCAATAGTGATCATCCTTACCAACTCAGGAAAAACATAGTAAAAGGACAAATGATTAGGATGGCCAGAATGATCTCAGACGATACAGATTTTTTAAAAGAAATTGATAATGTAGAAAAAATGTTTTATGAAAGAGGCTATCCTATGGATTTCATCAGCCCTATAAAAGAATACGTAATATCAGAAAGAGGTAACAAATATAATGCTTTGTTAGCTAAAGAAGGGTGTGTGAAGCCCACAGTTACTAATAGTGACAAGAGTAGTTCTAATACACCTAACTCAATTGTAGTAAGTGATACACCCTATTTGACGATTACCTACCATCAAAGTGTAAAATGGTTGAGAAAAAGTATTGATGACACCTGGGAGATGTTCAGGAATATAGCAACGAAAACTGATGTATTCCAAAGTGATATAAAATACAGTTTTAGAAGGAACAAGAATATTAAAAATATTATTGAACAGAGAACTACTAGTGTCAGGGAGGCTAACGAGAGACATGGCACTTTTAAATGCGGTAGGTGTGCACAATGCACATTTATTGCTGGATTGAAAGAAATCAGAATACCTAGTTTGGATATAACTTTAAAAGCCAAAAGGTACAATAGTTGTTACTCAAAAGGAGTAGTATACTTAGTATTCTGTAAAGTATGCTGGAGTTACTATACAGGCAAAACTGGACGCCATCTTAGGAACAGAATTTATGAACACACAAGGGACATTAGCAAACATAACGACAATAATGCATTATATAGGCATGCAATGGTATGTAAACAGGCAGATTTCAAATTTTGGGTGCTAGAGGAAATTGAACCCATGGATAGAGGAGGTGATTGGGAGACTAAGCTAGAGTACAGGGAAATGATCTGGCAGTTGAGATTAGACGCATGTAGTGGAAAAGGATTAAATGATCATATATCTATAACTCCGGCGTTAAAAATTTAGGCGGCAGACCCAAAGAAAAGGTAAAATGACCAGACGCAAGGAAAACTGTAAAGCCTACAACCTCTAGAATAGAACTATTTAATAGGTTCCTTTCTAAAGGGTTTAACTACATTTTTGGGGCTGTAATATATTTTATTTATTTATTTATTTATACCTATATAATTTGGTATTGCGATATTAACACAACTTTTCTATCAGTTTCAACAATCTTCAACAAGCAGTAATATTTTTTAAACAAAATTATTAGTATAATATTTTTAAATAAAACTATCAGTATCATTTTAAATAAATTATTAGTATTATATTAATTAATTATTTATTTATTTACTTATTTATTATTAACATTTGGTGACTTGTCTAAAAATTTTTAATACTTATTTATATACACATATTATAAACAGGTACAAACAAGTACATATTTGTTATATCTTTATGTTTACACATATACATATTGAGATAGACATATGCATTTACTTTGGATATATGTATTTAACAAAATATTTATTTATTTGTTGATTCAATCAATTATTAACTTTTTTGGGGGGGGTTCTTTGGTTAACATATCAATATGTATTTTTTTATTTACAAACGTGCCTTTGGCAAAACTGAATGTGTATATATTTATATATTTATACTTATATATACATATATATTGATTACACACATATATGAGTATATATTTTTTGTATGTATGTTGGCTTATTTAACACAATGTTATTCAAAATGTTTTTTCAGTGTTGCAGAAATTCATTATTGAAGTCTAGCCCTTTAATTTATAAGTATAAGCAATTAATCAGACAAATGTTCAATTAGTAATTAATTATGTGTGATATATAAAGTAAGAATTGTGAATGGTAACTGGATTCTGAGGAAGTCTCTGGTGTTGGAGATGAAAGCGCTAAATCAGTTACTTTGTCTTTATTCTTTTTGAATCTACGTGTTTAAGTATATTATTCATTTTATTTTTATTTTTTGGTAATAAATTTTTCTATTAATCCATGTGAGATCGATGTTTGTATCACCTACATAGAGTGATACGTGGGTACAAGGACAGCCTTTATTGTATTTGGAACTACGCTTTCTATATTGGACTTTGTTTCATTACAGCCTTTTGGTTGTGTGGTTACATGTTATACTAACATGGGCCTTCAGCTGATGCAATGTTGCCTGTCCTCCCTACAAATATGGAGTGACATACTGCACATTGAGCTGATGTCCATAGCCATTGCAGGGCATCATATGGCTTTACTATTGCTATACAATGTGAGTTACTGACACAGTTCATAGCCATGACTGTGTTCACATACAATGCATATCTAATGTGGAATGTGACCCACATCACCGAGGTGTATACACACTAAACCCTGATGTGGAATGTGTGACACAGGTCACAGAAGGGTATACAGATGACACCCCTGCACATCTGCAACCATATTACTGTTGCCTGGCAACTATGCCCACACATGGCTAACTTAGCAGTACTCCATGTCCCACATGCCATCTGTGTACCTCACACACATGAGGAGCAGGCATGACAGTGATGTCTGACACCAGCAAGGTGAATGTACTGTATCTGTGGCCTGATGTTGTTGTATGTGTATGTCGTGCAACACATGTATGTATTTGGATACTGTATAGGTGAATGCTTTCATGTCGTGACACACTCAAGATGTTCAAGACATGTTATGTGATGGTTTGATGTCAGGCCTACACAAGCTGTGCACAAGCCTGTATAATGTTTAGTGTTTCACATCTGCAAAATCATCATTGCACAAAGGCCATAGTTGTATTGTGTCGAGCCAATGTACAACTGGGTGTACACACATGTACATCACTTCTACTGTGTGTGTTGCTTCACATCTCTGGCCATCCTCCAAGGCCATGTGTGCACATGTTTTGTCCAATGGTTGTGAAAGCCATCTATTTCACTTGTCAGTGTTCTCCCATATGACATACACCCATAGATGTCATATGCTCCACTGAGGACAGGGTTATGCAGACAAAGGGTGGTATGTTTGGGATGTGAGATATTCTGTTTTGCAGGATAGTTAAGCAGTGTTGCAGTCAGCCCACCACATGTCATGGACATGTCAGATAGCACATGCCATTGTGTGACATTCATAGCAAGGGTATAATCCACAAGGGTATATCCTGTGGGCTGGTCATACCCGAGCTCCAACACATTTAGACTGTGTGCACACATATGCTCTCTGTACAGTACTGTTTGTATTCCCAACATATGTAATGCTGCTCTGTAGTACCTGTCCCTACAGTGAACCACACCTACACCATTGTATTCACAGCTGTCCACACATCTGGCAATGACAGTTTGTAAGGTTTAGTGTAGGTGTTTCATATAGTCTACAATTATTTCACATGGGTAACCAGTGTGATGCATTGCAGGTCTGAGTGTATATTAACAGGACTAACATACATTATGTGTATGTGTGTTATGGCAGATAGCATGCAATTAATATGATCTGTGCATTATCAAACCTGATAAATAATAACAATCTCACCTGACACAGGCTGCTGTCACTGCAAAATGCCAGAGGTACCTAAACAGGAGTGTCACAGCAGATCATTATCCACACCTGTGTGATAGCTATAGGGTGCAATGTCCATGTTAGCACATAAGCCAGTACAATACACTATACTATGGACTATGCACATCTGTGCATACATAGAGTAGCAGACTATAGTATGTGGCATGTGTGCATACATGCCTTGCATATGACGTTACATTACATATTGTACAGTAACACATGTAACTATGTGAAATATAGTTGTATTATATGTGCAGTACTGACCTACCAGGCAACTCCAGGCTCAGTGGTTGAGAGACACCCACCTCCACAATACCAGCTAAAGCTTGTGGATAGTGGTCTGCAGGTGTCCCCAGGTTGGCCAGTAGCTCCTTGGTATGTGTGAGTGGGGGCTCGTTGAGTGGCCCCCCCCACCTGTTGCACCTTGTGCCCTGGCAATTGCATTAGCATGCTGTTTCACCCATCTTATGAGGTTGGTGCAGTGTCAGCGCACCTGCTGATAGGTGTGATTGTGGCTGCCAACATCTTTGACCCTCCTGCGGAGTTCCTCCCACAGAGCATCCCGCTGTTGTGCATCCTGTGGCACATGGCTGAAGAGTATTAATTGGTTGTCGAGGAGGTATGAGATGAGGACCTCATCCTCCAAGTGGGTGTATGCTGGCAGCATGGCACGTGGCATACCTGGAAAACATAATGATGGAGACAGGTCACAGTAACTCACAGAGAAGTACTGAAGTACAGCTGAACATACATGTGTATCACATTTATTAGGATTACAAATAAGTCTTTGCAAATCTACATGACACTAACACCACTGACATGTTTAACTCACACACATTTGACACCATATATATGTGTGTCAGGTGATGATATTGCTCATACTCCATGTGGATGTTGACTTGATGTGGGCATGTCTGTTTCCCTGTACTGGTGTCTTTACCTATCAGCACATGCCTGGATGTGTTCACATTAATGCAGTAGACCTTAGTGTTGTGTATATGTCACATATATAGTCATACACAGCCTTAAGGGACGTGAACTGTGACCCTGCAGACTTGCTCACCGAATGTTTTACATGTATGTGTTTTGCCATATACATCTACATGGCACTGTACAGCTGTGTAGCATCCTGCCATGTATTACCTGTGTTACACATGTGAAACACATGGGACAATAGCTAGCCTGATGGCATTTGCAGGGTTGGATATCAACTATAGCATGTATGGTCATAGTGAACTAGTAGGCTATACGTCCTGGGCCATTTATGAGCCTAAGCTGAAAGGTTACCTAGCTGTAGCCAACAGACAGGTAAGTTTCAGTGGCCAGTTCAAGCAGTGCCACAGAACTGATCCACAGGGTTACTGATATATTTGCCATGCGGTCATCACATCATGTCACAAAGAGGGGCAATGTGCAGCTTCGCTGGACAGGGTTGCATAGTATAGCAGGAGTATGTAAAGTGTATGAGAAAGAGAGCTGTCAGGCATGTTGTGATCCTTGTACTAGAAAGGTGGATGTCCATGAAGTATGTGTTTATTTAGAATCAGGATGTGTTAAGTGTAGCATGTCCAACAACTCTGGGTTGGACATGGCTTTATTCAGAGTAGGCTGCATGCTACATAGTGGAGCTAGGGATTGGGAAGGCCAGTGTAGGCCATCTGAACATGGGCAATAAACCTTAAAGGAAATATGTGATCTATTATGGGTCACATGAGTGTTGAGTATGGCTGAACAATGATCTCTATATTCATGGATGGCACCCTGTCATGATTAGGGGTGCCACATATGACTACCTAACTGCTGTGGTGAAGTAACTATCAAAGGAAAGACTACTGTCCAGCTGCATCCCATACACACACAGTTTCCATTATGTTGACCACTGCCTAGGTGGTAGTTCATGGGTACAGGGCTTTTAACATAGGGGATGACAATGCAATACTTAGCTGTCAGATTGTGGCCATACGTTACAGTCAAAAAAATCCTCCTGCACGAAGAAAAGTTGCACGGCAACTAAAGCAAAAGCATCCACACAGCCAAAATGAAGCCAGCAACCAAAGTGGGTCCGATAAAAAATCTTTAATGTTAAATAATCAAAAAAGCTCAGACCGGTTTCGGCTGGCAAAAAAGCACAGCCTTCTTCAGTGACAAAAAACACAAAATCAATTGATGCAACTTAAATAGTGTTTTAAACATAACCCATTGGTTCAGTTAAAATTGCTCATTTAATCCAGGTGAAAAAAGAGCACCTAATTTAGTAATCCATTTCTTTTCCTTTGTATCTAACATTGAGTGCCATCCTGTTTTATTAAATTTAATACCCTTAACCAAATCAATCACCATAAAAGAAAATTTAGCAGTGTGATGTTTTACAGTGTGTTTGTACAATGCATTATTTATTTTCTTATTTTTAATATTGCTCATATGTTCAGAAATCCATAGTCTTAAAGGACGAGATGTTTGACCAACATAGAAGGAGCCACAAATACATGTTGCCAAATAAATGAGCCATTCACTGCTACAATTTGCAAAGAATGAAATATCATAGACCCTTGGGCAATTCCTACTAGTAAATTCCTTAAATTTGACAATTTTGTCACAATTGCTACAATGACCACAGGGAAAACACCCCACTAAAGGTTCCCCAGTCATAGTTGTTTGTGAAAATTGTGCAATACTAGCATGATGTGTATGTTTATAATGATTGAAACATGAGGCTAGATTCTTTCCCTTGCGAAATGAGAATAAACATTTGTCCGGTAATATATCTGATAATTCCGGTAGACTTAACAAAATGTTCCAATTTCTCTGTACACTATTCATGAGTACATCTGAATTCCTGGCATATGTTCTTAAAAACCTGATTGGCTGTGTGGTCCTCTGATCCCTGAGTTTATAAGTTAACAGTTCCTGCCTAGATAAAGTATTGGCCCAATTGCTGGCCCACAAAACATGTCCCATAGAATATCCGCTTACGTGAAATCTGTTGATTAAATCACATCTATCTTCTTGGAAAGTATCCTCCTGAGAACATATGCGCCTCAAACGTATAAACTGTGATTTGGGTATGTTTTTGGCAATGTGTGGAGGATGAAAGCTGGATGCGTGAAGGACTGTGTTGTATTCAGGATATTTCCTGAAAACCTGTGTACTAAGAGTATCATCTGGTTGTCTTGTTAATAACACATCCAGAAAAGTTATTGTGTCAACATGATAATTGACAGTGAACTGTAAGCCCCATATGTTATCATTTAAATATGAGACAAATTCAGTTAAATAATCAACATCAGCCCTCCACACCATCCAGCAATCATCCAGATACCGCCTCCAGATATCAATTTCTGGAAGGTAAATGTTATGGCTGCTATTGTAGATTATATGTTCTTCTATATAAGCCATAAAAAGGTCAGCATAAATAGGAGCAAATGATGCTCCCATTGCTGTTCCTTTGATCTGCCAAAAACAAATGTCTTGATAGAAAAAAACATTATTAGTGAGGACATGCTCTGCAAGACCAACAAGAAAGGAATTGAAATCTTGTTCATATAGATGGGCTATATTAAGCCAGTGAGTTAACGCTTCCAGCCGCACCTGATGCCGGAATATTCGTATACAGAGAACTAACATCAAGTGTACACATCAGCCAACCAGGTTCCAATTGTGCTTCAGATATAATGTGTAAAAATTCAGTCGTGTCTTGCAAGCGAGAATGAACAAATGACAACAAAGGCTTAAGATGTCTAGTCAAAAACAAGGATAATGGTTCTGTAAGATAACCTTGACCAGAAACAATAGGTCTATCTGGGGGATGAACAGGATCCTTGTGAATTTTTGGAAGAAAATAAATATATTGATTGATAGGATCCTGAATAGTAAGTTGTTGTAGTGTAGAAGTGGTTATGAGGCCAGTATCTCTAGCACTAATAAGAAACTCATCAATCTGTTTCTTGAACCTATGTGTAGGATTTAAACACATTTCAGCATAGTACCGTTTGTCAGATAGTTGTCTCTTGGCCTCCTTGTCATAATCCGACCAGTTCATAACCACGACTGCCCCACCTTTGTCTGCTGAAATAATAACCAAATCCTTGTTTTGTTGTAGTTCAACAATAGCCTGTTTTTCACTAGATGACAAATTATTGGGTTTAAAACGAATATCAGAACTATTAAAATGTAGATCTTTGAGAATCATATTCTGAAACAAGTGTACAATGGGGTGCATCGGAGGAAGATATTTAGATTTATGATAAATAAATTTATTTTGATCATAAGATGCATCCCCAGCTCCAAACTGTAATTTCAAATTAAGAGTTCTACAAAATGACAAGACATCCTGGACCAATTGGTCCTCAGAAATAACAAACCCAGGGATAAAAGTTAAGCCTTTATTAAGAATAGCCACTTGTGATGAAGACAAAACACAATCAGACAAATTTAGAACATTAGAATTAACATTACTTATTTCTCTATTACCATTTCTAACAGACTCTGAATATTCTCGATTCTTTTTGTGTTTTCTGCCTCCACGTTTATATTTCCCCCTAAAGGGACAAAGCCTTGGGCTCTTTTGGGGTTGGGTGAATCCGATGCTGGCTGTATATAACTATCTGTATATGATGAAGGATCATCGGTAGATGATCCATTTGTTATAGATTTGTTAAGTAATATGGATCTGGGTCTCTTTCTTCTTGGTGTTTTAACCGGATGAGGGTTAAAACAAACATGTTTGGAAGGAAAACTGAAAGGGTTAGCTCCCTGATAATCATTTAGATCCCACTTAAATTTTTTGATTTTTCTAGATTTTAACTGCTCTTCAAGGTTGGTGAGATCATTGGCCACCTTATTAAGATATTTCTTGAAGAATATTTCCCCCTCAAATTTTTGTACATCATTGCATAAGTCTGTTACAGTGTTAATTTCAGAATCAATAATTCTGTCATAATATTTATCCAAAGCTTCAACAAATTGCATAGTAGCATGCTGTTGTATATTAGACCATTGGTTATTGAGATCCTCATCTGGCTGCCCCACATGTGGTTGAATTCGAATTCTGAGACCCCTTGGTGTAATTCCTTTTGCAATATAAGCTTTGAAAAGTTTGGAATGCCAAACATTAGATCTTAACAATTTTAAATGCTTATAAAGATTGTCAAAGGCCAAACTACATGATGGCTCAGGTCCCAAGGGGTCATTAGAAGAGTTGCTAATAGAACATGCACCAAGACCAAATGCACTCAAATCTGCTCTATCAGCAGAAAGCCCTGAAACCAAATTAAAAAGGTCCATTTTATCTGTTAATAGAGATGACAACAATGGCTTCACATAAAAATGCCACGTCAATATGAGGGGAACAATAATAGCTCTAAAGGACAGGCCAAATATCACCTGTCTTATGTTGCTACATTCCCAAAAACAAATATAGCCAAATACCAATGGTCAAAAACAATATATGCTTTATGAAATGTAAAATAAGATAAAATAAGATGAGAAATGAAAAGTATATAATAACACTGCAAAAAGACTTAGGCAATAATGCAAAAAATATATGTATATATATATATATATATATATATAATAATATATATTGGTTGTAAATGATTTCACCAAAAACAATAATGAAAATTCAATTAGATCATACTCAGAAAATCAGGGGGCTAACCCTGACCACTCACTACAAATTGTAAAGATCAAAACTTTAATCTTCACAAATATTGGACCCAAACATGTTAATAAAATTTGAGAGATGATATATACTACCATCCCCTAGATGGAATATTATCATAAATAATTATCACCAATAGAATATGACCCATATGTTAGTAAATAGAAACATAAACAAAAACTATGTTATGTTAAGAAACACTTGTCTCACCCAAATGTAAAATACAAGGGGGCGCTGTGCAAAATACTAAGTTCAGGTATAAACCTGTTCTAAAAAGACATACTATAGAAAAAGACAACAATTGTGAGAAACATGTAACATCCCCAATTAACATGTATTGATCAAGCTGGCAGTAATAGTTCTCCGAAATAATTTAAAAGATGAAACAATCAAATAAATTGAAATACATAGCCTATGCAAAGACCACCAAATCCAATACCTGTATATTATGAATAAAAAACAACAAGGCCTCTATATTGGATATGTGATCCAAAAAGGAAACTGTCTAGCATATAAAAAATGTGCAATGATCAAAATCTTGCTATAATGCTAAAAAAAGTTGCAAGACATTCAGTATGTATTAAGAAAAAGAATGTTACTAAACTCAAAAGTCGCTCAATACTGAAAAATCGAAGCCTGCAACTTGGAATGGTCTAATAAGCCAAAAAGAATCACAATAAGGCTAGATCAATTCAGTATACATAGGATACAAAAAAATAACATTAACAATGCTGAAAATCATATTATACTTATTGTTCAATAGTTTCCTCACAAGTGTCCACAATAGTCACTGATGTTTCAAAACTTCACATAAAGTGTAGATGAAGCCCATAAGCGTTTCTATGCATGAGTTCTTGGTCCAAGAAAGAACGACAATTCAACAAGGCAACAGTTCTCATCGCAAACTGCACTCCATAATATAATGTGGAAGCAACTCCAAAAAAGAAAGAATAACCCCAAAAAAAAAAAAAAAAAAAAAAAAAAATCCAAAATAGTTATGTAGAATGGATATGTAGAAAAAACACAGTACCTTGGTCCAGTATAATGATCAAAACTGGTATGTAGATAAGTTAACCCACAGGCCACGTAGCAATGTCACAAGATGATAGAAAGTTATTATGAACAACCTTCACAATTCCAACAAATAATCAAGTTGTCCATAAATCACATAACTGTAGACATTGTTGCCAAGCGCCAGGCCCATATATGAAGTATTGTAAGCCCCAATGAATAAAATTGCTGGTATCAAATAAAACACCCAAAAATGGAATCAAACATTAAACGAAAAGCTCGGAAATCATCTGAACCCCTGCCATCATCACAACTTCATGTAAAAAATACACTATAAACTACAACCCTATATAGATATATGTATATACATAAGGTCAGTAGTCCTGTAAGTTATTCTTGAAGAGATGCCAAATTAGCATGGAAATACGTCGACAGGAACAAAACAATATAAAATATTGTACAAAACAAATCACACATCCCAACGAACCATGCGCTGTAGTAAAGAGACAAATATAAAATCCAGATGGCACTTGGAAGCAAAAAATGAACCAAATTGAGACAAAAAAAGCAAAAAAGACGGCTGCAGATAAATCACACAGCCAGCATCGGATCCATGGCCCCCAGCAGGAAGTAGAACGAAGTGTACCAGTCAAAAAAATCCTCCTGCACGAAGAAAAGTTGCACGGCAACTAAAGCAAAAGCATCCACACAGCCAAAATGAAGCCAGCAACCAAAGTGGGTCCGATAAAAAATCTTTAATGTTAAATAAACATCAAAAAAGCTCAGACCGGTTTCGGCTGGCAAAAAAGCACAGCCTTCTTCAGTGACAAAAAACACAAAATCAATTGATGCGACTTAAATAGTGTTTTAAACATATCCTATTGGTTCAGTTAAAATTGCTCATTTAATCCAGGTGAAAAAAGAGCACCTAATTTAGTAATCCATTTCTTTTCCTTTGTATCTAACATTGAGTGGCATCCTGTTTTATTAAATTTAATACCCTTAACCAAATCAATCACCATAAAAGAAAATTTAGCAGTGTGATGTTTTACAGTGTGTTTGTACAATGCATTATTTATTTTCTTATTTTTAATATTGCTCATATGTTCAGAAATCCGTAGTCTTAAAGGACGAGATGTTTGACCAACATAGAAGGAGCCACAAATACATGTTGCCAAATAAATGAGCCATTCACTGCTACAATTTGCAAAGAATGAAATATCATAGACCCTTGGGCAATTCCTACTAGTAAATTCCTTAGATTTGACATACGTCACACACCACACATCTGACCCACAAAGGCCCTTCTGTATGTTGATCGCAGCACACATTGAGTCAACTATTGCTCCTAGTTCATAGTCATTTGCAAACATCAATAGGCAGATGCCTTCTGTATTAGTCTATGTGGTATAGATACCAAAGAGGGGGAGTACCAGCAATGAACCCTGTATTACTGTAGCTGGCACTGGTTTGATGTCCGTGTATTAGTTAGACACCTTCTGTAGTGTTGGTTCTGCCAGCAGTCCAGTTGCCAACCACTCTTGTGACATAGGAATATACACCTAGTTTACTGAGTGTAGCTGGAACACAGTATGGGTGATGGTGTCCTAAGACCTGGCAAGGTCATGGTATGCTGTGTGAATCAACCTTACTGTCATCTACATCTGTACTGACTACATTAAATAAGTTGATCACGGATTATGGCCTTACAGACCAGACTCAGAAAGGTAGTAGTGCACTATTTCCCATTATCAGTGGTGTCTCCCCCTTTGTGGGGTGTGATAACTGTTGCTGTGCACCATTCAGTGTGTACACAGCCTGACATGGAGCTATTATTGAATATGATGTGTATGTGGAGAGCAAACAGAGTCACAAATCAATAGATTCTGCTGCCACTATCAACATGATCAGGATATAATCAGATAGTGTAAGTCATCACCTATGAAGCAGTTATTACACATGGGCAGCAGTCTCCTACATCTAACACTCCTACTGCAAATGTTACACTGGAGGTAAAGATGCTATGCAACCTGTTTCATTACCAGTTCTGTGCACTACCTTACATACAGTATGTGCAAGCGGCTGTTAGGTTGGTAATGACAGGTTAGGCTACACAAACCTGGTAGTTCAACCAGTGTGTCCCTACTCTCAATATCCACTCTATGTAGGTGTGCACATAGCCATTTGGCCCAGCCATGTAACATGGGTCGCTACATATTTGCATAACATGTACACATGCACAGCTGTTATTGCTTGCAAACAATACTAGAGAGGTGGATATTACATGTGTTATGTGCATGGATAGTTACCTAACTCTTCCAATTATCTTTGCTATCATGCTGCTAAACTGTCAGATGAATACAAGTGATATGTATCCTGTTATTGAGTATTGAAATTGCCAATAGACAACTAATGTTTGCATAACATGACAGAAATGCTATGTAAAATAGAATACAGATCTGCCTAAAATACTGTACATTACACAGTTATTGGCACAATATCCCACAATGCAAACCATATTTGCACAGTAAGCCCACCTTTGACATGTTCATCTTACTTATACACCCATACATATGTCTACTGTTACAATATATCTGCATATACTATTCCCTGTTATAGCACATACATGTTGGACCAACCCTGACACTGACAGTGTCTGGAAGCGAATTGGTGAGTTCTAAGCCCATATATATCATCCCTTGTGGTGTATGAGGAGTTTGCTTTGTGACTTACATCAGTACATGCATAGAATACTACAAGCATTACTACTGCTCAACAATACATCGCTACAATATAGGTATTTCCACTATATGCATTGATTACACTGTAATTCTTACAGAACAGGTACTACATACACAGACATACTAAATGTTATACATACCTTCTTAGTAATTGGAGGTGTTATTGACTGGTATATTACTCGTTTTCGGTTTGTGTTTCAGTATTTTGTACTGTTCTACAGGTAGATACAGATGGTTTGAATGTGTGACAAGGCAACTTTTTATAGTTACAGATCAGTAACATGTGCTATCCCGATAACCAATTGGTGTTCCTAAGTAGTTAATTACATGCACATCAGCTGCGCAGCTACTGCCTTAGCCAATAGCATGGCAACAGTGGAGTATAACTGAGTACTCCACTTGGGCATTGTCCCTTTGCCTTACTTGTGAGGAAGACAGCCTGGAAGTGTTGTTTGAAATCTATTGCAACAGCTATATGGAGACGAACACTAATATATTGTGTGTAATGCCTAGAGGATTTGGTCTAAATGTGAGTACTGCTGTTATATTTCTGAACATTGCTACTTGTGCAGGGTTTGTCTGTACCTAATACTTCTGCATATGTTTCAGTCTGGCCAGGATGTTTGACCAGCTCAAGACTGCATAGCTATGCATATAATGTTAGGGGGTTTACAGTGTGCTTACCAGACATCTTTAGTTTGGTGTTAATGTGTATCATATTGTGCTGATAATCAGTAATCGGTAACATTTCCAGGTGTACTATCCTTTCAACCCTCTGAAACGGGATCAGTTCAAACAAACCCTGTAACATCAGCAGCTGTTCCATTGTAAAACAGTAACTATTTCACATAGGGCCATGTTAGGGTGTCTGTGTCCAGGTATGTTAAGGTTTCAGCAGATGTCGTACAGTGGTTGAATAATTGGTTATGGTATGACAGTATGTATTGATGTAATTAGTTTGGGTGTGGGGGAGATGTTGGTGGGTGTACATAGCAGATGCAGGTGTGTAGGAACCAATTTTATACATGTTCTATATGTGTGTGGGGTTTCTTTCCCTATGTGAACACCTATCCCTTAGTGGACTAATACTATGGTAATTGCAGGCTGATTCATTAAGGCACTGTTAAATGCTTCCTGTATAGCATGCAGGTACTGTTAGTCCTTGGATCCTTTTAGCAATACATTGGAATGTAATAAAGTTTTGCTAAATGAAAGCTGTCTGTGTATTTCTGTCATGCATATTTGCAGTCATTGCAGTTGTGTTGGTGACTGTGTCCATAGAACATATTTGTAATAGTGTATTGGCATATACTCTTCATATGTTATGTTCATATTGTTTTGGGGGGGGCAGAATGTGTGATTGCTATGGTCCATGTTATATTCAGATATGAACACTTCAGATGCTGTCTACACACATGCATGCATGTGTGTGTGTAGATATACATACATATATATATATATATATATCTATATATATATATATATATATATATAATGTGTATATGTATATAGTTATGATATATAATATATATTATTGCATACATTTATCTGTACCTCCATAGATGTGTAGATGTTTTTAACCTATCTATATATCTACATATATATGTATATCTCTATATATCAACATGTCTCTCTCTCTCTCTCTCTATATATATATATATATATATATATATATATATATATATATATATATATGAGCATACACCTTTCATTAGGTACATGGCGGTTTGTCCTATTTCCACACATTCCTCCCTTTTGTGTTTTAACCTATCTGCATACACAAATGGCATAGGTACATCTCAGGTAGCTTAGTGGTCGGTTACTCTGAGGATGGAGCACATGGTTACAGGTTCTAATCGTGGAAGGTGTTATTATTTTACCTCTCAGAGTAGGCACTGGTATGAAACGTTTGAATAACGCACATTTAAGCGGTTGTAAGCAGGTTTGCCCGTGGTCTGCGCAACATTAAGCAAAGGTTAAAACTGTGAAGCGCTTCTCCGTTTAACCGTGCTTACCATCGTGCAAACCTGTGCAAACCCGCTTACAACTGCTTTAATCCACCTGCATTCCACAGCCTTTATTCCGGCCTTCAAAAGAACTTAACAGCCCTTGCAGGTCTTGAACCCGGGAACACGAATACCACAGTCACTGACTTTACCACTAAGGCATCTGAGATATGTACAAATGTTATGGTGTGTAGAATATACATTTTACTACAGGCATTCCTCACTACTGAAAACAAATGTGGCAGTCAGTTGGTGTACATATGTCTGATTCATGTTAATGTTCATATGTTTTTGGAATTAGGTATTGCAATGTGACATGACAGGGTGATTTATGGATGAGATAAGTTCTTGTATTTTGTCCTTTTTATATTGTCCCCATACTCCATGTACACCCCTCCAGTTCATTTATTGAACATCCGACCCAGGCTTTCCTTGATGCATGATTTCATTACCTATCATTCCTCCCCCACCCCAATCTTCACGTACACATCAACCATCCCTTCTATGGTGAATTAGGTTAATATTAATAGTTATAATACCAGAGCTGCATGTGTTTTGTGTACACGTCAATTCTGTTGGATTGCTTCTTTATCACAAGGTGTGTTCATAGATGTTTTTATATATATGGCTATTGATATATATATATATATATATATATATATATATATATATATATATAGTTATATTTATATATAAAAATAAAAAAAATAAAAAAAAATATATCTATGTGCAGACATCACTGACGTATTATATATATATATATATATATATATATATATATATATATATATATATATTTCGTATTAATTTGTAATAGTTATACATATGTAGACTTGTATATGTTGGTTCACAAACTACAGTACATGACAATGTACTGTACATATGTACACAAAGTGACTGTTCCATTTGTCGTCATTACTGTGGAATGCATATGGCATAAGGTGTAGTCTAAAGACCAGGAAACATGTATACACCTCAGATGGCTTAGTGGTAAGTCCCATGACTGTAGTGTGCATGGTCCAGGGTTCAACACCTGCGATGCTTTAAAAATGTTTCTTACTCCAGAATAAGGCTCATTTAAGCAGTTGTAAGCATGTTTAAAGGTGTTTGTGTGTCATTAAAGCAGCGGTTAAACACAGCTAAACAAACTTTGTAACATATAATCTGTTTGTTCTGGCTTTGAGGCGTGGCCGGCACAGCTCCACAAGATGCTATAGGGTGTCCCTGTCCACCCTGTAATACTCTACTGTCTTCAGATCATGTAGACCCTGGTAGTTTACCCTGGGTCTGAACACTCTTCTCCTCCTCTGGTGCCTGAGGTGGTTGTGTGCATCAACCTCCACACCACCTTCAGTCTCCAACACATGCTGGTGGATCAAAGCTATGGCAGCCCCTAACATGTACATACTAAAAGTTCCCCGTCTATATACACCAATGGTGCAGAGTGTATGGGAATACACAAGTGTGTGTGAGGTGCTTTCACACTTTATACTATTTTGCTATGTATGCTGCTGATGTCATTGGGTGTGTATGAGCAATTACAGCTGCAGGGTATTTTAAATATGGGTTTTACAGTGAGTACTGCAAGTATGGGGCCTTTAGTTTGGAGTTATGCTTGCCTGCCTTGATTAATCTGTTGCCCTTTAATTCACTTTTAAGCCTGGATCCCCTCCCATTATCAGGCATGCATCCACATGCTGTCTTTCTTGTTTTGTACTTTCCTTACCCAGTCCTGTGTTGCAAAATGTGTGTTGTAGCTGATATACTGCAAATCTGCTTTGTTCTGCTGTGACACTTTACTGTTTTCTTTGCAGTACAGCCCCTCCCCTTTCCTGTTCTGCAGGTAGCTGCTTGCAGCCTTGTTAGCTGTTGTCAGTGGCCCAGTGTAGGTTTCTAGGTGTTAATTAGTCATTTGTACTCCAATTTCCCTGCTGCAACATTTCCTTCTTTCTTTCCTATACCCTTCCTGTTTCAGCTTCGGTGCATGTCGTGCAAACCCATTTACCAGGTTTAAGCTCGTTTTCATCTCCGTTAACATGCATACTCAGTTACCTTGTGTACTCTCAGCTAAGCAAAGCTATAGCCAGTTCGACACACCCCTATCCTACAGCTTTGCTTAGCTACGGGCAAACCGGATTAGCAATGCTCCAATGTGCTTACAGCAAAGGTGACATACCCGTCTCTTGATGTCATCTTTATCTCAAGGGCACACTTCAGTGTTATAATGCTATGCTGTGAGGTACATCTTTACACCAGTGGGGAATCTGTGATTCAATATTAGTCCTCTCATTTGCATGGAATTGCCTACTAATTCCTAGCTACCATGCATAACACTGTCACAGCCCCTTAGCAACCCTTGCGCCATGGTGTGGTGTAGCATGCCTGCCATTCACTATTATGGGGAAATCATGATATGTGTTACATTGCAGTTTTATTCTATATTTTTCTATTTTCCTTGCAATCCCGTTTGTGCGCCACTGCCCTGCGCTTCAACTTCGCAATAGTGTGAATATAAATATTAAATGTTAATTTTATATTTTGTACATGTTTTTTTTTTTTTTTTATGCCAATGGCTATATATTTAGCCATTGGCATATATTAACAATATAATGCATGTGTCTGGTCGGCTGTCATGGCTCCAATTTTATGTTTGCAAAAATATAAACCATTTTTTACGGTTTACATTTCTGCATGCTTACACTACGCCTGCACCACTTCCTGGATCGCTAAATACCTTCATCTGCATGCTACACTGCTGCAACTGAGGTAATTAGCATACAGGGGCCGGGAGCTGTGCGGTCGTAGCGTACGCAGGTATTGCACGTGGAAACAGCTCATACCTGGATCGCTTGCCGGCCATATTTGGTGTTGGAATGCCAATGCTACACCTGCACCTGGCACAAGCATCATGAATCCCGGGGTCAGTCATTTTGGAAATGTCTATAACAATTTAAAAGCACAGCATATGTCAGCTTTACATTTCTGATAACTCCTGTTACTGTAGCCCACACTGATTATGTGGTGGGTGCTGCACATCATTGCACATTTTCTATTATGACACATGGCAGTTTTAATGCATACATAAGCAACCATGAACATTTAGGAAAATGCTATTGCTGTAAAACATGCAACAACCTGACATGCCTAATTAGGAGTCTCAGCCTCTGTGGGCAACGTTATGACTTCTCATAGTACTGACCTGCGTCAAGTAATATAAAAAGATTAATAGCAGCATTTCCCATGATCAATTTTTTAGTATTTTACTCTTCCATGCAGGAGCCATGTGACATTGCCTGCACAGAGCTAACTAGATCACTGCCATAATGACTTACTTCATACTCACCTCATCAGAGTCACCCTGCCTTACTGCACTTTGTCTGCCTGTTATCTTGTGCATGTGGAGAGGTAGATCACCCTGTTCATATACTCCCATATGAATTTCTACTATTGTATTTAAAATGCAAACAATAGACAGTGCTACACACGGCAATAAATATCCATTATCCATATTCTGCAGATATGCACATTTGTTGAACAATTAGTAGTTAATATACACTGGTTGGATGACAAAGATGACTGTTATATTCTCATGTAGCACCTATGTTGTATGTGCAGCTGTAGGGGGTGATGTGTACTATAAAATTAATGTGGAAGCATCGACTAAAACCCTGCAATGTACCTTATAGTAGGACTGACGACTCACTTACCCCCCCCATAGGATGGCACCTGTTTTGTTGTATTCATTGTTCCACCTGGTGCTATGCAATATCCTCAGATGCCATGCAATGCTGTCAGCCTATCAGCAAATAGTTCATCATGTGACTATAGTGCATCTCAGTCACATATCCCCATAGGACTCTTTGTGTTACAGGAGTCAGTGCAAAGTATAGACAGTATTTATTATATTTTATAAAAAGCGATTATTATTGTAGTATTGTATACTGTTAATTATGATGCATATATTATCTATTGACATATTAATATGATAGTTATGCCAACCAAAGACATTTATTGCTATAATTTAGCTCACTGGTACAAGCAACTACAGAAACAGTACAGTTCATTAATTATGTAAAATTACTTTGAATTACATTCAGCTGCAACAAGAATGTTTCTCAGAAGCCACACATAATCATAGATTAGCAGTTATCCCTATGACTAATCAGCGTGTACTACACAGGTAAACAATTATGCAAGTAAACAATAAAATGCAAACAGAAACATGACAGCAAGCTCTTGGATAGTGCAGCAAGTAATATTCACAATGTAACCACTTGCAGACATAATATTGCTTTCATAGTCTAAAGCAGGGTTTCAGAACTGGAGCATAGTGGCTGTTGAACTGCAGACATGTAACCAGTGTATTGGCCATCCCCAGAAAGGGTCATGGCTATGGGTATGTTGGGAGTAATTTGAGGGGTTATTCTCAGAGTTACAAGGCCATTTGCTCAAGATGTGTTTTTGCAAGTTGTACTTGAAGACAGAGTTCTCAGAATTTCCATGAGGCTAGCCCGTATGGTTTTGCAAAGACAAATAATTACATTATTCATGCCACTGTCACCAAGATGCTTTAATTCGAGGCACAACCATCAAATTATGTGAGATTAAAAATCAGAATCCCCCATGTGAGGGCAGTGCTTAAGTGCACTGTCTCGATGTAGTATTTCTGAACTGCATATTATCTTTTTACTGTTTTGCAGTGTAACCTTTATCCTTGTAAATACTGTATTGCTGTTGTTATCTTGCTATTTTATGTAACAATGTTGTAGCTGAAAAGAGACCCCTTGTTCCAGTCTTTCTACTGGAAATAAAATAAATGAAAATAACTAAAACATTTGGCAAGGCACAAGATCAGAAACCCTGAAATTTTCAAAACAGTGGAGCAGTAATGTTGCCTGAAACATGTTGCTAAATATATTTAGCCAAATGCACCTCTAGGGGGTGGAATTAATTGATGTTACTAGCAGACACATTATCTGTTGGTAATAGTCTGCATTCAAGTACTAAGTATTTTCAGGGTAGCTATCTTATGTGTGCTGGACATGAGAAAATGGATGCAAACCCCAAGCTGTTATATGAGCTTTAAACACTGTCCGGGTATTTAAACATAAGGAGGAGATTAAACCAGACACTGTTACTTTTTGAAGGAATTAACTGTTTCTGAGTGTTCTCTAGTGTGTGTGTGTGTGTGTGTGTGTGTGTGTGTGTGTGTGTGTGTGTGTGTGTGTGTGTGTGTGTGTGTGTGTGTGTGTGGGAGAGGCAGGGGAGTTGTTACAGCATTTGAAAGTGTCCAGGTGTGCAAGTCTGTCCAGAATACTAGAACCGTTATTTGAAGAAGTTTGCTAAGAGATGTAGTGATCTGCTCACAGTGAAATCTCCACATAACTTTTCATGTGTGCTAGAGAATACCTTAGAATCATAGTAACACTGCATGATATGCACATGGGAATATTTATATGTTGGAGGTATCCCAGGTTAAATTGTTAAAAGAAGCAGTCCATGGGTGAAGCCTAGAAGCACTACAGGAATACTCTGTCCTAGTAAGGGGAGTTGTCCTTTATCTTGATAATAAGCTGCCTATCACCTCCCACTGATGTAACTGCCAAACTATTTGGCCATACTCACACCAAAATCAAGGTACTCAACTTGTCCACTAAAAGCAGAATGGGTGACAAAGCCAAAGACTGTTATCAGGTTGACAGCTCCATTACCTGCTGATACGTAGTCATCAATTGGATAGCTCCGTGAACTGCTGATACTATACTCTATCACTTACAGGTCATCTAGGGAGCAGAACTAACTGGAGCATTGTTACACAGCAACAATGTTAGGTTATCCTGAAACATTACATAAAGGCAAAGGCAATTAATTACAAATAAGCAGTTTTTTGAAGGCGGCTATTTTAGCCTTAAACTGTAACTGTAAGACTAATATGCACAATGATGCCATTTGCTGCAGCATTTTTCTATTAATATCAATTTTCTTAATCTGAGACACATAAAACACTTGATGCAAATATATGTGACAGTGATGCCAACGTCACAATATTAAAAACATCAAACGGAATGAAGTGGTGACATTAAGCATTAGAATTACATCTGCATTAAAAATTTAGTTTTAATGACATCATTTTTGTAACACAAAGATACACACACACACACACACACACACACACACACACACACACACACACACACACACACACACACACACACACACTATTTGTCTGCCATTATACATTCTCCATGACACTGTACTTACACTGTGTAAATGTATTGTTTCACACTGGTATGCTGTCATATTGTGTAATATCATTCTTAATATGCTCTGCCCCCAGACTGAGTGCTATGCCCATAACTGATTATACAAAGTAAGAGGAAGTCATTCTAAATGCAAAATGACAGTTCAACACAGCCTTTTGTTCCCTAGTGACACTTTTTTCATAAGCGATGTCAACATTATTATTATAAGAGGCAGCTTAGGAATGTGCCTTTAGGGTGTAGCTGTTTGTTATTAAAGCTGCATGTACATCAGTCGGTATTAATGCACTGTGATTATGGCATTCTGGGAGGAACCCAATGTGGTATTGATACAGTCACTTGTTTGTTTTTCATAATAGACAGGAACTGTTTGTTCTCAGATACGACTATGGAGAGTTAAAATATAAATGCAGTGCTTACACATTTGTAAGGGAATTTATTACCAACATTCAAGGCAGATAAACTGTATATGTGTAATGCAATGTGGACAGTACAAACAATAGACTCCCTAATAAAGAAACTATAGAACATATCAATGCTGAAGCAAAGCAGATGGGATCAGGTTTACAACAACTGCACTAATAGCATAATGTGATATGGAAAACAAATTTAAACAAATAAAGAATAGTACTGTACTATAAAATGTTCAAAATAAGTATCAGCCATATGCTACCTAGCAGATGCACAGAAGTACCCTGAGCCTCACTGGGTAAACATGGGGTGTAAGGGTCAGCTAGTCATTAGGTTAGCACAAGGACAACATTCAGAAGTTGTCCTGTGGAATCTGAATAATTCCGATTTGATATGTCTGTCCCTCAGCTGTTAACCATCTGATCTTCAGTATTATTAAGCTGAAAGAGTCTGAATAAACCTGTGGCTGCAAAAGTAGGAACATAGCTTATTAAAGCACAAATATATAAGGGAAGGAACTAGAATAGAGTGGGTTTGCTGAAAGATGTTAGATGACTGCAGCCAAAAAAAGGAAGATGTAATAGGTTGTACAGTGATGTACATAGAAAATCGGATAGGACACTGAGCAGGAAGGTGTGTGTATGCAATATCCTGATAGCCACATATTCCATGTGCAAGTAACTAAACCAAATAAACGGTCACCTGGTATATTCAAGTGTCCATGCTATCAGGAATTGTACCTAGAAATGCTGGTAGTAAAACTCCACACTACATATGTTTATTATATCCCTCCTTGGAAATTATAAACATAAGTAAAGCAGATCTATTGCTACCCTTTGGACACACAGTAAGTTGCATTTTGCAAAAATATATTTTAAAAGATCAGTGGTCTCATTAATTTACATTTCTGTAAAGCACTCATGAAGAAATAAAAATAATTCCAGCTCAAAATAATTTTTAAATACATTTTTTTTTCTTCTTTAATTAAAAATAAGCAGCTAGCTTTTTCTCAAATATACTGTTAAATGTTAAGAAACTAATGGATTGCAAAAGGAAAAGCAGGCATTTGTACTCTAAACATATACATTTTGTGGGTGAGGCATGACGTGCCACAAACTGATTAATTTTGGTGACCTCAGAGTAGATGCCCCAAATATCACAGGACAATATGTGGATTAAAGACAATGTGTACAGGGCAATGTTGTATTAGGATTGTTTCAGTTTGTTTTAGATTGCATTTATTAGCATCCTGTCTGTCATATTGTTTCAGACTGATTTATTTGCTTTAATACTTTTGCTGTGTTTCATTCACTGAGCATGCTTTGGCATTTTAAATTGACATATTTTGCATTATTTGAACTAAGTTTGCATGCTTGGTCACCTTGTCATTCAACGCAGTAAGCAAAAGTCACTTCAAGGTTGCTTGTGCTATTTTTTTTATGGGTGCAGTACTATAAATAAATCATATATATCCCCATTCATTAATAGTCCAGTAAAATAAAAAAGCACTTTTTGTTTACCTTTCTTATAATATTATTAAATGTTGCCACTGCATACTTATCTGTGCCATATTTCATGTAGAAATGTAAAAAATAGTGACGATTTTTATGCTTCTTCAGTATGGTAGACAGATGAAAGAAAGACGATCAGTTAGTAGAATGCCTTCCATAGTTAAAACTGTAAGTCATTTTTTTTTATTCCACGGCCAGGATTATATGTCACTTGGCCTTGTCAGAAATTCTATGAATATTCAATGAGGATTTTAATGCATTGTCATCGGGGAGCCAGTTGCTGTGCAGTCATATTAAATATGTTGTCATTTCTTCAGCAGGAATACATTGTTTTGTCCATGAACTGACCTCAGGCATATTCTGAATTTCTCTTGCTTTATGACAAGTGCCAAGAATACAAACATTTGGAAGATTATTGCTTTTTAATCATGTCATACTTACTGCTCATATGGGGGGGTCTCTCATGTGTTCCGCTGTTTGCTCAGCCCTGTTTTTGTTTCCTACAGAAACATATCTAAATAATGACAATGCTGAGGACTATTTTAAAACATTACATTTATTTAAGTAATCATCACAACTGTTTTGGGGTTAAGAATTACATCGTCCCATATAGATCACTATATTTAACAAGTGTAGTTTCAGTACTACTTGGGGTATTTTAAACCAAATTCATTAATGTTATTGTTGCTTTTTTGGGGTCTTTTGTTTGCCTTCTGAGTCTTTCTCATGCAAGCATTCAGATTTAATGAAATGGGAGCTGCTGCAATTTGCATCCTGTTTTGAGAACTGCAGAAAAAGGGAAAATGGAGATGAGGCATATCACTGAGGCTGCACATATGCATTTACTCCCCACCACCTCACACCATTCTTACTGTCTACACTAACAATCTACATACCTCCACTCAGCATGCCACACTCATACAGTATGCGGATGATTTGACTTTAATCTACTCAGCCCCTCTCTTTTCATTCTCCAACAACAGACCCAGGAATCCTTTAGCTCTGTGGAAAGTTGGATCACAAATATCCAACTCATCCTTAACCCTAATAAAACTAAATTTCTTTTATTTACCCCCAACAAATCAAAGTATGATCCGCTTTCCTTTTCTCTTACTTCCAAAAATGGTACTATCATTTCTCCTTCTGCCCATATCAAACTCCTCAGTGTTGTGATCAACAAAAACCTTCTGTTTGATGTCCATATCTTTCAAACCAACAAAAAGGTTCACAAAAAATGGGCTCATTATACAAACACAAAAACTTCCTCTCAGATCAAGCATAGATCACTTAGCCCAAACTCACCTTTTGTCCACACTAATGTATACAGCACCAATTCTTAACTATATCAGAAAATGTGACCTTGACAAACTTGAGTCAAGCTATAATAATATTGCCAAATTTGCTAACATCGCCCCCTTCAGGTTCCATCATTGTCTAAGGGACTTAAAATGGTTAGAATTTCCTCAACCACTAAATTACCACCAACTGGTTATTGTCTATAACATTCTGAAGTATCCTGATAAAACCCCATCACTAAGTCAACTACTTACTTACTATGCAACAAATCGCAAACTCAGCTCTAGTGACAAATCACTTCCATGCATCTCTAATGTAATCCAGAGATACTGTTCTGTCCTCCTGCCTAGGCGTATCTCCCTATCGAAAGGTAGCCCCCCACCACTACCACACACCGCGTGGCACCTGGACCCCTACCGCTGCCCTACGGACTCCAACCCGGTGCAAATGCACTAACCTGACCACCGCATCTGGAATAAAGACTCCTCTTAGAGAAAGACATTTCAGGGTAGCCCCCCACCACTACCACACACCGTGTGGCACCTGGACCCCTACCGCTGCCCTACGGACTCCAACCCGGTGCGAATGCACTAACCTGACCACCGCATCTGGAATAAAGACTCCTCTTAGAAAAAGACATTTCTGGGTAAAACACTATATCCTGTAGCCTAACATTATTCAGGAAAGTGTCCCACTAGCAGGAACCAGTCAGTACCTCCACCCAATTCAACGGCATATGCTGCATAATCAAATAATTGTTAATTCCATTTCTGGTAAAGTAGCAGCCTGGAAAGCAAGCAATCTAACAGTACTCACTACCAGCTGCCTTTAGGACCCTGTGAACTCCTGGCGGTATATTCTGGCCTGACGTCAGTGTGTTTTCAAAAGCTCTAGTGTTTTTCCACCAATTTCCTTGTATTCTGTAATCCAGAGGTACTGTTCTGTCCTCCTGCCTAGGCGTATCTCCCTATCAAAAGGTACGGTACAAATATAGAATCCTGCAGTTGCTACTTTTCGCTGCCTATGTTTATTCTAAAAAAATGGTGTTACTGTGACTATAAAGCTCTCGTACACATTTTGAAGTGGTCTACTGTGTATAATCACTTATGAATGCAGACAGGGATTTGCTAGTCGTGTTGGCTGTAAACTGTTAAATACTGGTCTAACTAAAAATCGTGATGTTTCTGCGACTATTATGCTCTCGCACATGTTTTAAAGCGGCTGTTTTATTTTACTAATGAATGCAGACAGAGATTTGCCTAGTCGTTGCTGGCTGTAAGTTGCAGAATATTTGTATAGCTTCTGTATTACCTCTAATAACCGGACATTAGTGTAATGCCTATGTCGCAGATAGCGTCAGTGCCAATACTAACTTAGTAAAACTGCAAGCAGTCTCAGACGCCAGTACGGCGTACTTTACCTACCTCTACACAATAATCTGACTAGAATAAGAGTGTTTTCTAGGGTTGTCTCTAGATGCTAGTGAATTTCAGTGTATCGTAGCTTGTATATTAATGTTCACAAAACAAACTAGCTAACCTGACATAGTAAATGTGCAACCTGGGCCTTGCTTACCGCGTGCCCATTAACTCTTATGTTAGACTGTGCATAAGCTCTACTGCTGTAAATTGGTAGGTGCCTTACAACTGAAACTTAACCATACAGGCTGGAAATAACCCTCTCTGCTTAGAATGTTTAGCGACAGTTACTGAAAAGTGTAATTGCTTCTTTGTTCCTGAATACAATTTCATTTGCCTAAATAATCATTAAGCTGTATTTTTGCTATATTAAACCATGTCTCTTGCTATTGTTCAATCCTAGGTAGCCCCCCACCACTACCACACACCGCGTGGCACCTGGACCCCTACCGCTGCCCTATGGACTCCAACCCGGTATGAATGCACTAACCTGACCAACGCATCTGGAATAAAGACTCCTCTTAGAAAAAGACATTTCAGGGTAAAACACTATATCCTGTAGCCTAACATTATTCAGGAAAGTGTCCCACTAGCAGGAACCAGTCGGTACCTCCACCCAATTCAACAGAATATGCTGCATAATCAAATAATTGTTAATTCCATTTCTGGTAAAGTAGCAGCCTGGAAAGCAAGCAATCTAAGAGTACTCACTACCAGCTGCCTTTAGGACCCTGTGAACTCCTGGCGGTATATTCCCCGCTCCGCTTCGCCCTCGCTTTGCTCGGGCTTGCTCCACTCCCCACCCTGCCCCCATATCCCACCCGCCCCCACTACCTCTACATTTAATCAGTCAAATAGCCCCTCCCACTACCCTCCATCTATAACACCCGCCCCCACTCTGCCACTACCCCTCCCATACTTTCAGCCTTATTCTCTCACCAAGTAAAGTCTTCTAGCCCTCCCACCTTGACTTTCTCTTCCTCAGGCCATCATGGGCAAACTCACTTTTAGCATAACCCCTCTCATAGCAATTTACCTACTCATTCCCTACTACTTAACTAGATATGAAAACCAAACTCTACTGGAAATCCCCTTCCCAAAGGGACACACTTCCAACCATCCAAACCTATCCTCTCCTGTTATCTTTACTTCTCCATACCTTGACAATAGGTTAAGTTCCAAAATGGTGCATCTTACCCTCTACCACCCTAAGATATCAACCAATAGAGCCTATCACAAACTGATCTGTAAACTTCAAAGATTCTTAGACCACCTAAAAAAATGTATTACCACATATGGCGATATCCACCCCAACCCAGGTCCTACCAAGATCCTGGACTCAAACATCCACAAACTCACCCATACTTCTTCAACCTCCCTGCTCATATTCCATCTCAACTTAAGAAGCTTGAATAACAAAGTTCACAATCTACATGCTATCTTAGCTACCCACACCCCCGATATTATGTGCTTATCGGAAACTTGGTTAAAACCCTCCACCAAGGACGAAGAGATAATCCCACCTGGGTATAATATCCACAGGTTAGACAGGGGCAACAAAAGGGGGGGGGGCATAGCTGTTATGTATAGGAATACAATGAATGTCACCAGGTATTCAATACAACCTCCCAAAGCCTCTAACATTGAACTATTGGCTCTAAAGCTCTGCCTAAACTCCCAAAAATCGATAAATCTTATTGTAATGTATATTCCACCAGGGAAGAACACAGAAAAATTAGAACAAACTCTTAGCTGGTTAACATCTGACTACCCTCAAGAAACTATAGTACTTGGGGACTTCAATATTGACTGGTCTCACTGCACATAAAAATTAACCCCCTTCCAATCAACCTACATGGCTTCTCCCAAACTATCGCATCACCAACTAGAATAGGAAATGCACAACAAAAAGAAAGCACCATTGACTGGATACTAACCAATAAGGATCCACAAAAATACACGTCGGGAACCCTTCCCAATGACCTTAGTGACCACCTAATCACCTATATTATCAAACACAGAAGCTCAATAACTAACCCCCCTCTATATAGATCTGTAAGGAATAAGAAGAAATTTAACGAACAACAATTTCTTGCCGAACTTAAATCCTGTCACTGGTCCATCCTCAAAACCCTACCCCTACAGGAGAGTGTTACCTACTTTAACAATACTTTCCTCAACATACTTGACCATCACGCCCCCATTCGGCAAATTAGAACTAAAGAACGTATAGCACCTTGGCTAACCAAGGAGACTAAAACTAAAATCAAACTCCGTGACCAGGCCTGGAACAAATGGAGAGCGACTAAAACTCCCCAGGACCGCATTCAATTCCAACAACTCAGAAACTTGACTAAAACAGCCATTGTTCAAGACAAAAAACAGTATTACTGCCACCTCCAGGACAAACACCAGAAAAACCCAAAAAAATTCTGGGCTGGTTTTAATAACCTCCTCCATCCTGGGAAATCTACCACCCCCACCCCTGAGAAACTCATAGGGAAAAACCCTGTCGAAATTGCCAACGCCTTTAACTCCTTTTTCACGGATACCATACAGTCTCTAGCCACCCAGATAACTAACACTTCCTCATCACCTAAGTTTTCTGGTGACTCAACTCCACTTCCCTTTAAATTAGAACCTGTACCTAACCAATACATCCGCTCCCTCCTAAAAAAACTAAGACCAACCACCCTAGCGGCAGATCACCTCCCAGCGGAATTCCTTCAGATAGCATCAGACGTTATCTCCTATCCCATATCTATCTTGATCAACAGAACTATAAATGAAGCCACAATCCCATCTATTTGGAAAATCTCATACATCATCCCTCTCCACAAAGGTGGTACCTCCACGGAAACATCCAACTATAGACCAATAGCAATCTTGTCTCCTCTAGCTAAAATCATGGAGAGGTGTGTTCACAGACAACTCCTGAACTACCTTACCCATAATAGTCTCTTATCTAATTCCCAACACGGGTTTCGCCCCTATCACAGTACCACCACTGCTCTCCTCTCCTTTATTGACTCAATCAACAATAACCGTAATAATAAACTCATATCCTCTGCTCTCTTTCTGACCCTATCGAAAGCTTTCGACATGGTCAACCACCAGCTTCTCCTCCAAACCTTGGAAGGCTTACATCTTGACAACCCAGCCCTAAATTGGTTCAAAGCCTACCTCACTGGTAGGCAACAGGCTGTACAATGGCAAAACAGGCTATCAGGCCTACTCCCCAACACCATTGGTGTCCCCCAGGGCTCCATACTTGGTCCCCTCCTTTTCTCAATCTTCATCAACAATCTTCACCTAGTTATACCCAAAGCCACCTGTATTCAATATGCAGATGACTCTACCCTGATCTGCTCTGACATCTCCATCTCACAACTCCAAATAAAAACCCAGAACTGCTTTGCGCAAATCGAAAACTGGTTCACTGAACTGAAACTTCTACTTAATCCCGCAAAAACCAAGTTGCTGCTATTTTTCCCCTCAGCAGCCACTCCCCTAGGCAATGAACCTCTATCTCCTAACAATTTTCTATTCCATGTAAAATCCACCAACGGGACCATCATAGAGCCTGTTCCCAACACTAAACTATTAGGAGTAACTATTGATCACAGGCTGAAATTCGACACTCACATTAGCAACTCCATCAGGACAGTTAATAAAAAACTCGGTTCAATGTATCGCATAAAGAATTTTCTGACCCCTCATGCCAAACTAACCATTGCTCGCACTCATCTTCAATCCACCCTCCTGTACGCTTCCCCTATCCTATCTTTCCTCAATAAGCGCGAACTCAATATGCTCTCCATTGCCTATAATCACATTGCTAGATTTATAACTGGAACTCCCTACCGCACTCATCATTGCCTTAACCTAAGGAGACTTGGCTGGCTTGAACTGCCTAATCTTCTCAACTTCACCCAACTCACGGAAGTATTTAAAATAACTAAACAACCTGACAGAGTCCCTGCTCTGAATAAAGTATTTCCTCCGTACTCAAACCTTACTTGCCTCCGATCAGCTACCAGTGTTCAAATAAAAACCATCAAATCCCAGAATTCTGGCGGTGATGCCATCTATGCCAACTCCATAGGGAAAACCTGGAATTCACTTCCAAACAACTTAAGAAGTATAACCTCCCTTAACCTATTTAAAATTAACCTCAGCGAATTCCTGAAATCACACTGGTTATGTCCCTGCCCTAAACCAGACTAAACCCAGCCAACAACCACCTCACTAGACTTATCACCTCCTGGCGACTAGTACCTCCTCCTCCTCTAGGTTTCCCTCGCCAACCTACCTCCTCAGCGTAGGAATGGTAAATTAGTCACACGTGTTGTTAGCTGTACTCATTTATGCCTATGTTAAAAGTATTAATTTTTTCTCTGTATGTTCAATTTTTTCTCTGTATGTTTAATCTCTCTCATATTATTATGTTGGAGCTTTTCTCCCCGGGCCTCTACTGAAAAAGGATATGTATCCAGCTAGACCAGCCCGGTCAACAAATGTAAAATAAATAAAATAAATAAAATAATGCTAACAACACTGCTGGAAAAGCACTATTCTCCCACACTGTTGCTAAAAACTGGAACAACCTCCCCCCATCACTGACCTCTATCCCCACCACCTCACACGTCAAAAACTGTTTAAAATCACATCTCATAAGCACCTGGCTTTGCCCATGCATAACCTAAAAACACTGCTTAACTATGTGGAAAGTTGAAAGGCATATTACTTGCCGAATATAAAGACTCCAGTTGTTTACTTCCAATATTTTCTTTATCCCTTTAATATAGGTACTTCATTTTAACACGATGTATGTCATGACTCTCAATGCTAAATGTATTTAGCCTGTTCAGCTGCTGAGTTGTATACTGTCTGTTTTACATTTCTGTCTTACTAGCTGGATTTTTGCTGTTATAATGTGTTATTATCAGTTTTTACTACTATGTATTAAATTCTAGTATTTCTGTTAATATATGTGGAGCTTTCCTCCCCGGGCCTCTGCTGTAAATGGACCTGGTCCAGTTGGATTGTCCTGGTTAACAAATGTAAAATAAAATAAATAAATAAATGTAAATAAAATGCATTTCTATGCCTGCTGCTATCAGCACAATAAATGTTAATGGCTAGTGAGTGAGAATGACTAGTGCTCACTCAGGTCGCACTGGGGCAAGTGCAGCTTCGCTGAGGTGGTTATAGCACAAGGAAGATCATCACATATGAAAGTTAAATTTAAGTCAGTGCTTATGCAAGGCTTTAATCTTTTTTTATTATAAGCACATGCAACTGCTGCAAATAATGGAGTTGGTGTTGATGATGAAGCTGATTTTGTTAAACAGAATACTGCAGCTTAAGGTGCTCTGTTAGGGAGTCAGTTTCTCCAGTTGAGAATCTTGCAGAACATGCTGAAATATAATGACAACAATACTGTCACAGAGAATAGTGTCTGTGCATTCAACATCTAATCTCTGAAGGCACAATGGAATATTTAAAAGGAACTTTTCTTTCCCTTGACTGAAAAGGTCCTGTGTGTCACTGCTGTACAGGACTCTGATTTATGGAATAACCATACTTATGTGAAGCACTGTTTGCTGATAACCAGTACAGTAACCTTTACATATGGACTTATGTTTGAACTAGAGATAAGACATGGGAGACTTTAGAGCCCTATTCATACTAACAAATGGCTCTTTGTACTGCTGAAGCATCTTTTTTTGTCAAAGGCTACCATCTGGTGAGCCGAGAAATTATCTTATTATCATGCTTATGCCATGTTAGAGTCATGAAAGCATTTTTAAAGATGACACGACTATTACAAGCAGACTGTGGAGATGAGGCATTTGCTTCATTTCAAGGTCTTAGGGTATTACAGAAACACTACAATGTATTCAGGCAGTAAAAGCAAACGTTATACTCTTAGGGTGTGAAATAGCTTGCTCAGGTAGTCTATTAGTCATAAAATGTATCTTTTTTTACCCTTAATTTGATTAAAAAACACTTAAGAACAACCTGCTGAAAGTAGTCTGTGTATACTGAAGTCTATTTTTTGCCTCATAACAACAAAAAGTCTGCTTGGAAAGTTGAATTCTAGAGAGTAACTCCACCTACCATTGCAGCCCAGAGTGGGAGATAATTTTTTTTGAGTATGTTTTCCATCCTGAGGGCTGGCTCTAAGTTAATTATAACTTCTTGCAATCCCCTTCACCTGGGGAAGTAGCTCCTCCCATCCTCACCCATTATCAGGAGCTAGTTATTTTACCTTGTTGGAGTTACAGGTACCATTTTATCACCTATGCTTTGCATCCAGAAGGTTAGTGTGCTCACCAGTTAAGTGCCTGCATTGAAGAATAAACTGTCTTAATCTCATTCCATGGCTAACACTTTGCAATGATGCATTCTCTTGTTAAATTAGCTAGCACTGTGCCTTAAAGTCAGCATCATTCAATATACGACTCTCATTTAAAGTTAAAAATTTGTAGCTGTATTTTACTGTTATTTCAGCCAGTGTTGTGTGTTACAGCCAGTATTGTTCTATGTGTGACTCTTGGTTTAATATTTCATGTTTGAAAAGCTGCATTTTTTGATAACTTAGCTAGTGTAGAGTTACACTCAGCATCGTTCAGTGTGTGACTATCATTTCAATGTTAAAGGTTTAAAAAAGCTGCTCATCCTTGTTAATTTATCTACCACTGATTTTTTTTCAGTTAGTAGCATTCAGAATTTGACTCCTATTTTTCTGTTAAAGGTGAGTTGACTGGATATCTGTTAATTTAGCCAGCGTTGTGGTTTAGAAGTTAATATTAGTCAATGTGTGACTTTCATTCCACTGTTAAAAGTCTGCTAACTGCATTGTTCTTAATAATTTAGCAAAGTGTATATTATTACTGATCTAAGTTTATTGTGAAGCTGAATAGATGCAGATAGTGAATGCCTGTAGTATACTAAAAAGTAGTACAAAAATGAAAATCTATACCAAAAAAAATAGCCTTTCCATCACTAGAATCTATAGAAAGTGCTTGGAGAACTGTAGGAATCACTGATTATTATTACTTATAAACTTGTTAGTAGCTTTAGCATATACTGAACATAGTACTGCTGTTTTTGAAGGTTATGCTATGTTTCACTTCCTCACAAGTTCCGTGTTCTCCTAATCCTAACCACTGTCTTCCTCTCTTTTTTCTAGTTTCCTTAAAATCAAAAATCTCAGCAGCTAACTTCCCCGAGTCCAACTTAAATTGAACTAATAAGCAACTGGGAGTCCTACATGGTATTTGGAAAGAAAGGGCACCTCCTAAAACTCTAATGGAGGTTAAAAGATCTAGGATCTGGTTTAAAACATAGGTATTGTAACCAATACTGAGAGCACACTGCCAGGGACATCAACAAGCAGAATCGTATTCCACCTTAAAGTTACTCTAGACCCATGTCCATAAAATTACAGTAATTGTTGACCCATTCCCCAGTACATCCTTTAATGTTTGCAATCAGAAGGTTATTCAGGCAGTAAAATCAAACATTATGCCCTTAGTGTGTGCAACAGCTCCCTCAGGTATATTAGTCATAAAATGTATAACGTCTTTGCCCTTAATCTGATTAAAAAATGCTTAAGAACAACCTGCCAAAAGTAGTCTGTGTATATGCAAGAGCATTTTTTCCCTTATAGCAGCAAAAAGTCTGCTTGGAAAGTTCAATTTTAGAGTAACTCTACCTACCACTGTAGCCCACAGTGAGAGTTAGTTTTTTTAAGTACAACATCCATCTTCAGGGCTGGCTCTACTCACTCTGTTTGCCCTCACTCTGCTTGGGCTCACTCTGCTCCCTACCCTGCCCCCTTTTCCCAGCCATCCCCACTGTTAGAAAAATATGTATTAGTAATATGCATGCTTAGTGCATTCGAGGTTTAAAAGTGTTAATACATTTATTCTGTTCACACTGCATGAATCTGCACAACTACTAGAGACATTCCAATCCTGCTTATGTCATGAAAAATATGTGCAGCTATGATCTGCTTATGCCATGGAAATTAACAAGAAGCATTTAATTTCTGCTAATGTCATGAAAATAATAAGTGTTTTCTACTAGCGTCATGAGACTTAACAAAGAGTTATTGATTTTCTGCTTATGCCATGAGAAAGTACACAGCTGCTGAATCTATTGATAATGAAAACAAAGGCTGCTTGAAAGTATAAACCGTAGTCAGCATTACTTGTACCTAAGCTAGAAATGTACCTTGAATCTAGGTAAAATTTAACACACATATATTAGAACTGCACAACTGAAGAATAGAAAGATTGTAGTGGGCTAAAAATAAGCCCCAAGGCCAGGTTGTTTTTCTCAAATGTTTTTGTAAATCAACAATAATCCAGTCATGTCAGCAGGAAATCTAAGTAACATTTTCTATGTAACACATAGTGAGTTTTAAATCTGAACATGTCAGCAGAAAATCTAAGTAACATTTTCTGTAGAGTAATACAGAAAGCTGTGTCTAACTACATCAACAATAGAATAGTAACATTTCATAGAATTGTATAAAAACAGCATACTGCTCACTAGTAATTCAGACAAATCCTGTATCTGCATGCTTTGTCTCCTTGCTGCAAGTAATAAAGGGTGCCATACTTGAACCTTAGTCCACCCCCACGATATCCTGTTGTCACTTAAAATAGTGACATTGTGAAAATAAAACCGTATATTAGAGATCCCATCGGGAACAGGTCTCGAACAAGGGCAGGTAACTCAAATGAAGGCATTGAGTTATATCAAATGGTTAAGAATTCACGATCTATGAGTGAAGAAAAAATATGCCCACTTACAGAAGTACCCAATCCTCAGGCAGGACAAGATAATCAGGACCCAACTATTTTAGTGTATAGACCCTGGACTCTGGGAGATATCCGGAAAGCCACTGAGGGAATTCCCCATCCAAAACTTAATTTTAGAAAATTCTCAAAAGATTTACAAGGAATGAGGCTGAGTTATAACTTAAATGGAGAAGAGGTAGAAAAAGTAGTTAGACAAATTGTGGGGCCAGATTGGCACATGATTTGTGGCAACTGGAATACCCGTGATGCTGCACAAAGACCCCTCCCACATAGCAGTGCAGAACTAGACAACAGAGTAAAAGGTCTTACAGACCGCATCTTTGAAAAATGGAAGCCTAGGGCAGACTGGACTTGCATTAATCAATGCATCCAACAAGAAGGTGAAACTATTGACCGGTATTATGCCAGACTATTAGAATGTTTTAATAACCACTGTGGAATACAGGTTCCTGAAGATCAAACACAAGATTCCCCATATGAACAGCAGTTAAAGAATGCATTTTTAAAAGGCAGTATTGCACCCATAAGCAGTTTTATTACAAAACACATGGTAGACCATCGTACAAGCAGGTTACAGTCATTACTTGAATATGCTAGGCATGCCGAAAGGCATTTTAATAGCAAAAAAAAAAAGAAAGCTGAAGTATTTTCTGTAGAAGATCGAGCAGAAGTTTATGTAGTACAGTCTAGGAAAAAGGGCAAGAAAAATGCACAGGGAAACAAACAATCTGATCAATGATCAGAGGACTTTGAAGGGCGAAAGAAGGGGTGAATGTTTCAAATGTGGTAAAAAGGGACACTTGGCAAAGGATTGCAGGAAAAATAAGAAGGCAACCATGGAAGACAAGGAGGGTGAGGACTGACTATATGGTCAGGAATCACTAAAAGGAGATAGCAGAGAAAGGACAAATGAGAATGTGATAGAGGGAGTAGAAGAAATAGAGGAAGTGCAAGAAGTTAGTGACAGTGAGGAAAATGAAATATTAGACCTAGCTTTATTGAGCTTGGAGCTCTATTTAGCAGACATGAAACCAGAAGTTACACTCTTGGTAGAAGGGAGGGAAGTCAAATTCTTGTGTGACTCAGGGGCATCACGAACCCTGATACATACCTCCAAACTGCCAGAAAACACAGAGTCACCTGATTATATACTGGTAAAATCAGCTAATGGACAGCTGTATCGGGAGCCCCTCTCGTGTAATATTGCAATAACTGACCCTGTTTCAGGATTGACTCAGAAAAGCAAAATTGCTGTTTCTGCAAAATGCCCAGTAAACCTCTTGGGCAGAGAACTCATGCAGCTATTTGATATAGCAGTAGTCCCAACCATGCAGGGTATGGAAGCACAGTGACAAATTGATACCTTTGCAGTGCAATCGGAGGGTGAAATATTTTATTGGTACTGCCAGGACTTGGTTACGACTGGTCCAGAGACTGTGACCGAAGAATTAATGAATGTAGCCATCAGCAAGTTCCCCTCCCTTGACATTGATAAGCAACACCTGCTGCACTGTACCCTGTATTTTTGCAACACACCAGGACTTGATAAGGAATATGAGCAAGAATTGTTTAAAAATCATGCAAACAGATTGATATTACGTAATATGTACTGGGACACAGAAGGGAACAGTGTAGCCAGCTGTTCATTGCCCCAGGAGTTCTTTACACTTTATAAATCTAATTGATTACCACGTTAGCTTAACCAAGAACAAAAATATAGAATGGGCAGACCTAGGAGAAAAATTCACGAGATGGGAGAAACAGACAGAATTAAAACTGTCAGGACAGGGAATACAAATACAGAAGTTGAATTGGATAACTCAGACCAACCGAGCTGTACACTTGCAGTCTAGTAAGGACAGCTGATTAGCACTCCTATTAAAGGAGGAAGAGAATGCCTTACAAAATATACCAGAAACTCTCTGGTCAACAGGAAAGTCAGATGTAGGACTTATTTGTACAGCGGGACCAGTAACTATCACGCCAAAGTCAGCATTCAGACCACAGAAAAGACAGTATCCCTTAAGAAAAGATGCAGAGGCAGGGATAAAGCCTATTATAGCAGCCTTACTTAAAGGGGGAATACTGGTAGAATCTCCCGACTCACCATGTAATACACCCTTATTTCCAGTTAAAAAAGCAAATGGAGAATGGCAGATGCAGTAATACCAAGGGCACCTACGGTGCCAGACCCACACACCCTGTTGAATGATTTAATACCTCAACAGAAGTATTTTTCTGTGGTAGACATTAGCAATGTGTTCTTTTCGATACCAATACACCCTGACAGCAAGTATTGGTTTGCGTTCACATTTCAGGGGAAAAGGTATACATATATGTGACTACCACAGGGGTACTGTGAAAGTCCAACAATATTCTCACAAGAAATGGCAAGCAACTTGGCGGGATTTACCCCACCAAGAAGCAGTCAGATTTTACTTTATGTTGATGGCATCTTGCTGGCGGCCCCCAACCAGCAAGATTGTAGAGAAGATACCATAGCGCTATTATGATTTTTAGCCGCTGGCGGACATAAGGTAAACAAAAATAAACTGCAGCTTTGGAAAAAACAAGTCAAATACCTAGGATATGTAATATCCAAGGAAGGTAGAAAAGTAGCAATTTTGCAAGCATCAAAACCCACTACCAAGAAGGAAATGATGTCCTTCCTGGGTACAACTAATTTTTGCAGGAGCTGGATTCCAAACTATGCCTTGGAATCTGCACCTCTGACTGACCTGATATATAAAAAGCCTATGGCAGCACAGGATTTGTTACAATGGACACCAGAGGCAGAATCTGCTTTCTGCAAACTGAAACAATTAATAGCGTCCTCATTAGTTCTGGGATTACCAAACTACCATAAACGTTTTTTCCAAACTGTAGATTGTAAGCAAGGTTATATGACATCAGTGTTAACACAACAGCATGGGGACAAGCAATGCCCCATTGCTTACTATTCATCACAACTAGACCCAGTGGCATGGTCCTTACCCCACTGTGTACAAGCAGTAGTTGCAGCTGCCATGGCAGTACAGGCTTCAGCCTCAGTAGTTTTATTCCACCCTCTCACTTTGAGAGTGCCTCATGCAGTCGCGATTATTTTACTGCAAGAGAAGGTAGCATATCTTTCCCCTGCTAGGCATCTTTCCTGTATGACCATATTGTTGAGCCAACCTCATATGACAATTGAATGATGCATGACTTTGAACCCTTCTACCTTGCTCCCAACCCCTGCAGATGGCACACCACACCACTGCCTGCAGGTAATTGAGGAAAAGACACTACCTAGAAAAGATCTCACGGATGTCCCCTTGGATGATGCCGAGGTGACATACTACGTGGATGGTTCGTGCAAAAGGGGTCCTGCGGGACAGAACCTAGTAGGATATGCAGTAGTTTCTGAAACTAAGATTATAGCAGCAAAACCTTTACCACACAACTTATCTGCACAGGCAGCAGAATTGATTGCCTTGACACGGGCATGTACCTTAGCAAAGGGTAAATGCGTAAATATTTTTACTGACAGCCAGTACGCTTTTTCTACTGTACATGTTTTTGCGTAACAGTGGAAAAAACGAGGAATGATAACATCTACTGGCAAACCTATCAATCATGCACAGTTTATTTTAGACCTTTTAGAATCTATTCAGTTACCTCAGAAGTAGCTATTTGTAAATGCACAGCTCACACCAAGCAACAAGATAGGATTTCAAAAGGTAATGCAAGAGCTGATACAGCTGCAAAACAAGCAGCTTCAGAAGTATTTCTTTTAAATGATGAACTACAACCCTCTGAGATTTTAGACTTAGAAATGTTAAAAACAATGCAGACACTCACTACAGAAGCTGAAAAACAAAGATGAGTAAAACGAGGAGCAATTCTCGAAAAGGGGCTGTACATCTCTAAAGAAGGGAAACTGATACTACCATCTAATTTGTTTAGATATGCAGCTTTGTTGAGCCATGGGCAGTGCCATGTCTCAACAGGGGGGATGGTACAGCTGGTGAACCAGGTGTTCACAATGTACGGATTTACAAACTACACTAAAAAATTTTGTTTGATGTGCCAAATTTGTAACAAACATCATGCACAAGGGGCATTAAAGCCCAAGCAAGGGAGTTTCCCCACACCACCATATCCATTTCACACTATCTGTATGGATTTCATAGAATTGAACAAATGTGAAAATAAGAAGTATTGTCTTGTCATTGTAGATATGTTTTCCAGATGGGTGGAAGCCTTTCCAACCAAAACTCCAGATGCAGCTATGGTGGCAAAAGTACTTGTCAAAGAAATCATCCCTAGATTCGGCATTCCGGAAAGGATCTACTGTGACAACGGTACACACTTTGTAAACCAAACCATACAGCAGTTAAGTAAGCATTTTGGTATTTCTTTAAAAAATCATTGTGCATACCATCCGCAATCTGCAGGGCTAGTTGAGAGACATAATGGAATATTAAAGAATAAATTAAGAAAGTTAATAGCTGAGACAGGGAATAACTGGATATATTGTTTGCCCCTGGCACTCATTGAGCATGAGAACTGTTCCGACTGCAAAAGGATTGACTCCTTTTGAAAAACTATTTGGAAGGGCTTATTATACACCCCAGTGGAAACTTCTCATGTCCTCAGACCAGGAGGCTGATCTTACACTAGCTGAATATATGAGAAATTTGTTGAATTCTAAACATCTGTTGCAGTCAAATTCTGTTTCAGATAAAGAACAAACCGAAACATCGGAAGTGGCAGTGATCCCAGGGGACTGGGTGTGGGTGAAGAATATAAAAAAGAAAAACTGGTCGTCACCAAGGTGGGAAGGTCCATACCAGGTGCTTCTTTCAACACCCACTGCAGTCAAAATTGCAGAGCGAGCTTCGTGGATCCACCTGATGGACTGCAAACTAGTTAAGAACTTTGAACTGGACAAAAATCTTACCTCTCCATCGAGGCCCTCAGCACAAAGTCTGGCTACAAAGGGGGGGTCAGATCAATAGGACTGATCCGTCTCAACCCCAGTGAAGAAACCATCAGTGCTGAAGGTCCTATTAGGGCAGAGAGTAAGAACACATGTCTGAAATAAAGATGACAGGATCCCGTAAGATCCAGATGCACCTATTTGGAAGGGTCGGAGAAAACAGGAATGCAGAACAACCATTTCCTCAGAAGTATTGCATAATCATCCTGTTGACTGTACTAGTGACAATAATCTTTTTGTTGTGGCCATTCCTTTTCCTAGCCACACAAACTGAACTGAATAAGCGTGGAGAGTTGCACGTAGAGTGGCACCCAAACTTCAACACTTACCAGGCAATCAAATATGTGTATGCTGAGACCTTCAATGTTTCGAATTGCTGGATTTGCACAGCTTTGCCAACAGTATACGGGGGGGTGTTGTTAACTTCAGTCCCCCTAGGAGCCAACAAGACATGGGAAAATTTAATCTATGATACATCAGATGTTACATCACAAGATAAAGTAGCATTGCACTTGTCTGTTCGACAGAAGGGGACTGTGGGTTTTTACAATAATGATACAGTTCAGGTGGGTTGGAGCAATTGCAATGTGACTGTTCCCTATAGATACTACAATAAAACTGATAACACAGGTTCCTATTGCAACACAAGCTATGATTCATTTTTTCAACTGATGCATAGGACAACTGATGAAGTAAAACATAATGCTGATCTTTATAAACAACTGATTATAGTTGACAAAAAAATGTTTAATCCAAAACCAGGACATAGTAAAGTTACTACCAAAGTAGAAGACTGTTATTTTGTATGTGGTAGGAAAGCATACAAGTGGTTACCTGAGAACTGGTCCGGCAGTTGTTATTTGGGATACCTGGTTCCAGCCATAAGACACACAGCAGTTTTGCCTCAGGGGAAAATTTGAAATGTTCAACGAGAAATCAAGAAGCCTGTCAATCCACTGGGGCAGATCAATGTGGGCTGGAAAAACCATCATGCTGTGGGCCTAGGGAAAAATGGACTGTCGCATATGGACTTGGGTGATACCAATATCTCATGGGCAGGTGTATTGCCAGCATATGGAGCAACAAAATCAATCTGGGAACTGAGAAAACTGTCTAAACTTCTCAAAATAATGAGCAATGCAACCTTTTCCGCTCTAGAATTGGTGACTGATGAACTGACTGCCATGAGAACTGTAGTACTTCAAAACCATATGGGTCTTGACTTCACCCTAGCGGTGAGAGGAGGTACTTGCGCTTTAATCCAGGAGGAGTGCTGTTCATATATTCCTGTCCACAAACACGAGATAGACAATCACCTTGAGGTAATTCAGCAAGTGTCGGCTATGACCAAGCCAGGACCAAATCCATTGACGGACTTTTTCCAGAGACTGTTTGGGGGGTGGGGCAGTATCCTGATGAACATCCTGATTGCCATCTGTGTAGGAATGATCGTACTGGTTGTATGTGTTTGCTGCTGCATCCCCTGCATGAAAAGACTTATTAAAGACTTTATAGACATGTCAGTTTCAGAAACCTTATATCAAGGTGCTGAAGTTGAAGAATTATTGAAAAAATGAAAATGCTTTCATAAGTTTAAACTGAACGACTCTCTTAACTGCAAATCCTGAGCAGGAAGAGGTTAGGGGAAGAAAAAATTGTTTATGCTTATTTTGTAAGTAGAATAAAAGTATTAAAAGGGGGGAAATGTTAGAAAAATATGTATTAGCAATATGCATGCTTAGTGCATTTGAGGTTTAAAAGGGTTAATACATTTATTCTGTTCACACTGCATGAATCTGCACAGCTACTAGAGACATTCCAATCCTGCTTATGTCATGAAAATATGTGCAGCTATGATCTGCTCATGCCATGGAAATTAACAAGAAGCATTTAATTTCTGCTAATGTCATGAAAATAATTAGAAGTATTTTCTACTAATGTCATGAGACTTAACAAAGAGTTATTGATTTTCTGCTTATGCCATGAGAAAGTACACAGCTGCTGAAGCTATTGATAATGAAAACAAAGGCTGCTTGAAAGTATAAACCATAGTCAGCATTACTTGTACCTAAGCTAGAAATGTACCTTGAATCTAGGTAAAATGTAACACACATATATTAGAACTGCACAATTGAAGAATAGAAAGATTGTAGTGGGCTAAAAATAAGCCCCAAGGCCAGGTTGTTTTTCTCAAATGTTTTTGTAAATCAACAATAATCCAGTCATGTCAGCAGGAAATCTAAGTAACATTTTCTATGTAACACATAGTGAGTTTTAAATCTGAACATGTCAGCAGGAAATCTAAGTAACATTTTCTGTAGAGTAATACAGAAAGCTGTGTCTAACTACGTCAACAATAGAATAGTAATATTTCATAGAATTGTATAAAAACAGCATACTGCTCACTAGTAATTCAGACAAATCCTGTATCTGCATGCTTTGTCTCCTTGCTGCAAGTAATAAAGGGTGCCATACTTGAACCTTACGTGAATTGGTCTTTGAAGTTTTTTCCTTTGACACCCACTATGCCTACATTTAACTTTAATTAGCCAGGCTCACAATCTCCATTGACCAATCACACAACTATTCCTCTATTCCAATTGTAATTCAATTTAAGTGCTCAATTCTATTCTCACTATAAATTGTCTCTACACAAATTAAGCCTACTAACCCACTTTAAGCTATCTACCATACCATAGTCAAATAAGTATCCCAGTACTAAATTATATTTCAAACATTCCTATAACTAAATAACCCATCATTATCTATATATTTATCAAAATAACTACCAATCCTTAAGCACCAGGCCCAGGAACCAGATCTTCATAATATCTTAAGTCCTCACAATTGCTTCTAGACTACATAAATTAATATTAAACAAAATGCATAAAAAGTCATACCAAAAGCAACATGCTGGCCTTATACTCTACACTTCTTATTATTCTTACAGTAAATGACCATTGTACTTTCCATCATATTTATCTAAACAACCCAAACTCCATCCTTACTACCCCCTCCCTATCCCCAGAACAAATTCTACACAAACCTATCTTGATATCACCTTCCATCTACAACATGACATGCATAGATCAGGATTTATATGTTATTTTCTCTATTAAACCTTTTCCACCCATTTCCCTAAAATAAAATAAATACATAACATAATTCCAAAATCTGATTGCACATGTAGCATCTCAGCTCATTCTTAGTGGTGATATATACCCAAATCCTGGACCCAAACTAATACAGCCAACTCAACCTCCCAACCCATCACTCAACCACAAAGTTTTTGCAACCTTCCCAGAAAAGGAGCTGATCTACTATTACATAATATTAACATTAGAAGTATTCTTAGGAAGGTACAAGAATTACATGCTACCATTACTCTTTACTCACCAGACATTGCTTTAATAATGGAAACATGGCTAAAACCAGACATCAGCAATAATGAAATCATACCTCCAGGGTATAATAGCCTTAGGTTAGACAGGAAAAACAAAAGAGGAGGTGGCATAGCCATTCTAGTAAAAATAATATCATAAAGAAAAATACCCCAGTTTGAGACCTTCACATGTGTGAGTTCAAAAAATGCAGCATAGTCATATAATCCACGAAATTGTATTGTAATCCACTTCATCAAGCACTTTCATCCCTCCACACTTAATACTGGGACTTCATCAGAACAAATATAGTGTAAATACAACTTCCTTGTAAAACCTACCCAATTAACTAATATGGTCAATTCATCAACTTTTAAAGATATATGCTACTATAAAAACTTTAAAATAAGATTGTCATGTTACTTTTATATACCCAAAACAATTCCTGCATTTCATGCTAATAGAATTATATATACATTCACACACCTATTGGAAAATAAAAGTGTATGTTAATTTGAATACTGAATATATTCTAAAATATATGGTTTACACATGTACCATTAATAAAAGTTCAAACTTGTGTGTAACTGCTAAAAATGTAGATACGAGTATATAAGGCACAGTTTCAAACAGAAACACCAACATTTAAAACCATATCAGGGAATCAAAAATGGTAGAGAAATATACCATACCCTTACCTCTTGAATAAATAGATACTCAATTAGCCCCTAATGCCTGTTCTAACTAACAACTTGAGAAATCACAGTTCTAATGCTCTCTTCTTTAGAATAAGGTGTATGGAAATATTTTCATTTAAACCTGGTATCGGACAGAATTTAATCTTACTTGCCATTGAAATTCTTTTATTTCTAGCAATAGTTTCCACCATCCTCCTCTAGGATCCACATGTAAAACCTCTAAAATTCCAAATGTAAATCCAGTATAGTTGGGGCATTCCATGGTATGTCTAAACAGTGCATGGTTAGTATTTGCCTTCTGTATTGCATACAAATGTTCATATATTCTCTTCTTTATTCATCTCTCCATTTTACCTACATAGTACTGCCCACATCCTTCACAGACCGCTATATAAACTAGTCCCTTGATATTGCAATTTCCCCTATGTAGATTAACCACAAATGGTATACCTAGAAGGGTAACAGTCCTTCCTTTCCAAATATGCTCACACTGCTTACAGGCACCACAGCTTGTGGTGCCCTTGACTGTGATGCTCCTACTTATATGTTGTTTGAAAAGAGATTTACAATTTCTCCCTGTTTTATAAATAAAATATGGTTCTTTACCTACAAAATTCAAAATCTCAGAATTCCCTTTAAATATCACCCAGTTTTTCAGAATAATGTCCTTGATATTATTACTATTAGAAGTGTAGGGTATCACCATCCCCTTGTTAAAGTCTGTACTGTTTCCTGGGGTGTCCTTCCCATTCTTCAATCCACTGGTGCTACCCCATCCTCTTTTTATCTGTCCACACAAATCTTTCACTAATTTTTGGGGTATCTTCTTTGTAAAAACATGCTACTTATTTTGTTTGCTTCAATTTCAAACAGTTCGATTTCTGAACACATACGGGTGGCCCTAACCAGCTGTCCTTTAAGTATGTTCCTTTTAGTATGACTAGGATAGCAAAATAATCTCAGTCTAGTATCCATCAATAAAAACACCCCTGACTTCAATAATGCAGAAACAATGTTTACAAAACTAATAATTAAGTCTAGAAAACACTTGAATATAGTTGGTGCCCACATTCCCACTGGTAACAACCTGTCCAGTATTGAACACATTCTCCAATGAACATCAAACTCACTACCGCAAGAAACAATCATCATGGGAGATTTCAACATAGATTGGTACACCTGTGACTCTCAAAGTCCAACTAATCACATAAATCTTCACGGTTTCACCTAAATAATTCAATTTCCTACCAGGGTTGACAAAACATCTAATAGGCAGTCCATCCTGAACTGGATCTTAATAGATGCATTCTCTCTCTACACTCCAATTTTCTCCCAGATACTCTTAGTGACCATCTCCCAGCTTACTTGCTTAGATACTGTGTAAATCCATTTAAACTCAGTACTTACCAAGAAATTCATAATAAAAGAAATTGACCCCCCTCGTATCCACCCTTAACCTCTGTAATTGGTCTGCACTCAAGTATTTCCCTCTAGATTAAGCCATAGATTTTTTTAATTCCACTTTCCTTAGCATCTTGGGCAAACTTGCTCCACCAACAATAATAAAAATAAAATCCAACTTTGCATATTGGTTAACCAAGGAAACAAGATCACTACTAAAAATGACAGGTAAGGCTTGAGAAATGTGGCATGCCAGCAAATCCTCAGCAAATAAACAGGCTTATCTAGAATTAAGAAATATAGCTAAAAAACAAATCAGACAAGGTAAAATAAACCATTATAGTGCTATCCAAACAAAACATCAAAATAACTCTCAAAAATTTTGGTCAGCAATAAAAAATATCCCACAGCCATGTCAAGCTGGCACACCTTCCACATCAACTGACAATAGTAAAGATACCATTGAAATGCAATTTAATAAATATTTCACAGAAACCATCTTAGTCCTTACAAATAACCACTCCCGTACACCTACACCACCCCACTTAACATCAGATCAGGACAGCAATACCTTTTCCTTCCAACCTGTCCATACAGAAATTATTTAAAAAATCTAAAAAATCTTAAGCTGACAGCCCTAGCAGCTGAACAATTACCTGCAGAATATCTTAAAATAGTTTACCTCCATCTGTTATCCCGTATCAATCCTTATTAATCAATTCATCTCTGAACAAAAAGTAGCAACAATCTGGAAAATATCACATATTATCCCATTGCATAAAGGTGGAAACTCAACAGACCTAACCAGCTGCAGTCCTATAGTGATCTTGTCACCATTATTCAAATTGTAGAAAGAAGCATTCACTCTCAGTTACTAAACTATCTCTTAACTAACCATCTTTTGTCCAGCACTCAGCATGGATTTGATAAAACATAGCACTACTACTGCCCTGATGTCCTTCACTAACACCATTAATCAGCACAGAAGTGATGACAAACTAGTATCCTCTATCTTTCTCAACCTATCAAAAGCTTTCATTACTGTCACTCATAAACTCATAACAGCTCTTTCAGATCTTAACCTTTATCTGGCTGGATGACTGCAAACTGTTAAATGGCAACAAAATCTCTCTCCTCTTCACTCAGTCACTCTGGGAGTTCCACAGGGATCTATCCTAGGTCCTCTCCTCTTCACCCTAACAATCTTCATACTTCTACCCAACATGCATCCCTTGTCCAGTATGCAGACGACTCAACTCTAATATGTGCTGCTCCCACTCCAGTAACTTCAACTAATAACCCAGCAATCCTTCTTGGCAGTAGAATCTTGGCTAACTAATGCCCAGCTCTTTCTTTACTCCAATAAGACTAAACTCATGCTTTGTCACCCACCAAGAGCCATTCTTCCCCCATCCGTCAATATCTCATCAGCAAATAATACAATTATTTATGCAGTATCCCATACCAAACTTCCCAGTGTAAACATTGACAGCAACATACATTTCAACATTCAGGTAGCCCAGTCAATAAAGAAAATACACAAGAAAACGTTGCATTCTATATAGACATAAACACTTTCTAACAAACAGCACAAAAGCCACCATTGCTAGAACTCACTTTGTCTCTACCCTCCTCTATGCATCTCTCCCATTCTCACTAACCTAAAGATTTCAGATTTAAGTAAACCTGATGCCTGCTACAATATAATTGCAAAGTTTGCCACAGAATCTGCTTACAGATCACCTCATTTGCATAGCACCAGGACAAGTGACTTTGTTAGAACTGCCCAATCTCCTAGCCTACAACCAACTAACCATAGCCCATCAATTACTCTATCAACAAGACAAAACCTGCCCTTCTTAACCTCCTCCAACCCTGCTCTACTAATCGTGTCCTGTGTTCCACTAACAAATTATTATTAAAGATATTTAAAGGTAACAGCACAGCTGGAGAATCACTCTATTCTAACTACATAGCAAAACTCTGGAATTCTCTGCCTATAAACATAAACACTACCGTCAGCATTACTAAATTCAAAAAGATCCTTATAACACATTTAACTAATGCATGGATATGCTCCTGTACTATCCCTGGTTAAGAAAAACTCTATAACTACTGGCCACCCTAGGAATTGTAACACATAACTACTGTACATTTTATGAGCATCTCTACTTTTTGTCCTTATCAAAATCCGGCTATATTACTGTTAAGACAATGTACTGTAAAACTATGCATACTGTGAAAATATTGTACTGTCCAGATGTAAAAATGTTGTACTGTCTGTATCTGTATCTTTGTAGATACAATCTGTTTTGTATACTTTCTCTATGTATTCATGTGGAGCTTTTCCAGCTTGTCCAGTCAGACTTTCCCAGTAAACAAATGTAAAACAAAATAAATAATAAATAAATATAAAATTATCTAAGAACACCCTCAAGGCATGTTGTTTTTTCTACCTTTATTACATGAATGCAAATCACCATACTAATTATAAACTTTACATGTTGAAAAGTCTATGTTAATGGTCTCTTACTCTCTTTACCTTTATTGTGACAGTACAGGATGGCAGCACTTTCTGTAAACATTTATTCACAACAGATTTCTAATGCAGAAGCATGCATAAGTTAATTGTGAGTGTCACCTTCTCATACATAAATAAAAACAAAGATGTTCCCCATATGGATCAGTGCTGCCAAATATAACAGTCAGCCAGCTTCCAAAGCTTAAAGGTACCTTCTACACACCCAAACTGTCAGGCAGAATGAATTGAGCTGACTAAAAGACAAGTTTGGGTGTGAAGCCCTTCAAAGCTTTATTGCAACTGAAAAGTACACTCCTATGAGGCTTTCCAGGATCAATGGTTGGCTTGGGCTTTCCTTTGCTGAGCAGATATGTCCCCTTTGGGGAAAAAACTTCCATTTTTTTAATTTTGTTTATGTATTATTACTTTCCCCTTAAGGAAAGTTATTTTAAAGCTAGTAGTGTTGTGTTTTAATGGACTGTCTCAACACTGCAACTTACTTTTAAACAGAATGCTCTTTTTTCGGTCAGGTTAAAAGTCGTATAAAGTAATTGAAAATTTTCTTATATTGAGAAATTGAGTTTATTTTAGTTTTGTGGTGCTGGCATACTGTTTTAAAATGCTTATTACTGTTTTTTTTCGATTAAAAACTTTAGTGGACTGGTAGTGTTTTCTGGCAATTGCTGCTTGTTTTCCCCAGGAAAGAGGCACCATTTTTGGGTTGACCATGTAATAGATCACTGATCCCATGGTCGGTCTTCCACAAAAAGAAAAAAATAAGAAAACAGCCTTTGCCTCCACAGCAGGCTAGCAATTTGCCTCAGTCACAAGTGAGTGACTCTGCAATGGCCATTTTTTGTACCTCAGACCACACATCTTCTACCTGGATCCCTCTGGTATAACACCTACAGTCATAATGGAGTTTAGCCGCATCATCTGCAGCTGTTGGGGTAGCCTCAGTGGGCAAGGGAGAGTCACTCTTGTTGTTCCTGAGAGAGGGAGCAGGTAAAGTTTCCCCTGTTGTGTCAAAATGCTGTGCCCATCCCTGGTAAAGCCCCTTCTGCCATTAGTAACATCATTGGCCACATTTTCCTGCCAAAAAGAAACAGAAAACCAAGCATATATCTACTTCTCCTCACTCTTCTTTGGATAGGAGTAGTTTACTGGGTCTGGCTCAGGGTTTAATTCAGGCTGCTGATCTTTCTTATAAAGTAGTTTCTGGTAAAAGAAAGAGGGATTGCTCCTTTCCTGAAGAGATTTAAGATTCTGAATCTGAACAGGAAGATGCACTGATGGATACATTTTTTTTTTTACTCAGATTTCTGACTCAGACTCAGAGGAGACCTCAGTTTCAGATTCTCCTTGTAGGTAGTTTCTCTTTTACTGAGACTATTGTTAGAATATGGCAAGGTTTTCAGTGGGAGAACACTGAGGTTTTCAGTCTCTCAGAAGACATAATGTGTTGTTACAGAAGGATTTTCCAGATCCTACTCTGATTCAGCCTACTCTATCTGCTTTAGAGGATGTGTGTTTTACTGCCTGCAATATTCTTAATAGTCAGATAGATGCCCATAAAAAGGCAGATAGGATATATAAAGTTCCTCAGTCTTTTAATTTTTTATACATTATTCCCAAACCTGATCCAGCAGCTATAGCTTTAGTTTATCCCACTGCTGCTAAGCACTTAGTTAATTCTAGTCCTAATCTTTCTGATATAGATGGGGAAATTATTGATAGATATGTGAAAAAGTGTATACTTCTGCAGCTTTGAATTTCAGAATTTTGAATTGTAAGGCTCTTATGTTGAAGTTTGTTCTGACAAATTATGAAAAGTATGAGGAAAGTTTTATCTGCATTTTTTTTCTTGTGAGAAAAAAATCTGTTTTAAATAACTTTTTTCAACCCCACAGATCACTATTCATTGTTTACAGTATGTGCACGACTCTTCTGTTGAAACTTTTTCCAGGGCTTTGTCCATTAGCATTGTTTTGAGGAGGTGTGCATGGCTGCATTCTTAAAACCTCCTAGATGATGCTAAAAATGAGAAATTAAATTCTCCCTTGGGTAGAGATTTAGTGTTCAGCCCCTCTGCGGCAGAGGGCAAGCTGATCCAGGGAATATCTAAGATTTTTCATCCCTCCTTTTCCAAATTTTCCACGTTATTTTCTATCTCCTGATCCAATTTTGGAAAAAAACAGAATACACAATCTCAACAAAATACAGATAAACAGACATTTAAAAGGAAATGGCAAAGAAGTTCCAAAAAAAAAAAGTGTCAAACCTCCACAAACTGAGGACAGTTCAACAAGTTTGAATGACTAATCATGAGACCGTGTGAACACTCCCATCCTGGCCCCTTTTTTACTTCCAGAAATTCCTAATCCCTATTTTCCTGTTTGGCAACAGATAGTTTCAGGAAAATGGGTTCTGAAAATAATTCATCAAGATTACAGACAGCATTGCAGGGCATTTAAGTTGGGGGCCCTACTCAAGAGAACATCAAGTGTGACCACAATGCCATCGCACCCCCTTCCCTGCCAAGCTCATCCAGCACCATTTAACCACTAGTGTAACTACATTCAGATCATTAAGAATTGATGTGCATTTAGTACCAATGTTACATTACGGCAAAGCCTTATACCACAGCAAGGTAGCAACTCACAGGTGCACACACTGACTGGCATTTAGTACTAATGTTAAATTATGACAAACCCCTGTACCACAGCAAGGTAGTGACTCGCAGGTACACACACTGACTGGCATTTAGTACCAATGTTACATTCCGATAAACCCCAGTACCACAGCAAGGTAGCAACTCACAGGTGCATGTACACAATGTCATTTAGTACCAATGTTACATTATGACAAACCCCTGTACCACAGCAAGGTAGCAACTCACAGGTGCACACAGCAAGGTAGCAACTCACAGGTGCACACACTGACTGGTATTTAGTACCAATGTTACATTATGAAATCCCTGTACCACAACAAGGTTGCCACTCAGCTGCACGCACACCAAATGGCATTTAGTATGACTGTTACATTATGGACAAATCCCTGTACCACAGCAAGGTAGCCACTTACAGGTGCAGACACTGACTGCGTACTCAACTGCCCAGATTTTCAAAGAATGTCCAGATGTGACTCATGTTTGATCTGTTCCTTACAATTTGTAATTTTCTGGATTTTTTGTGGTAAATTATTGATGACTGAATTCATTAAATGACATGCATTTCAGTTTAACTTCATATCCTTCAGAACATGCATGGTAACACCTTTTATTCTAGAAACTTTTTCAGTTTATAAGAGCAATATTTAAAATTTGCCCAGATCTTTTGGGCTAGAACCCCATTATCTGTGGCTTTATCCAGATTTTGTGCCATGAGATCGAGAACTATGACTAGCATTTAGTAGCAATGTTGTTAAATTATGACAAGCCTCTGTACCACATCAAGGTAGTCAGTCCCACAGAGGTACACAGAGACACCCACACTGACTCCCCACAAAGACACCCACACTGACTGGCATTTGGTAGCAATGTTGTTACATTACGACAAGCCTCTGTACCGCATCAAGGTTGCCAGTCCCGCAGAGGTACACAAAGACACCCACACAGACTCCCACACAAAGACACACAGACACACACAGACTCCCATACAATGACACACAGACACACAAAGACTCACACACAAAGACACACAGACACAGACTCCCACACAAAGACAAACAAAGACACACAGACTCCCACACAAAGACACACAGACTCACACACAAAGACACACAAAGACACACAGACTCCCACACAAAGACGCACAAAGACACACAAAGACACATAGACTCCTACACAAAGACACACAAACTCCCACACACAGACACACAAAGACACACAGACTCCCACATACAGACACACAAAGACACACAGATGTCCACATACAGACACACAGACACACAGACACACACACACACACACACACACACACACACACACACACACACACACACTCTCACACAAAGAGACTCCCATACAAAGAGACTCCCACACAAAGACACAAAGACATAGACTCCCTCACATAGGACTGAAGCACACTAAAAAAGAGACTCTTGCACACAGGATAGACACCCACATATGATAAAGACTGCACTACAGCAAGACTGAACATTAACACCCACACAGACACAGGACAGAGGCACCCACCCCCACAAGTACAGAGACAAGACTAGGACAAATTTACTTCAAGACTGAACATAAACCCACACAAGATTAAGTCAGCACTACCACAAAACAGAACTAAGACACCACTCCCAAACACAAGACAATGACAGCAATACAGCCAGACTGAAACAAGCAGTATTAGATAAACTGACATCACTCAAGGCAATTACTGACATGCAGAACAGTCACACTGCAGATGTACACAACACAGCTATGGGACACAGAAAAGACTACAGACACAACATACAAGGGAAAGCCATGGGTATTACAGAGCCTGAGGCAGACTCAAACCCAAACAAAACCAAGAGAATGCCATGGGGATTACTGAGACTGAGGCAGATGACTCAAACCCAAACACAGAGAGTGCAATGGTGATTACTGAGCCTGAGGCAGGCTCAAACCCATGCACAAGAGAGCAATGGGGATTACTGAGCCTGACACAGAGACTCAAACCCAAACAAACACACAAGAGAGCCATGGGGATTACTGAGCCTGAGGCAGACAGACTCAAACCCAAAGAAACACACAAGAGAGTCATGGGGATTACTGAGCCTGAGGCAGAGAGACTCAAACCCAAAGAAACACACAAGGGAACCATGGGGATTACTGAGCCTGAGGCAGACTCAAACCCATGCACAAGAGAGTAATCAGGATTAGTGAGTCTGGCACAGGCAGACTCAAACCCAGAGAGAAAAAGGTGAAGACTAGAGTGTCATTTGTTTTCCGTGTGCATTTACCTCTTCAGCTTCTGACTGCTGCCACTTGTCTGTTCTTCCTGTGCTTCTGTCCTAGCCCCCTGACGAGTCCTGCCACTCCCAACTGTCCTAGCATCCTGACGAGTCCTGCCACTCGCCACGAGTCCTGCCACTCCCCTTTTGCTCCACATAAGTCCTGCCACTCCCGATGAGTCCTGCCACTCCTAGCTGCCTTTGCCTAACATCCTGCTAGTTCCATCCTCATAGTCCTACCTGTTGGGAGGTAAGCAAAAAAAAAACCGTGAATACACATCATACAAGCCACACTAAAGTGCTACCTGATATTTACTGCCTGACAGAATTATAAAAGATTACTGTAAAGGAAATATGAGCACATACCTACAGTTTTACTGGGATCTTACAAATTTTCTTCCAGACAAAGTCTTCAATGAAGCTGCCATGTGATACACTTTGTCCCACTTCATGCTCAATTGAGAGCACAGCTAAGCCTGAAAGTCTCTCCTGACTCATTGATGAATGCAGGTATGTCTTTATGAGTTTCAGCTTAGAAAAGCTGCGTTCTGCGGTAGCCACTGTAATGGGTGCAGTCAAATAAATGCTCAGTAAAACATAAGTATATATATATATATATATATCTATATATATATATATATATATATATATATATATATATATATATATATATATATATATATATATATATATATATATGTGTGTGTGTGTGTGTGTGTGAATGAGGAAATTTAACACAGTCAGTGGTGATGACTCATTATCAATCATTCGAGAAAGGCTCGTGTCCAAGTTCAGAGTCATCAATATCACAGTGGCCACTTATCCTGTCAGTCAGTTGTTCTTTCAGAGCCTTGCAGTGTTGCAGCAATGTGTCTTCTGCAACATCACTCAAGGCTTTAATATTTGATAAAAATCCAAAGGCCTTATTAAACTCTTTAAGCTGCTCAAACCAGTCAGTAAACGATTGGATTGTTGTGTCCAGCAGTGCATTGAGCTTTACTTTCCTCTGTCTCTTTTCTTGAAATGTGGTGCTAACATCTAGTTCTTCTGTTATCTTGGAGGCTTCGCCCATGGCATGTTGAAATCCTGTCTCTCTGTAATTCTTCAGCAGGTCCATAGTGGATGCCAGCACTTTGACACATGTTGAAATATCAACAGATGGACTCTGCAGAACTTTGCTTGCATGATTTACCTCTGTCAGCACATCATACTAAACCACTAAACATACAATGAACTGGTATGACATAAGTTCTGAGCACAGTCCCCTTGCTTGTTGATATGTTGCAGCATCATTTGTACGTACTGCTTAACCTGTCTCCTGTAATGCCTCAATGACTCCTTTCAACTGAAATCTTACTGCCTTGACAGAGTCTATCCTGCATTCCCAGTGAGGCTCCGATAGTGGCTTCACAGTGACATTTGTGTGCCGTTTCAAGATCTGCCATTGGCTTGTTGATGCTGAACAGAGTACATAAATGTTCTGCAAACATCCAAAGAATGACACTGCCTGTTCTGATAAATGTGCTCCATCACTATGGCAGGTACACGGCACATAAAAAGCCCCTGAATTCATCTGTTTTATCCGGGCCTGCACTCCAGCTCATTTCCCCTTCATGTTGCTGCCATTGTTGTATCCTTGTCCTCAACAGTCATTAATGTCCAGTTGATGATTTTGAAGAGTCTGAAGAAGAGCTTCTGTATGTCCTGCCCCAGTTGTATCATTCACAGCCACAAATCACAGAAAATGTTCCTAAACTGTGGCTGCAGTCCATGAAATATCCACATACTGAACTACTGCAGTCATTTGCTCTTGATTGCTGATGTCTGGCATGCAATCAAGAATCACAGAAAAGTACCTAGCATCCTTCACCTTTCCTACAATGATCCTTAAAAATAGCATTTGCAATCAGCTGGATAACTTCATTCTGTATGTCCTTCCCAAGATAGTGATCCATTACCTCTTTATTCTGAATACGACACAAATGTTCAGCCATGACAGAGTCAAACTGCGTCAAAAGGTGCACTTGTCCTAAGAAATTGTCATTGCCATAGGTGCCCAGGGCATCACTTGTACCACGGAATGCCATGTTCCATTCCACCAAGTACTGGACCACATCAATAATATGTTCTAACACACCACACCAGTGATTTATCTCCTTTTCATCCACTGCTTGTCTCGTATCGTCCATACTCTGCCTACTCTTTATTCTATTGTCCAGTTCCTTCCACTTTAGCATGCATGCCATATGCTTGGTCATGGCTGTGTAAAGCTTTGGACATCTGTCTCCATGCTTTGCAACCACCTGACCTAAGAAGATGGTTAGAATGTCCAAACAATTTGCATGCAAAGCAAAACAGTGCATCCTTTGAGACCGAATATGTCAGCCAAGTGCGTTTTGCTCTCTCTCTCCATTTGGCAGCACATAGAAATAGTTCTCCGATGTAAATCTTCTTTTCTGCTCATTCACTGGGAACTGTGATAACACCACTTGCACAAGTCCATGCTGAATGGCAGCTACCCTAAACTCATCCCTTATCAAGTCTAGACAAGTCCCTAGATCCTCAAAAGATGTACCTGACACTCCCCTGCAAGTCATAGGCCACATCTGTCACTACAAAAGTATGAGCTCCTTCTGTATCAAAGTCTGGTGGTCCAGGCAACACCTCTGCAGTTGAATCTACATTTGCTGACATGCTTTCACCCATGGTAATAGCTGTAGGTCTACAGGAGGTAGCCTGTGGTGTAGCCGCAAGAGAGTGGTCAATTTCTATTGAAAGGATGCTGGCCTCACAGTGGTCAGACTGTAATGCAGAGCCATTGTGTTGTTCTGAAGGCAGACTTTTTCCTGAATCTCCCCTCTCCGATGACACTCAGAAAAATTTCATAATGGAACCCTGTCTCTTTGGATTCTCATTCCTCTGCTGCTGAAGCTTTCTTTTTGCTTCTCCTGACAAATATGTACGCTTCATCTCTAACTGGGAATGGAAGTAAAGCAGAATTACTACACATGCAGACAGAGTCCTTTTGTCATACTGTTAGTAAAAATGCATAATGACTTGCATTGACATCAGTCATTATTGTACTAAAGGCAGAAAGACTGAAGAATGATTAACTAGTAGGCACAAAAAAGTAATGAAAAAGGCCCAAGTTACAGAGGCCCCAAATGATACAAAAGATTGATATTACAAGCTGTCTGGAACAGACTAAAGTCTGAAAGAACTAATGACTAGGAGAGGCACAAGTCTGAAGGGGAACACACCAAACTGAGGCAAGACAAATATTACAGTACAATAAAAGACTACACATGCCCACTACCTCTCAATATCTTAGCACACCTGAAAAAACCAAAATCATTGGTTGAACAAAGGAGTGAAATCATGGATTTGCTAGAAAACCTCATTTGTGAGGGATGTAGAAGTGGCAAACACATTAGGAAACATTCCCTCAACCCCTCTTAGCACAGGATCTGTGTACAAAAGCATAAAGCCAGGGAATATACTATGCATTATGTGGGGGGTATGAAACATGAAGTCCATTTCTGCTAGAAGCCTCAGCCCTCTGCATTGTGCTATGCAAACATTTTGAGAGAGAATAGGCCAAAAAGCAAAAACATCTGGACACACATTCTCGCAGACCCCATCAACCTCCTAAACTGTCAACATAATTCAGGCAGCTAAAAATAACTGCAGAAGAAGGTGTAACATCATGGATAGTTTAAAACATTAACTTAGATAGCAGAGCAGTGTTTGCAGTAGTATACATTAAAGACATCAGTACATTCTGTGGAATTCTCACCCCCCTCCCACAGCCTCTGCACAATAATCCTGGATAAAGTGAAAACCAAAAACATAGACGTAGCATTAACACTGTGCTTATACAGTGCATGGCCCCACATTAAAAAAGTCCCAGGCAAACATTGAACATTGCAACATTCTCACAGCTGCTAACTACCCTCCCGCTATTAGGCTTTTTAAACAATGTACGGGCCGCATCAACCTCCAAATAGCATAATTTAAACAGCCAAATATAACTGCAAAGCAAGCTGTAACATCAGGGCTAGTTAAACAGTACTATAAACCTAGACAGCAGAACAGTGTTTGCATTAGCATGCATTACGATATCAGTCGATTCTGTGGAATTTTCACTGCCCCGCCCCCCCCCCCCCCCCAAGTCTAGGCGCAATTCTGGATGAAGTGAAAACAAAAAGGTGTAGCGTAAACAATGTGCTTATACAGTCCATGACCCCCCCATTAAAAATACTCCAAGCAAACAATGGACACTGCAACATTCTCACAGGCCCTAACCACACTCCCAAACTTTCAATACAATAACTATGGACAATGAAAAAAATTGGTCATTGCAACAAGGCATATCAATGACATTATTATGCATTAAGATATCAGTACATTCTGCGGAATTCTTACTCCCCCCAGTCTCTGCACAATTTTGGATGAAGTGAAAACAAGCGTAGCCTTAGCAATGTGCTTGTACAGTATGTGACCCCACATTAAAAAAATTCCAAGCAAACATTGAACACTGCAACATTCACAGTCACTAACTACCCTCCCAACATTAGCCATTTTAAACAATATACGGGCCCCAACAACCTCCAAATAGCATAATTCAAACAGCCAAAAATAACTGCAGAACTAGATGTAACATCAGGGAAAGTTAAACAGTACTATAAACCTAGGCAGCAGAATAGTGTTTGCATTAGCATGCATTAAGATATCAGGCCCCATCAACCTCCAAATAGCATACCTCAAACAGCCACAAATAACTGCAGAACAAGCTGTAACATAAGGAATGTTTAAACAGTGCTATAAACCTAGACAGCAGAATAGTGTTTGCATTAGTATGCATTAAGATATCAGGCCCCATCAACCTCCAAATGGCATAATTCAAACAGCCACAAATAACTGCAGAACAAGCTGTAACATAAGGAATGTTTAAACAGTGCTATAAACCTAGACAGCAGAGCAGTGTTGGCATTAGCATGCATTAAGATATCAGTACATTCTGCGGACTTCTCAGCCCCCCCGCCCCCCCACAGTCAATGCAGAATAATTCTGGATAAAGTGAAAACCAAAAACATAGGCGTAGCATTAACAATGTGCTTATACAGTGCGTGGCCCCACATTAAAAAAATTCCAGGCAAACATTGAACACTGCAACATTCTCATAGCCGCTAACTACTCTCCCAACATTAGGCTTTTTAAACAAATGTACAGGCTCCATCAGCCTCCAAAGTGTATAATTCAAACAGCCAAAAATAGCTGCAGAACAAGCTGTAACATCAGGGATAGTTAAACATTACTATAAACCTAAACAGCAGAACAGTGTTTGCAGTAGTATGCATTAAAGACATCAGTGCATTCTGCGGAACTCTCACCCCCCCACCCCACCCCCCCACAGCCAATGCACAATAATCCTGGATAAAGTGAAAACCAAAAACATAGGCATAGCATTAACAATGTGTTTATACAGTGCGTGACCCCCCCATTAAAAAAAATCAAGGCAAACATTGAACACTGCAACATTGTCACAGGCCCTAACCACACTCCCATATTTTCAACACATTAACTACGGACAACAAAAAAATTGCAGTCATTGCATCAGTGAGTAGAACATTGCGGTTATACACAATAGTAGCATAACAGGATTTGCATTACTATACATTCAAAACATCTATGCCTTCAGCAACATTCTCACAGCTGCTAACTACCCTCCCAACATTAGGCATTTTAAGCAACATACAGGCCCCATCAACCTCCTAACCTCTCAGCATAATTCAAAAAGCCAAAAAACTGCAGAACAAGGTGTAACATCAGGGATAGTGTAAAACAGTACTATAAACCTAGATAACAGAACAGTGTTTAACAATCTTGTAAAAAACTCAAAACCTACTGCAAATTCAGCTGACAATCTACCAGCAGAATTTCAGAAAATAGCAGCTGAAGCCGGTTCTTATCCTGAATACTTAAAAGATCCATTACTGAGCAATATGTCCCAACCATCTGGAAAATATCATACATTATACCCTTGCACAAAGGTGGAACTTGACAGAAATTACAAATTATAGGCCAAGAGCAATACTTCTCCACTACCTGAACTCCTAGAGGAATGCATTCATTCTCAACCAATAATTTACTTGCCAAATCCCAACACGGCTTCAGGCCTCATACTGCAACTGCTCTCCTCAGTTATACCAACACCATCAATTTACAAATGAAGGTAAAATAGGATCATCTGTCCTTCTCGATTTGTTAAAGGCCCTTGTCAAAGTCTCTCAACAAACTACTAACTACTCTTGCCAACCTTAATCGCATCCTCCTAGCCCTCCACTAGCTCCAAAACTACCCAACAGGTCATAAACGGCCATAAAATGTCTCCAGGATCTACCCCCTTCTACTTCCACTCACATTAGGAGACTCACAAGGCTCCATCCTTGGTCCACTTCAGTTTAGTGTCTTTATTATCAACCTCAATACCGCCACATCCCTAGCACTCACAATCCAATATGCTGACACCAATACACTTGTGTCACATCTACCATGCAACAGGTCATGTCCCAACCCAGGCTGAAATAAGCTAATCTTCACCACTTACCCCATACGGCTAAGACTATTGACTTACACAGCATCTCACAAGAATGCCCATCTATCCCTGCTGTAGCCAACTACAATACCCTTCCATTACTTATCTCCTTTCCTTTTCGTCACCCCTATCCCATTCTCTCTACCTTTACATATACAGCATAGATACTACCAAAAAAATAACAAGCCAACTCTACCTCTTGCCTCAAATAACTAACTTACACTCTCTCCTAACCCAAGGGCAATCAAAATTAAATGTATATTACATTTCACATTCCCTTATATTGTCCCTCGTACAAACAGATAAACCAAACTTATTTTACATATTTCTAGCACTTGTGTACTAAGATAAGCATTTCTCCCTGGGCCTCCACTGAAAATGGGTTCTATCCCAGTCAGACTATCCAGTAAACAAATGTAAAATAAGTAAAGTAAAACTGGTATAACTACAGCCCTTCACCCACAAATCCTCTAAGCACAACATGTCGCTACATAAAAGTAAAACAAAATTGGTACAACCACAGCCCCTCACCCCCATCCTCTTAGCACAAGAACTCTACATAAAAGCAAATTAAAACTGGTAAAATCACTCCCCACCTCCCCAATCCTCATAGCCCAAGAACACCACACAAGTGAAATAAACTGGTAAAACCACAGCCCCTCCACCCCCATCCTCTTACCACCAGAGCACTGCACAAACATAAAATAAAACTGGTACAACCACAACCTCACCCCTCCACCCTCTTAGCACAAAAACTCTACGCAAAACCAAAATAAAACTGGTACAACCACAACCCTCCCATCCTCTTAGCACAAAAACTCTACACAAAACCAAAATAAAGCTAGTACAACCACAGCCCCAAAACAAAACTGGTACAACTACAGCCCTCACCCCCCCCAAACATCTTAGCACAAAAACTCTACACAAAACCAAAATAAAACTAGTATAACCACAGCCCTCACCCCCAAACCTCTTAGCACAAGAAATATGCACAAAAAACAATCACCCCCTACAAAAAATAAATTTTAAACTAAACCCAAAAACTTACCTTTTATGCTTTTTACAGAAGGCTTTTTCCAATACTCTGCTCCCTCTTCATGACTGAAGGCTCAAATGGTTTTCTTGCCTTCCTCAGACCACTCAGTCCTTTTAAAATTGCTGTTAAAAGGACAGTTTTTCAGACCTTTTGAGAAATTGCCCTTAGAAGGACAGTTGAAAAAAGGGGTATAATCCAATGACTATGACCACTTCAAAGGCTTGAATCCATCGCTGATCTGTTCTCCGATGTAGTCTGTCCTCACGCTGGTCCAAACCCGGCTCGATCTCCACAGTCTGCTGCTGCTAAGGAATACTCCTCTGTTTAAAGACAAGAGAAGTGCTCCTTATTAGCTGCAGGTGCTTTTTTAAAGGCAGTTTGTGCAGGAAGTGATTTGCAAGGACCAGTCAGGTCCTTGCTCCATCACGTCCTACTTTAAAAAATGAAAAAAAAAAAACAAAACCTTAGTTTGTAGGCTGCTGCAGCCAATCAGATCCCCTGTTTCAGTGAGTGAACCTGACTGAGTGCAGCTTGCCAGCGAATCAAAAAAAAAAAACAACTGCAAACACAGTTCTAATTTTCACGGTGATGACAGGGAACTATGCGGACGTCCATGAGGAACCAAGCCGAAGAATAGTAATGGTCGGAGCACCTGCGGCTGCTGGATGGGGGCCCTCATTCACGGGGAGGTAATCAGGGGCTCCCCACAGCCGTGGATTTTGTGGGTGCCTAATGCCGGCTATGAGCAGTGGAAGGAAATGTCTCCTTTCTAGGGGGTCATTTTCATTCTCCAGATCAGACTCTTTTGTTTCATCTGGTTCTTAATCACATGCTGCCCCAAAGAATAATAGAATGAGTTCTTCTTTTTCAGGTGGCAAATATTTTGTTTTCAAGGATGTTCCTATTGCCAAAGAAAGAAAATTCTTGGAGACCTAAACCTGTTTGTGACACTGCCCAAATTCAAAATGATGTCACTTCACAACCTGTTACCTCTTTTGCATCTTTCAAATTTCCTGGCAACACTATACTTAAAAGATCTTATTATCACATCCCTATTCATCCAGACTTCAGACGTTTCTTAAGATTTTGTGTGTTTAGATTGCATTATCTGTTCTCTGCCTTGCCCTCTAGACTATCTACTCCACCAAGTGTGTTCACAAAGTGTCTATCTTCAGTTATAGCTCATAGCAGGCTACAGGGTATCCATATTTTTTTATATTTAGGTGACTTGCTGAGTCTTTTTCAAAGTGACAGGAATCTCTCTCACTCTCTCTCATGGGAAAGATATCTCTTACATAAGCTGGGATTCCAAAAGAACATTCAAAGTTTTTCTTGACTCCTTCACATAGGATTATGTCCCTGGAATGCCAACTAGACACCTCAGTTCAAAGAGCTTTCCTTCAACAAGAAAAATAGACATTTATTTATCTCTATTTCTAAGATTTTCTGCTCAGACTTTGGTCATTGAGAGGGTAATTTTCAAGATTTTGTGTCTTGTGGCATCTACGATTCTCATGATACCCCTGGCAAAACTCCACATGAGAAAGATATAATGGTATCTGAAATCTCTTTGGTCCCAGCATAAACACCCTTTATCTTTTCAAATCCCAGTGCTGGAGTTTGTCAGAATGGAAATCTTTTGGTGGAGACAGCAGTCACCACAGATACTTTGGACTTTGCTTGGGGAGCAGTTTCAGGAGGGATATAAGTATAGGGGTGTGGGACACCAATAACAGATACAATCGCTTAAATATCAAGGAGATGTTTTTTCCCCAATCAAGGCACTCAACTTTCTGAACCATCTTTGGTCTCCAGAACCTCCTAAAGTGGTTACAGACAATACCACAGTCAAGTGGTACATCAGGTCAACAGCAGGTCATTCTCCCTTTGCAGACTAGCCATGTTAGCTTGTGATATAGCTTCACAGCACAATCTTGCCCTACAGGCATCTTAAATTTTGTCAGAAAGAAATTGTGTAGCAGGCAAGCTAAGCAGGACCAGGGCAGATCCTCACAAATGGAAACTAGATCTGGGGTCTTTCAAGGTTTGATCCATATGTGGGGAGTTCCTTAAGCAGAACTATTTGCCTCCTCTCTGAGCAATCAACTAGCAATATTTTTGTTCCAGGACTACATGCAAGAAGGCCTGGAAGACAGATGCCTTTTCTTTTCCTTAGACATGAATGTTCCTGTATGCTTTTGCATCCTTTACACTAACATCCAGGGTACTTCTAAAGATTTAGAAAGAATCCCCTAAGATCATTATAGTGACTCCCTTCTGGTCCAGACAACTGTGGTTCCCTTCTTTTGGAAATGGCCAGGGGCAATTACCACAAACTTGCTCACAAACTGGACCTACTCGCACAAGAACAGAGGTGTTTGATACACCCTGACATCAGTCAACTTCAGTGGATTGCCTGGATGATAAGGCCATGATTCCTTTTAGACATTGGTTTACTTAGGACATGCAGCAGCTACTAATGGAGGCAAGAAAGCCTGCTACTAGAAAATCATATATTAGCAAATGGAAAAGGTTTTGTAGTTGGTGCCAGCAACATAACCAGCACCCATTCTGGGCTAGTTTAAATTTTTTTTTTAATTTCTTTTTATTGTAATTTCACATATACAAAATGCAAAACTGCATACAAAATAATAGAGACATTACAGCATTTATTACATAGATGAGTAAAGGTAACCCCACTTTCCAGAGAAAGAACATTTAAACTTTAACAATAAATCTTGAAATTAATAAATGACATGAATACAACATATCTAGGGGTTACAATAAAGCAGAGTTATGACATAATATTGGATATTTGGCTAGTATATATAGGGTACCTTTAATTACAAAAAGTGATAAAAAAAGAAAAACATAATAAACAAAAAGAGATTTAAGAAACTTAAATAGTTGAAATATTTATGTGAGTTTCTATCCTATGGCCTTTCATATTCCTCTAATAAGAATCATTTGATGGCTATTTCAGCATGTTGGTCCATGCATCCTCCTTTTTCAATGCACAATCAAAATGTTCTTGAATGTGGTTTTGCACAATGGCCTCCAAGAAAATCTGTGGCCCCTCCTTGAGATCTTAATTTTGTGTTACAGAAAGTAACACTTGCTCCATTTGAACCAGCTAATCTGGCCAACTTGAGGTTCTTAACATGGAAAACAGTTTTGCTGATTGCTCTTACCTCTGCAAGAAGGGTATCTGACTTGTAAGCTCTTATGGTGAGTCAAACCTATATAATTTTCCATAAGGACAGGGTTTCTTTGTGAACAAATCCTTATTTTATGCTTAAAGTGGTATCTGAGTTTATTTTAAGCCAGACTATCCATATTTCCTTACTCCATACCTTGGATATCCACAGACAAGTCAGGTACTATCTTGACACTTGACAGAACTAAATCTTTCAGATCTTTGGCTCAATTGTTCATTTCTTGTGAAGGCAAGAAGAAGAAGGGACAACCTGTGCAAAACAGGCTTTTTCAAATGGTTGTGTAAGGCTATTACCTTTTGTTATACTCACCATAACAAGACCATTCTAGGCAAGATCGATGCTCACTCTACCAGAGCCTTGGCTTCATCTATGGCTTTTTGAAAATGGTTGGATTCTACAAATATTCTAGAAGCTGCTAATTTGTCCTCTACATATACTTTTACAAAGCCCTATATGCTTGATTCCTTCTCTAGGTCCAGATCAAGCTTTGCTGGGACCATTCTCCAGGGGCTCCTGGACTCCTCTTCCTCCACCTGTAAAATGTAGGTAGCTAAGGTAATCTACCCAATATGATAAACATAACAGTAGATGTTCAAATGATCACTGCTGCAATAGCTGCTCCCCCTAATTTTTTGGTGTTTATTTTATGCCAGGGCAGGGACATTTATTTTTGTTGTTCCTTGCATTATCCTTCAGGGCTCACCCTCCTTCTCTCTGCTGGGAGGAAAGCTCTGAAGGGCTTCACACCCAAACTTAGCTTTTAGTCAGCTTAGATCCAACTATTTGATAGTTTGGGTGCATGTAAGGTGCTCTAAAGTTTTGGTAGCTGGCCTGGTGTTATATCCTTGGCAGGAAATATCCATATAGCTAAGGTTACTGCAGAAGTGATCATTCAAACATCTGCTGTTATGGTACGTTTTATGTACACAAGTGTACTTTTCAAAGCTAATCCTAACTTGCCTTGCATCTGTGTTGCTACAGTCCTGAATAAACATGCATACGTAACAACATGATGCGATCTAAAGAGGAAAAAAATAATTTTTTCACTGCTTTATGAATGTCTTGTTACACATGGTCATCATTTAACAGAAAAATAAACATTTTTGTGGTAGAAATTTACCAAAGACACCATGCTAAGTAAACATATAAGTCACAAACACAAAAACCTGAAGGAAGATATTGTTATATGTAAAGGAAAAACACAATTTAAACAGTAAAAACACAAGTAAAAAGTCCTGAGACTAGAGATCAAAAGGACAGAAATGCCATGAAGTAAAATTATTACACATAATAATACACTTTTCTCAAAAATAATTGTGTGGGAGGTAATCCTCAATATGGAACTTATCTGGCCAGCTTTAATAAAGTACCAGCCAACAGCTGCTTACTGCACTCTCAGCAACAATAAAGTTCAGATCTTTTGGTACCCTAGCCACTGCTCTCTCATGCAGCTCTAATGCAGAGCAGGGGATAAGGCTTAAGGAAGGAGCCCTAAAGCTTTGGAAGCTGTCAGGCTGGTCCGACCCTTGACAGCATATCCCATAAAGCTTATGCTACTGCATCAGTGATCTAAAGAATAACATCAGATTTGATGCTTATATAGTGACCAAAATACATAACATTGGATGGTAAATCTAAGAATTCTAAACATTTCATAAAGTAAAACAATTGCTTTTAAGAATGTAAAAATAGAAATCCAATGTCAGTTTTTTGTATTTTCACCCACTTACAGAATTATTATGATACTGCCCTAAGAATACAAACAACAATTATTTTTGAATGCCTTCAAAAGGTCTGGTTCATGGAGTAGGTAATATATTTGCAATACCTGCACGTCCTTTTTGTAGCCAAATTGTCTAGGATCCATGTTTCATCACACATTTAAAAGATATGCAGGTGGGTCAATTAGATGTATATACAAAATTACTTAGATCGGTCTACAGTGTGAGTGTGTGTGTGTGTGTGTGTGTGTGTGTGTGTGTGTGTGTGTGTGTGTGTGTGTGTAATACAGGTGCATTTACTCTGTGAAATTGGCTGCTCATCATCTGAATGAATGAGGCTGAAATGCCATCTGTTCATCAACATTTGAAAAGTTTGAATGAGCAGAAAATTGCATGCATGTTGGCAAGGTAAATATGGGTTTGGGAAATTAATGCTAAAACTTTTTGAAAGCTTTCAGCATTAGGGCATAGGGGTGTTTGTGTGAATGTATATGGGTTAGGGTTAGAATAAGAGATAAGTAGTAGAATATATTTAGTGTTGTGCATATTTTTGGTACATTTGTGTGCATCCAGGTGTCAGTGTTACAAGAAGGGGTTTTCTAAGGTAAGTTGCAGGGTTAGGGCCTGAGGTTGCAAATCTCATGAACTAAGGCAGTAATTCTGTGGACGTTTTGCCTTGAATCAAATTTTGCATAGTGACATGTACCTCCTGTTTTGAACAGTGCAATAACAGTGATATTATTTATGAATTGGGTCTCATAACAACAGCTCCAAAATTTGGGGTAAAAATACAAAGTAATAGTGAACTGTTGAAATGTCCATTGAAAAGTGTTGAAATGGATACTAAGAGGTATGTTACAAGTACTTACCTCAGTTCACAGTTATATCCTGAAGACTGAAAGTGTGTAATTGGGTTGGCAAGGAGACAACCCTATAGCTCTAAGTGGTAAGTACTAGTGACAGAAGGATTTATGATTCCAGAAATGTGCAAAAACCTTTCAGGAAATGGCACAAGGGATGGCTTTCTTTATTTCAAGGACTAGGTACTGGTGGGCTGCATACCTTCCACTGTCCCAAATGGGGCCAAAATGTCATAAGCTATTTGAGTACCACCACTATCACATGATTATGGTACACTTACACAGAGTTGGCAGGCAAACCTTTCAACTTCTCAAGGGAATAATTCTAGACCAAGCCAATAATAATGGGGAGGCCAAGGCCCAAATTTATAGACAGATATTAAACAATGCTTTCATAAACAGACATTTTGGTAGAATAAAAAGTTTTGCATTAAAATGCATTTTTCTGAAGGATAGGAAGTTTGAAACTCTAATAGCTGCCATTAATTAGTGACTTCATTCCACAACGATTTGCCTGAAAACCACACATTTTATTAGGTACAGACCAAAATTATGAGAAAAAATCTGGACATTCTACAAACATCTGGGCAGTTGAGAGGTATGTATATAGCAGGGCTATGTAAAATAATATATTCAACCTGCATTTATGCTTATGTAGGATGGACATCCGTATTTTAGGGATCAGAACTTGAGTGTCTTGTGTGGTAGATACTGAGTTGGAACATTCAGGTAGAGTGAATATAGGGCTGTTTATTTTAGTATATAATATATATTAATTTTTATATGTAACCTAGTCTACTGCTTTAACAACTTTAACAAACAGGATACCAAAATTGTATTCTTTATGAGTAATGATACCAACTGGTATGATCAGCTGTGTGTGTGTGTGTGTGTGTGTGTGTGTGTGTGTGTGTGTGTGTGTGTGTGTGTGTGTGTGTGTGTGTGTGTGTGTGGGTGTCAGTTTGGGTGGGTGTGGGTGTGAATGCGGGAGGTGTCTGTGTGTGGTGGGGTGGGGTGGGGGTTTAGAGGGTGATGTGAGGATATATGGTATTGGCCATTGTTACTGAAGGAACTAGGGTACAGATCAAATTAACTTGCCTTCAGAATTTCCCAGTAAAGCATGCTGCTTTGAACTGTAGCCTAGAAGAAAGAAGAACAATATGTTGTTTATGCAAGTATAACTGACTGTTTTCTTATACTAGAATTAAAAGTAGGGTGAAGTCTTTAACTATCTGATGTCATGACTGTTAAAAAACTGTCTCCCACTGGCACGTGCCACATAACTAGCACATGTTGTAGTAGGCAAGCGTAGAAGTGTATATGTTAGGATAATATGTAGCATAAATGAACACAATCATAATATAAGAATTCAGTCAGCAAAAACGTTAAAAAGAATACCTCAGCACTGTCATAACATCTGATAGTAAAATGTTTCTATAGAGACAATAATATACAAAAAACAAAAAAATTCTAATATGTACAACTGATGCCCATGGGATGTGAAATTGTAACACGTAAAACTGATTGCCATGGCATGTGCAATTGTAATATGTCAAACTGATGGCCATGGGATGTGAAATTGTAATATGTACAACTGATGGCCATGGGATGTGAAACTGTATGGCCATGTGATGTGAAATTGTAATATTTACTACTGATGGCCATGGGAAGTGACATAGTAATATATACAACAGACGGCCATGGGATGTGAAACTGTAATATCTACAACTGACAGCCATGGGATGCGACATTGTAATATGTACAACTGATGGCTATGGGATGTGAAACTGTAATATGCACAACTGATGACCATGGGATGTGAAATTGAAATATTTAACACTAATGGCCATAGGATGTGAAATTGAAATATGTACAACTGATGGCCATGGAATGTGAAACTGTAATATGTACAACTGATGAACATGGGATGTGAAATTGTAATATGTACAATTGATGGCCATGGGATGTGAAACTGTAATATGTACAGCTGACGGGCATGGGATGACTAGTTGTAATATGTACAACTGATGGCCATGGGATGTGACATCGTAATATGTACAACTGATTGCCATGGGATGTGAAATTGTAATATATACAACTGATGGCCATGGGATGTGAAATTGTAATATGTACAACTGATGGGCAGGGGATGTATAATTGTAATATGTACAACTGATGGGCAGGGGATGTATAGTTGTAATATGTACAACTGATAGCCATGGGATGTGAAATTTTAATATGTATAACTGATGGCCATAGGACGTGAATTTGTAAAATGTACAACTGACAGCCATGGGATGTGAAATTATAATCTCTACAACTGGTGGCCAAGGTATGTGAAATTTTAATATGCACAACTAACACTGATGGCCATGGGATGTGAAATTGTAATATGTACAACTGATGGCCATGGAATGTGAAATTATAATAAATTGCAAAAAACACAACTGATTGCCATGGGATGTGACATTTTAAAATGTACAACTGATTGCCATGGGATGTGAAACTGTAATATGTACAACTGACAGCCATGGGATGTAAAACTGTAATATGTACAACTGACAGCCATGGGATGTGAAATTGTAATATGTACAACTGATGGCCATGGGATGTATAATTGTAAGATGCACAACTGATGGCCATGGGATGTGAAACTGTATGGCCATGTGATGTGAAATTGTAATATTTACTACTGAAGGCCATGGGAAGTGACATAGTAATATGTACAACAGACGGCCATGGGATGTGAAACTGTAATATGTACAACTGACAGCCATGGGATGCGACATTGTAATATGTACAACTGATGGCTATGGGATGTGAAACTGTAATATGCACAACTGATGACCATGGGATGTGAAATTGAAATATTTAACACTAATGGCCATAGGATGTGAAATTGAATTATGTACAACTGATGGCCATGGAATGTGAAACTGTAATATGTACAACTGATGAACATGGGATGTGAAATTGTAATATGTACAACTGATGACCATGGGATGTGAAATTGTAATATGTACAACTGATGGCCATGGGATGTGAAATTTTAATATGTATAACTGATGGACATAGGACGTGAATTTGTAAAATGTACAATTGATTGCCATGGCATGTGAAATTGTAATATGTACAACTGACGGCCATGGGATGTGAAATTGTAATATGTACAACTGACGGCCATGGGATGTGAAATTGTGATATGTACAACTGAAGACCATAGGATGTGACATTCTAATTTGTACAACTGATGGTCATGGGATGTGACATAGTAATTTGAACAACTGATGGCCATGGGATCTCATATTGTAATATGTACAACTGATGGCCATGGGATGTGAAATTATAATCTCTACAACTGGTGGCCAAGGTATGTGAAATTTTAATATGCACAACTAACACTGATGGCCATGGGATGTGAAATTGTAACATGTTCAACTGATTGCCTTGGGATGTGAAATTGTAATATGTACAACTGACGGCCATGGAATGTGAAATTGTAATAAATTGCAATACATACAACTGACAGCCATGGGATGTGAAATTTTAAAATGTACAACTGATTGCCATGGGATGTGAAACTGTAATATGTACAACTGACAACCATGGGATGTAAAATTGTAATATGTACAACTGATAGACATGGGATGTAAAATTCTAATATGTCCAACTGAGGTCCATGAGATGTGGAATTGTAATATGTGCTACTGATGGTCATGGAGTGTGAAATTCTAAGATGTACAACTAATGGCCATGGAGTGTGAAATTCCAATATGTACAACTGAAGGCCATGGGGTGTAAAATTCTAATATGTACAACTGATGGGCATGTGATGTGAAATTGTAATATGTTCAACTGATGGCCATGGGATGTGAAATTGTAATATGTACAACTGATGGCCATGGGACATGAAATTGGAATATGTACAACTGATGGCCATGGGATGGGAAATTGAAATATGTACATCTGATGGCAATGGGATGTGAAATTGTAAAATCTACAACTGATGGCCTTAGGATGTGACATTGTAATATGTACATCTGATGGCCATGGGATGTGACATTGTTATATGTACAACTGATGTCCATGATATGTGACATTGTTATATGTACAACTGATGGCCATGTGATGTGAAATTCTAATATAGCCCCCTGGCTATCCAAACATACTCTTGCCATTATGAGACAAAGAGATAAAGTCTGGGCACGCTACCAAAAAATTAAGACAAATCTGCTCCTTAATGAATATAAAATGCTTCGAAATAAAGTAAACAAACTCATCACTTCTGATAGACGAAACTATTTTTCTACACTCCAAAACCAAAATAAAAACAACCCTCAAAAATTCTGGAAAGGGATCTCTAGTCTCCTTCACCCTAGTAGTCCAGATACTCCCACCCCAGACCCGAAAGCCTCGGAACTAGACCTGGCCACCCAATTTAACTCATTTTTTATTGACTCTATTGCCAAACTGACCTCTTCTTTCTCCAACTCCACCATACCCTCAAGCATCCCCTCACCCCCCCACTCACTCATTATCCTTCCCAAATTCCACTCCCCCCACTCACACTCTATCCTTCCAAAATTCCACTCCCTGCTTCTCTTCCTCTAACTCCTCCACCTCTTCTGCTACCCAACCTTTACCCCAAACACCTCCACCCTCCAACTCTCCCTCTCCCAACCCCACTCCCCTCTCTTTTTCTCCCGTACCAACATCTACTATAAAGAAACTCCTTCTCAAACTGAAACCTGGTACCAACGCCCCTGATAACATACCTTCCTACTTTCTCAGTATAGCTGCTGAAACACTTGCATATCCCATTAGCATCCTAATCAACCGCTCCCTAAAAGAATGCGCAGTTCCCCAAATTTGGAAACAGGCTTATATTATTCCACTCCACAAAGGGGGCAACAACAACAATGTCACTAACTTTCGTCCCATAGCCATCCTGTCCCCTATTTCAAAAATCCTAGAAAAATGTGTTCAACTTCAACTTATTCCTCATCTCCTAGACAATCACCTTATATCTCCCACACAACATGGCTTCAGACCCAACCACAGCACAATGACTGCCCTCCTTTCCTTCCTAGAAACAGTAAATAGAGTTCGTGATTCTGGCTTAATTGTTTCTACATTGCTACTAGACCTCTCCAAAGCCTTCGATACCATCTCACATAGCCTACTCATTACTAAGCTCTCTGAACTTAACCTTTCTTCTTCCTCCTTAGATTGGTTCTCCAGTTACCTATCCAACCGAAATCAAGCAGTAAAATGGAAAAAAACTACCTCCTCATTTCTTAGTACCCCCACAGGTGTTCCACAAGGCTCCATTCTTGGTCCTGTTCTCTTCAACATATTTATAAATGACTTTCACAAATCACTCCCTTTCTCAAACATCATCCAATATGCAGATGATTCAACAATCATTTGCTCAGCCACCTCTGTCACTACACTTCAAAAACTAACTCAGGATGCTTTCTCTACAACAGAGCAATGGATGTTAAAAAACCACCTTGCTCTTAATGCCTCCAAGACCAAACTTATGATTTTTACTCCTTCTAAAGCTACTTCTCTCAATATGAATACATTTTCAATAATTAGCCAAAATAACTCACCCCTAGAATTGGTGTCAGACACCAAACTACTAGGGGTACAAATTGACAACCAACTTAAATTTACCTCTCACCTACAAAAAAACATCAAAAAGACCCATCAAAAACTTGGTATGCTTTATAGACAAAATGCATACCTCACCTCTGCCACTAGAACAACTCTCGCTACATCCTTCCTTATCCCCTCCCTTCTCTATGGCGCCCCACTCCTAACTAACATTAAATCCTCTCTTAAAAAACAACTTTCCTCTTGCTACAATAAAATTGCAAAATTCGCCACTAGCCACAAGTCTTCTACCCACCACTGTGTTTCCCTCCAGAAACTAAAATGGCTAGAGCTTCCTAATCAACTAACTTACACACAACTAACTCTAGCCCACAAGCTTATCCTTAATCCCTCCCTCTGTCCTTCCCTATCTTCTGCTTTTAATATGCACCTACCCAATAGAGTATTAAGATCAAACAATCAAAACCTACTCAAAGTACATAAACCTACTCATCCTCCAGGCAAAAACCTTCTATCCTTCACCCTAGCTCGCCTCTGGAACTCCCTTCCCCCACTCATCCGCACCACCTCTAATCACACTGCTTTCAAAAAATCCCTTCATACACACCTGACATCACATTGGTAATGCTCCTGCTCCCACCCTACATAACCTACTCTTCACCTACTCCAGGCTCTGCTCACATCTTTAATCAACCAGACAAGTCCATATAAATAATTGACTCCATATCCCTCCTCTTCCCCCACTTCTTCAAGTCATTGTACCTCCTCTTCCTTTCTAGTAACCTGTTCTCTTAATCTACTCTGCATAAATGGATATCTTTAACTGTTGTACCTATTGTTAAACTTTGTTTGTATCTAAGAATGCATGTTCAAAATTACAAAAATATATTTTTTGGAGCTTTTCTCCCCAGGACTCCATTGAAAACGGGTTCATTATGGCCCAATGGACTATCCTGGTAAACCAACTACAATAAATAAAATAAATAAATAAAAATATGTACAACTGATGGCCATGAGTTGTGAAATTGTGATATGTACAACTGATGGCCATGGGATAGGAAATTGTAAAATGTAAACTGATTGCCTTGAGATGTGTAACTGTAAAATGTAGAACTGACGGCCATGGGATATGAAATTTTAATATGTACAACTGACAGCCATAGGGTGTGAAATTGTAATATGTACAACTGATGCCCATTTGATATGAAATTGTGATATGTACAACTGACGGTCATGGGATGTGAAATTGTAATATGCACAACTGATGGCCATGGGATGTGAAATTATAATTTGTACAACTGATGGCAATGAGGTGTGACATTGTAAAATGTACAACTGACAGCCATGGGATGTGAAATTGTTATATGTACAACTGACGGCCATGGGATGTGAAATTGTGATATGTACAACTGACAGCCATGGGATGTGAAATTGTAATTTGTACAACTGATAGCCATGGGGTGTGAAATTCTAATATGTACAACTGATGGCCATGGGATGTGAACTTCTAAAATGTATAACTGATAGCCATGGGATGTGAAATTCTAATATGTGCAACTGACAACCATGAAATGTGAAATTGTAATATGTACAACTGATGACCATGGGATGTGAAATTGCAATACATAGAACTGATGGCCATGAGATGTGATCTTGTAATATATACAACTGATTGCAATGGGATGTGAAATTGTAATATGTACAACTGACAGCAATGGGATATGAAATTGAGATATGTACAACTGAGAGCCATGGGAATTATAATGTGTACAACTGATGGCCATGGGATGTGAAATTATAATATGTACAACTAACTGCCATGGGATGTGAAATTGTAATATGTACAACTGATGGCCATGGGATGTGAAATTGTAAAATGTACAACTGATGGCCATGGGGTGTGACATTGTAATATGTACAACTGATGGCTATGGGATGTGAAATTGTAATATGTACAACTGACGGCCATGAGAAGTGAAATAGTAATATGTACAACTGACAGCCACGGGATGTGAAGTTGTGATATGTAATGCTGACGGACATGGGATGTGACATTGCAAAATGTACAACTGACAGCAATGGGACATAAAACTGTTATCTGTACAACTGACGGCCATGGCATGTGAAATTGGGATATGTACAACTGTGGGTCATGGGATGTGAAATTATAATATTTTCAACTGACGGCCATGGGATGTGAAATTGTAATATGTACAACTGACGGCCATGGGATGTGAAATTGTAATATGTACAACTGATGGCCATGGGATTGGAAACTGTAATATGTACAACTGATTGTGATGGGATGTGAAATTATAAAATGTACAACTGACAGCCATGGGACATGAAATTGTAATATGTAGAACTAACTGCTATGGGATGTGAAATTGTAATATGTACAACTGATGGGTATGGGATATGAAATTGTAAACTGTACAACTGATGGCCATGGGACATGAAATAGTAATATGTACAACTGACAGCCACGGGATGTGAAATTGTGATATGTACAACTGACGGACATGCCATGTGAAATTGTGATATGTACAACTGTCAGTCATGGGATGTGAAATTGTAATATGTACAACTGATGGCCATGGGATGAGAAATTGTAATATGTACAACTGACAGCCATGGGATGTGAAATTGTAATATGTACTACTGATGGCCATGAGATGTGAAATTTTAATATTTACAACTGATGGCCACGGGATGTGAAATTTTACTATGTACAACTTATGTCCATGGGATGTGGAATTGTCGTACATACAACTGATGGCCATGGGATGTGAAATTGTAATGTGTACAACTGTTGGCCATAGAATGTGAAATTGTAATATATACAACTGACGGCCATGCAATGTGAAATTGTAATATGTACAACTGATAGCCGTGGGATGTGAAATTGTAATATGTACAACTGACAGCCGTGGGATGTGAAATTGTAATATGTACAACTGACAGCCATGAGATGTGAAATTGTGATATGTTCAACTGACGGCCATGGTACGTGAAATTGTAATATGTTCAACTGACAGCCATGGGATAAGAAATTGTAATATGTACAACTGATAGCCATGGGGTGTGAAATTGTAATATGTACAACTGACAGCTACGGGATGTGAAATTGTGATATGTGCAACTGATGGACATGGGATGTGACATTGTAAAATGTACAACTGACAGCCATGGGACGTGAAATTATAATATGTGCAACTGATGGCCATGCGATGTGAAATTTTGATATGTTCAACTGTCGGTCATGGGATGTGAAATTGTAATATGTACAACTGATGGCCATGGGATGTGAAATTTAAATTTGTACAACTGATGGCCATGGGGTGTGAAATTCTAATATGTACAACCATAGCCGGCTTTAGGCACCAGCGAACCCTGCAGTCGCTGGGGGCCCTCTGTTCCTGGGGCCCCCCAACCACAGCAAGTTATCTTATCTTAATATTTTGTAACATGTCTGTCAGACCAACAAAAGCTAGTACAGCTGCCTTGTATAATTAATAAACCAGGTGAGTAGTAATCATTCTTGTTTATAGTTCCTCTAAAATTCTCTCTGGTTATAGTAACAGTGTTTTATCAAGTAACAGGCTTCACAATGCCATTTAATATGTTTTACCACAGTCAAACCTTCAAGTTGTGCACAGCAGGTCATTATAGCTTGTGTTTGGGTTGGGGACAGTGTGGTCATTGTTTCTTTTACTTTTCTGACAGACCTCAGAAGTGTAAAACAAAGGTTAATATAGTTTGTATAGGGCCAGTGTACTGTCTAAGAGCAACAAAGTAGCATACAATATATTTTTTTCAAATTTCTCACAATCACACATCAGGAATGTATACAGGTGGCTGCCTTTGAGGGTTATGGGTGGGAAATTAAGAGGTACATATGTGTATATGTATGACAGCAGTCACTTCAAATACATGAGTGCGGCAGTTTAAACCTTTGCTTTTATCCCAGTCTAAAACTGGAGGGATGCATAGGCAGTGACTGTCTTTTTTTTTTTTGGGGGGGGGGCAGATATCCGGATAGGACCTGTGTATCCTCACAACAATTGTCTTGTTAGTTTCTTGTGAGATACTATTTTTTCAGTTTTGAACATTTAGCCTTGGGCTGAGTTTATGCCTCCCTTGAAAGAAAAAAAAAATAAAACTGAAATTCTTTTCTTACTCATAATTATTGTTTAGGCCACTCATGGATGAAAAAGATGGAGAAAATGCTCTAAAGTGGATACCAGAGCATCTATAGCCCAGTAGCTTCTGGAGGCACTGTGCTATCATGATCAAGAAAGGTATGTTGAAATGATGCAATGAAAACTGAAGCTGAACAGCAACACTGGATTTCTTTCCTTAATCATAATTTCTGTTCAATCCATTGTTGGTGAAGAGATTGTGGAAAAATTAAAAAAATATATATGGTCTGAAGTGCATTTTAAAGTCATGAATTCTTGAATAAGCTGAAAAGTAAAGCAACATGTCAAAAAAAGGAAGAAAAAAGTAATCTGCATAGTATGGGGACCACAAGATGGGGGAACAGAGTGGAGCACTTCAGGATGTGTGCGTGTGTGTGTGTGTGTGTGTGTGTGTGTGTGTGTGTGTGTGTGTGCGTGTGTGCGTGTGTGTGCGTGTGTGCGTGTGTGCGTGTGTGTGTGTATGTTTGGGGAGTGGTGGGGGGTGCTGAAACAGTAGACAGTGCCAGGGGGCACCATTTCACTTAAGTTCAGCCCTGTACATAAAGTTGTTATAACTTATCATTGTTGCAGCTAAATGCCAGTCACTGCAAATGTACTTTTGTGAGATGTGTCAACATAGTGTGGTACATATGCCTGTTGCAATGTAACAGCATTGTAGCTACAAGTCACTCTGTGCATACTATTCCTAAAATGTTGCGGTATGAACTAAAAGGTTGTTTAGAAGGGGTGGCAGTGACAGATTGATACTCAGACTGAAAGTGCATAAGGGGCCCCCAAATTGACATTTCCTGAGGGCCCCCAAAATGCTAACACCGGCCCTGTGTACAACTGATGGCCATGTGATGTGAAATTGTAATATGTACAACTGATGGCCATGGGATGTGAAATTGTAATATGTACAACTAATGGCTATGGGATGTGAAATTGTAATATGTACAACTGTTGGCCTTGGGATGTGACTTTGTAATATGTATGACTGATGGCAATGGGATGTGAAATTGTAATATGGAGAAGTGAGGCCATGGGATGTGAAATTTGAATGTGTACTACTGACGGCCATGGGATATAAAACTGTAATATGTACAACTGATGGCCATGAGATGTGAAATTTTAGTATGTACAACTGATGGCCATGGGGTGTGAAATTCTAATATGTACAACTGATGGCCATAGGATGTGAAATTGTAATATGTACAACCAATTGCCATGGGATGAGAAATTGTAAAATGTACAACTGACAGCCATCGGACGTGAAATTGTAATATGTATAACTGACGGTCATGGGATGGGAAATTGAAATATGTACAAATGATGGCCATGGGATGTGAAATTTTAATTTGTACAACTGAAGGCCATGGGGTGTGAAATTCTAATATGAACAACTGATGGCTATGGGATGTAAAATTGAAATATGTACAACCGATTGCCATGGGATGAGAAATTGTAAAATGTAAAACTGACAGCCATGGGACGTGAAATTGTAATATGTACACCTGACGGTCATGGGATGTAAAATTCTGATATGTACAACTGGCGGCCATGGGATATGAAATTGTAATATGTACTACTGATGGCCATGGGATGTGATATTCTAATATGTACAACTGATGGCCTTGGGATGTGAATTTGTAATGTGTACAACTGATGGACATGGGATGTGGAATTGTAGTACGTACAACTAATGGCCATCGAATGTGAAATTGTAATCTGTATAACTGTTGGCCATGGGCTGTAAAATTGCAATATATACAAATGATGGCCATGGGATGTGAAATTGTAATATGTACAACTGATAGCCATGGGATGTGAAATTGTAATATGTACAACTGACAGCCATGAGATGTGAAATTGTAATATGTACAACTGATGGCCTTGGGATGTGAAACTGTAATATGTACAACTGATGGCCATGGGATGTGAAACTGTAATATGTACAACTGATGGCCATGGGATGTGAAATTGTAATATGTGCAACTGATGGCCATGGGATGTGAAATTTAAATTTGTACAACTGATGGCCATGGGATGTGAAATTGTAATATTTACTACTGATGGCCATGGGTTGTGAAATTGTAACATGTACAACTGATGGCCAAGGGATGTAAAATTGTAATATGTACAACCGATTGCCATGGGATGAGAAATTATAAAATATACAACTGACAGCCATCGGATGTGAAATTGCAATATGTACAACTGACGGCCATGGAATGTGAAATTGTAATATGTACAACTGATGGTCTGGCTGAGACAAATTTAAAAACACAAACAAATGCAAATTTTGAAAAAGTTTGGCATAGCCAAACGATAGCGTTTAACTTGATTGTTTGTATAAATTTATCTCAACCAGTGGGATATCAGTGCTCTCATTGTCTTGAAATTGTAATATGTACAACCGATTACCATGGAATTGGAAACTGTAATGTGTACAACTGATTGCCATAGGATGTGAAATTGTAAAATGTACAACTGACAGCCATGGGACCTGAAACTGTAATATGTACAACTGACGGTCATGGGATGTGAAATTTAATATGTACAACTGTTTGCCATGGGATGTGGAATTGTAAAATGTAAACTGACAGCCATGGGATGTGAAATTGTAATATGTACAACTCATAGCCATGGGATGTGAAATTGTAATATGTACAACTGACAGCCATGAGATGTGAAATTGTGATATGTCCAACTGATGGCCTTAGGTTGTGAAACTGTAATATGTACAACTGATGGCCATGGGATGTGAAATTATAATATGTACAACTGAGGACTATGGGATGTGAAATTGTAATATATACAACTGATGGCCATGGGATGTGAAACTGTAATATGTACAACTGATGGCCATGGGATGTGAAATTGTAATATGTTCAACTGATGGCCATGGGATGTGAAATTGTAATATGTACAACTGATGGCCATGGGATGTAAAATTGGAATATGTACAACCGATTGCCATGGGATGAGAAATTGTAAAATGTAAAACTGACAGCCATCGGACGTGAAATTGCAATATGTACAACTGACGGCCATGGAATGTGAAATTGTAATATGAAAAACAACTGGCTGAAAAACACAAACAAATGCCTCATGGTCTATGAAATTGTAATATGTACAACTGATTACCGTGGAATTGGAAACTGTAATATGTACAACTGATTGCCATGGGATGTGAAATTGTAAAATGTACAACTGACAGCCATGGGATGTGAAATTGTAATATGTACAACTGATGGCCATGGGATGTGAAATTGTAATATGTACAACTGTTTGCCATGGGCTGTGAAATTGTAACATATACAACTGACGGTCATGGGATGTGAAATTGTAATATGTACAACTGATAGCCATGGGATGTGAAATTGTAATATGTACAACTGACAGCCATGAGATGTGAAATTGTGATATGTACAACTGATGGCCATGGGATGTGAAATTGTAATATGTACAACTGATGGCCATGGGATGTGAAACTGTAATATGTACAACTGATGGCCATGGGATGTGAAATTGTAATATATACAACTGATGGCCATGGGATGTGAAACTGTAATATGTACAATTGATGGCCATGGGATGTGAAATTGTAATATGTACAACTGATGGCCATGGGATGTGAAATTGTAATATGTACACTTGAAGGCCATGGGATGTGAAATTGTAATATGTACAACTTATGGCCATGGGATGTGAAATTGTAATATGCACAACTGATGGTCATGGGATGTGAAACTGTAATATTTAGAACTGATGGCCATGGGATGTGAAATTGTAACATCTACAACTGATGGGCTTGGGATGTGATGGTGTAATATGTTCAACTGATGGCCATGGGATGTGACATTGTAATATGTACAACTGATGGCCATGGGATGTGAAATTGTAATATGTACAACTGATGGCCATGGGATGTGAAATTGTAATATGTACAACTGATTGTCATGGGATGTGAAATTGTAAAATGTACAACTGACAGCCATGGGATGTGAAATTGTAATATGTACAACTGATGGCCATGGGATGTGAAATTGTAATATGTACAACTGAAGGCCATGGGATGTGAAATTGTAATATGTACAACTGATGGCCATGGGATGTGAAATTGTAATATGTACAACTGATGGCCATGGGATGTGAAACTGTAATACATACAACTGATGGCCATGGGATGTCAAATTGTAATATGAACACTTGAAAGCCATGGGATGTGAAATTGTAATATGTACATCTTATGGTCATGGGATGTGAAATTGTAATATTTAGAACTGATTGCCATGGGATGTGAATTGTAACATCTACAAGTGATGGGCTTGGGATGTGATAGTGTAATATGTTCAACTGATGGCCATGGGATGTGAAATTCTAATATGTACAACTGATGGCCATGGGATATGAAATTCTAAAATGTATAACTGATGGCCATGGGATGTGAAATTGTAATATGTACACCTGAAGGCCATGGGATGTGAAATTGTAATATGTACAACTGATGGCCATGGGATGTGAAATTGTAATATGTACAACTGTTTGCCATGGGATGTGGAATTGTAAACTGACAGCCATGGGACGTGAAATTGTAATACATACAACTGATGGCCATGGGTTGGAAAATTGTGATATGTACAACTGACAGCCATGGGATGTGAAATTCTAATATGTACAACTGATTGCCATCGGATATGAAATTGTAAAATGTACAACTGACAGCCACGGGATGTGAAATTGTAATATGTACAACTGATGGCCATGGGATGTGAAATTGTAATATGTACACCTGAAGGCCATGGGATGTGAAATTGTAATATGTACATCTGACGGCCATGGGATGTGAAATTGTAATATGTACAACTGATGGCCATGGGATGTGAAATTTTAATATGTACAACTGATTGCCATGGAATGTAAAATTGTAATATGTACAGCTGATGGTCATGGGATGTGAAATTGTAATATGTACAACTGATGGCCATGGGATGTGAAATTTTAATATGTACAACTGATTGCCATGGAATGTAAAATTGTAATATGTACAGCTGATGGTCATGGGATGCGAAATTGTAATATGTACATCTGACGGCCATGGGATGTGAAATTGTAATATGTACAACTGATGGCCATGGGATGTGAAATTTTAATATGTACAACTGATTGCCATGGAATGTAAAATTGTAATATGTACAGCTGATGGTCATGGGATGTGAAATTGTAATATGTACAACTGATGGCCATGGGATGTGAAATTTTAATATGTACAACTGATTGCCATGGAATGTAAAATTGTAATATGTACAGCTGATGGTCATGGGATGTGAAATTGTAATATATATAACTGATGGCCATAGAATGTGAAATTTTGATATGTACAATTGATTGCCATGGGATGCAAAATTGTAATATGTACAACTGATCGCCATGGGATGTGAAATTGTAATTTGTATAACTGACGGTCACGGGATTTGAAACTGTAAAATGTACAACTGACAGCCGTGGGATGTGTAATGGTAATGTGAAATTTTGATATGCACAACTGATTGCCATGGAATGTGAAATTGTGATATGTACAACTGATTACCATGGGATGTGAAATTGTAAAATGTACAACTGATTGGCTTGGGATGTGACATTGTAATATGTACAACTGATGGCCATGGGATGTGAAATTGTAACATCTACAACTGATGGGATTAGGATGTGATGGTGTAATATGTTCAGCTGATGGCCATGGGATGTGACATTGTAATATGTACAACTGATGGCCATGGGATGTGAAATTGTAATATGTACAACTGATGGCCATGGGATGTGAAACTGTAATATGTACAACTGATGGCCATGGGATGTGAAATTGTAAAATGTACAACTGACAGCCATGGGATGTGAAATTGTAATATGTACAACTGATGGCCATGGGATGTGAAATTGTAATATGTACAACTGATGGGCATGGGATGTGAAATTGTAATATGTACAACTGATGGCTATGGGATGTGAAATTGTAATATGTACAACTGATGGCCATGGGATGTGAAATAATAATATTCACAACTGATAGTAATGGGATGTGAAACTGTAATATTTAGAACTTATGGGCATGGGATGTGAAATTGTAACATCTACAACTGATGGGCTTGGGATGTAATGGTGTAATATGTTCAACTGATGGCCATGGTATGTGACATTGTAATATGTACAACTGAAGGCCATGGGATGTGAAATTGTAATATGTACATCTGGCGGCCATGGGATGTGAAATTGTAATATATACAACTGATGGCCATAGGATGTGAAATTGTAATATGTACAACTGATGGTCATGGGATGTGAAATTTTAATATGTACAACTGATTGCCATGGGATGTGAAATTGTAATATGTACAACTGGTTGTCTTGGGATGTGAAATTGTAATATATACAATTGATGGCCATGGAATGTGAAATTTTGATATGTAAAACTGATGGGCATGGGATGTGAAATTTTAACATGTACAACTGATGGCCCTGGAATGTAAAATTGTGATATGTACAACTGATGGGCATTGGATGTGAAACTGTAATATGTACAACTGATTGCCATGGGATGTGAAATTGTAATTTGTGTATCTGACGGTCATGGGATTTGAAATTGTAAAATGTACAACTGACAGCTGTGGGATGTGAAATTGTGGTAATGTGAAATTTTGATATGTACAACTGATTGCCATGGGATGTGAAATTGTAATATGTACAACTGATGGCCATGGAATGTAAAATTGTGATATGTACAACTGATGGCCATGGGATGTGAAATTGTAATATGTACAACTGATGGCCATGGGATGTGAAATTGTAATATGTACAACTGATGGCCATGGGATGTGAAATTGTAATATGTACAACTGATGGCCATGGGATGTGAAATTGTAATATGTACAACTGATGGCCATATGATGTGAATTTGTAATATGTACAACTGATGGCCATGGGATGTGAAATTGTAATATGTACACTTGAAAGCCATGGGATGTGAAATTGTAATATGTGCTTATTGCCATGGGATGTGAAATTGTAAGATGCACAACTGATGGGCTTAGGATGTGATGGTGTAATATGTTCAACTGATGGCTATGGGATGTGACATTATAATATGTACAACTGATGGCATGGGATATGAAATTCTAAAATGTATAAATGATGGCCATGGGATATGAAATTGTAATATGTACACATGAAGGCCATGGGATGTTAAATTGTAATATGTACAACTGACGGCCATGGGATGTGAAATTGTAATATGTACAACTGATGGCCATGGGATGTGAAATTGTAATATGTACAACTGATGGCCATGGGATGTGAAATTGTAATATGTACAACTGATGGCCATGGGATGTGAAATTGTAATTTGTACAACTGATGGTCATGGGATTTGAAATTGTAAAATGTACAACTGACAGCCGTGGGATGGGAAATTGTAATATGTACAATTGTTTGCCATGGGATGTGAAATTGTAATATGTACAACTGATGGCCATGGGATGTGAAATTGTAATATGTACAACTGATGGCCATGGGATGTGAAATTGTAATATGTACAACTGATTGCCATGGGATGTGAAATTGTAAAATGTACAACTGACAGCCATGGGATGTGAAATTGTAATATGTACAACTGATGGTCATGGGATTTGAAATTGTAAAATGTACAACTGACAGCCATGGCATGTGAAATTGTGGTATGTACAACTGATGGCCATATGATGTGAAATTTTAATATGTACAACTGATGGCCATGGGATGTGAAATTGTAATATGTACACCTGAAGGCCATGGGATGTGAAATTGTAATATGTACAACTGACAGCCATGGGATGTGAAATTGTAATATGTACAACTGATGGCCATGGGATGTGAAAATTTAATATGTACAACTGATTGCCATGTGATGTGAAATTGTAAAATGTACAACTGACAGCCATGGGATGTGAAATTGTAATATGTACAACTGATGGCCATGGGATATGAAATTGTAATATGTACAACTGAAGGCCATGGAATGTGAAATTGTAATATGTACAACTGATGGCCATGGGATGTGAAATTGTAATATGTACAACTGATGGCCATGGGATGTGAAACTGTAATATGTACAACTGATGGCCATGGGATGTGAAATTGTAATATGTACACTTGAAAGCCATGGGATGTGAAATTGTAATATGTACAACTTATGGCCATGGGATGTGAAATTGTAAGATGCACAACTGATGGTCATGGGATGTGAAACTGTAATATTTAGAACTGATGGCCATGGGATGTGAAATTGTAACATCTACAACTGATGGGCTTAGGATGTGATGGTGTAATATGTTCAACTGATGGACATGGGATGTGACATTGTAATATGTGCAACTGATGGCCATGGGATATGAAATTCTAAAATGTATAACTGATGGCCATGGGATGTGAAATTGTAATATGTACACGTGAAGGCCATGGGATGTTAAATTGCAATATGTACAACTGACGGCCATGGGATGTGAAATTGTAATATGGACAACTGATGGCCATGGGATGTGAAATTGTAATATGTACACCTGAAGGACATGGGATGTGAAATTTTAATATTTAGAACTGATGGGCATGGGATGTGAAATTGTAACATCTACAACTGATGGGCTCGGGATGTAATGGTGTAATTTGTTCAACTGATGGCCATAGTATGTGACACTGTAATATGTACAACTGATGGCCATGGGAGGTGAAACTGTAATATGTACAACTGATGGCCATGGGATGTGAAATTGTAATATGTACAACTGTTTGCCATGGGATGTGAAATTGTAAAATGTACAACTGACAGCCATGGGACATGAAATTGTAATATGTACAACTGATGGCCATGGGATGGGAAATTGTGATATGTACAACTGATTGCCATCGGATGTGAAATTGTAAAATGTACAACTGACAGCCATGGGATGTGAAATTGTAATATGTACAACTGATGGCCATGGGATGTGAAATTGTAATATGTACACCTGAAGGCCATGGGATGTGAAATTGTAATATGTACAACTGATGGTCATGGGATGTGAAATTGTAATATGTACATCTGACGGCCATGGGATGTGAAATTGTAATATGTACAACTGATGGGCATGGGATGTGAAATTGTAATATGTACAACTAATTGCCATGGGATGGGATGTGAAATAGTAATATATACAACTGATGGCTATAGAATGTGAAACTTTGTTATGTACAACTGATGGGCATGAGATGTGAAATTTTAATATGTACAACGGATGGCCATGGCTGTGACATTGTAATATGGGATGTGAAATTGTAATTTGTACAAATGACGGTCATGGGATTTGAAATTGTGAAATGTACAACTGACAGCCATGGGATGTGAAATTGTGGTAATGTGAAATTTTGATATGTACAACTGATGGGCATGGGATGTGAAATTTTAATATGTACAACTGATTGCCATGGGATGTGAAATTGTAATATGTACAACTGATGGCCATGGGATGTGAAATTGTAATATGTACAACTGATGGCCATGGGATGTGAAATTGTAATTCGTATTACTGACGGTCATGGAATTTGAAATTGTAAAATGTACAACTGACAGCCGTGGGATGTGAAATTGTGGTAATGTGACATTTTGATATGTACAACTGATGGCCATGGAATGTGAAATTTTGATATATACAACTGATGGGCATGGGATGTGAAATTGTAATATGTACAATTGATTGCCATGGATGCGAAATTGTAATATGTATAACTGATGGCCATGGGATGTGAAATTGTAATTTGTACAATTGACGGCCATGGGACTTCAAATTGTAAAATGTACAACTGACAGCCATGGGATGGCCATAGGATGTGAAATTTTAATATGTACAACTGAAGGCCATGGGCTGTGAAATTGTAATATGTACAACTGATTGCCATGGGATGTAAAATTGTAAAATATACAACTGACAGCCAATGGACGTGAAATTGTAATATGTACAACTGACGGCCATGGGATGTGAAACTGTGATATGTACAAATGACGGCCATTGGGTGTGAAATTCTAATATGTACAACTGATGGCCATTGGATGTAAAGTTCTAAAATGTATACCTGATGGCCATGGGATGTGAAATTCGAATATGTACAACTGAGGGCCATGGGATGTGAAATTGTAATATGTAAAACACATGGCCATGGGGTGTGGAATAGTAATATGTAAAGCTGATCACCATGGGCTGTGACGTAATATTGACAACTTATGGGCATGGGATGTGAGATTGTAAAATGTACAACTGATGGCCATATAATGTGGAATAGTAATACATAAAACTGATGGCCACAGGCTGTGAAAAGTTAATATGTACATCTGATGGCCATGGAATTTTAAATTGTATGTACAACTGATGGGCATGGGATGTGAATTTGTAATATGTACAACTGATGGCCATGGAATGTGAAATTTTGATATGTACAACTGATGGGCAAGGGATGTGAGATTGTAAAATGTACAACTGATTGCTATGGGATGTCAAACTGTAATACATGCAGCTGACAGCCATGGGAAGTGCAAATGTAATATGAACAAATCACAACCATGGGGTTTGAAATTGTAATATGAACAACTGGCAACCATGGGGTTTGAAATTGTAATATGTACAACTGATGGCCATGGGAGTGTAATTGTAATATGTACAACTGATGGCCATGGGAGTGAAATTGTAATATTTATAACTGATGACCATGGGATGTGAAATTCTAAAATATATAACTGATGGCCATAGGATGTGAAATTGTAATATGTACAACTGATGGCCATGGGGTGTGAAATTCTAATATTTACAACCAATGACCATGGGATGTGAAACTGTAATTTGTACAACTGATGGCCATGGGTTGTGAAACTGTAATTTGTACAACTGATGGCCATGGGATCTGAAATTGTAATATGTACGACTGATGGCCATGGGATGTGAAACTGTGATATGTACAACTGATGGCCATAGGATGTGAAATTGTAATATGTACAACTGATGGCCATAGGATGTGAAATTGTAATATGTACAACTGATGGCCATAGGATGTGAAATTGTAATATTTACAACTGATGGCCATGGGCTGTGAAATTGTAATATGTACAACTCATGGCCATGGAATGTGAAATTGCAATATTTACTACTGATGGTCATGGGATGTGAAATTGTAAAATATACAACTGATGGCCATGGAATGTGAAGAAGAATAAGACATGAGTCAGTTGAAGGGAAGACATGAAGGGAGAGAGAGGCAGAGAAGACATAAAAATAAAATTCTATATCTTTTTTTTAAATAGCATACAACTATCACATACCCAGGTTTAGGACATCCAGCCAATACTTCAGAGTTTGGGAACATGTTTACTGATAACCCAGGGTGCACCCATCTGATGACACACCATGCAGACAGAGGATCTGAGTGGCCTATCAAATGGGCACCTTGCACTATGCTTGAGTGAGTTAAGTAGACCTTGAGAAATAGACTACAGGACAAGTCAGATTAAGTGGGTGTTGGGTAAACAAAAAGTGCATTTGTTTACTTTAGTTTTAACATGTCTTATGACAACATTTAAGCTAATCTTGTTTTTTAATAGGCAGTAATGGCATATATTTCAGATACCTAATCTAAAATAGTATTAAGTTCAAGAAGAAAGTTATAAATGAGGGGCCAAATGAGGGGGCGCCACCAAAATAGTCCAGATAAGATCCCAATATTGCTAAGGCCGGCCCTGGCTGTAGTAGGTTGCTTGAACTCTGCTGCATTAACCTGCTTTACTATGCCATCAGCCTGGTAGTGGTGGGTAGTTGGCACATTGGTTAAGGTCTTTACCTTACCAACATACAATGCAGGGTTTGACTCTTACACTGAGTAATTGGCTAGGCTTAAAATGGCCCACAAATGCAGTTAGCCTAGTACTAATCTATGAATCTAAGGAAAATACTTTTATTTTGGTCATACAGTTCAGGCATTTACAATTGAAGATAGAATGGCTTTAAAGTAGAATAGTTAATAGCCTGTAGGTATATATTTTTCAAATCAGAAATAATAATTTCAGACCTGAGCACTATTTGGCTGACACAGCATGCCTCATGACACTATCCACAAAGCTAATTTTTATGTCTTAGCACTCCTGACCTACAGTCCTATAAGAAGAGCCTAAGTTACTGAAGAGATAGAATATACTGCTGTAATGTAGAAATAGGAAGTTTAGTGCACTTTATTAAAGTTAATGAGACATAAGTTATGCTTCAGATGTACCCTCCTGACAATGTTCTCACAAGTCTTGCTGCTGTAGTAATAACAATTAGCTGTAATCAAGTAGATTAACAAAAAGATAAAATTTGTTACTGATGCATGCTGCAATGCTTTAAAGAGACACTACTTGCTTATAGTTTATGCTAATTGTCCATACACTTAATGAACACAAACATACCCAATCGATTTATATGCTGAGAGATAATAAATGAAGCAGTAAATTATGAAGTCAGTAAACCTAGTTAATGTTCATGATGACATTAATTATATTCAAAGTTTAATCATAAATGATTTTTCAAACTCATTATGGAATGATTGATCCACTCAGGACCTTCTAGCATTTTGCTTGGAATTTACAAAAGTAATTCTAAATCAGAAAACATCATAAGGAAAAGATTATCGTCATAAGCATATAGATTAAATTAATGATTTAAATGAGGTATTGTTTTGTAGTTCATGACCTTTTTAATCAAAATACCTTGTCATTATCTGCTGCCCAGTCTTATAAAAGTAAAAAGAAAACCAGACAAGAGGTGCTTAAAGATCTGTTTTCAGTAACACTTGTACTGAAGTTTTGTTTTATGATTTTTTTGCACATAGTTGATGCCCTGAAGGAAAAAGCCTACTTTGATGTGACATTGGGCACAGAGATAAACTTGCCCATCTGTGCACCTGTGGAAAAATAAAAAAGACTGAGATGAATAAATGATATCCTCCCAAAGTCGGGGACAAAATAAGGAAGCATATGCAGCTGAATAATACACTGAGTTTATATAACAATTAGGCCAAAAACAGAGGAAAACATAGATTCAAAGGCAGGCTGACTAAATCATACAACAAAGAGAAAGGCAGGCATAGCAGATTCATTAAAAAATGAGGACATCATTCTATGTAGGTAGGTACTAGGCTAGTCATCTTTGTGGGCCATTTAAGCCTAACCAATCCTGTACCCTGTGCCTTGTATCTGTGAGGTAAACACCTTAATTATTATGCCAACCCCCAACCCGTCTGCATTTTCTACCCTTGAGGAGAAGTTCTACATTTATTGTGCTGCTTAGTAAAAGAGTACTTGTCAGCCTGTGTGTGTGTGTGTGTGTGTCTGTGTGTGTGTGTGTGTGTGTGTGTGTGTGTGTGCGTGTGTGCGTGTGTGCGTGTGTGTGTGTGTGTGTGTGTGTGTGTGTGTGTGTGTGTGTGTGTGTGTGTGTGTGTGTGTATGTGTGTGTGTGTGTGTGTGTGTGTGTATGTGTGTGTGTATGTATGTGCTTGTGTGCGTGTGTACATATGTTCATGTGTGTGTGTGTGTGTGTGTGTGTGTGTGTGTGTGTGTGTGTGTGTGTGTGTGTGTGTGTGTGTGTGTGTGTGTGTGTGTGTGTGTGTGTGTGTGTGTGTGTGTGTGTGTGTGTATGTGTGTGTATGTGCGTGTGTACATATGTTCATGTGTGCGTGTGTGTGTGTGTGTGTGTGTGTGTGTGTGTGTGTGTGTGTGTGTGTGTGTGTGTGTGTGTAGACAAGTATATCATGAATGGTCAGCAAGTTAAATGTTGAAATAAAAGTCAATGAACAAAACATGTCAACCACTTGTTATACCAACAATACATATAACCAAAACTCAGTACATCGAAAAAGTACATTGAAGAGGAGCAAAGGCAAGGTTCATAGGTTCATAGGTAGGTATTAGGCTCTTGGCCCTAGGGCCTATATAAACCTAGCCAAGAAGGTACCCTGGCTTTTGCCACCCAAGAAAATTATTTTCCTGTGCCCCTGTCAAGCAGAGCCACAGAAGTGATCCCTGGGGTGAATTTCCTATCTCCTATCCAATCATCAAGATTTTTCTTGAAGAGTTCTAATGAAGAGTTTTGTTTGATATAGATAGGTAGTTTGTTCCAGAGTATGGGAAGTCTCTGGGACAGGAATCTATCCCTCCGGCATGTTCTGTTTATTGTGGTGACAAGGTTTAGGTTCCTAGAGCATGTAGCTCGGAGGGATTAGGATTTCTTTAAGTGGGAAAAGTTTTAATAAAATGACAAAGCTTTCAGATACAAACTGTCCTTCAGTGTCTTAGATACAAACTCATAAAAGCAGCATTTATAAATACAAAATAATTGCACCTCATGACACAGTCAACCTATCAAATAACATCAATTAAAAACTACAATTAGTCTTCTTAAAGGAGATCATCCATAAAATATATATCACATCAAAACACTAAGATATATGTATATAATAAAAGTCAGGGCATCAGAGTGAATTTGCCAGAGAAATTGGTTGTGCGAGGACCAGGTACGTCCAGGCAACGGTCGAAATCTCGAGGAAGGGCAAAGCATGGACCAACATTGAGAAGAAGAGCCTTGAAACAACAGTAAGTTACATTACAAATGCTTCTGATTGCCTAAATGGACAAAGTATGCTGGTGGTATGCGTTTAAGTAATAACCCATTGAATAATTGTGATAGAGATATTTTATCTAGCTGTAAGAATACTTTTGACCATCTAAATGAACATGACTTGTTGGCACAATGCTGTTTGAATCATAATCCATCGAGAAACTGCCAAGAAATAACTGACTATGACAGTAATGTTTCATCTAATGAATTATTGGAACATATGAATAGATGTGTTTCATCCATGGACTGTGTTTTGTGTGAGACTTTTCAAAATGCTCACCAAGTATACCGAATGGCGTCGGACTTGAATTTAAATGCTTTAAATAATGTAAATGAATGTGGAGGACTACTGAAAAGTCCCCCAGTTGTAGAAATGTCCAAGAATATCTGTGTGGCAACAACATTTGGCGAGAATAACTCTAGCCAGCATAATGAACAACTGGGATGTATTAGTATGTCTGTACAGATTGTAGGTCTACCTGATACTGTACAGAACTATCAAAAGGCAGTAACTCCAAGTTCACATGGTGTAAATGATTGTGTAAGGGTATTAGAGAGCCTTTTGGCTGTAGAATTGTCTGATAATGGTCATGTGTTAGTAGGTGTTGATGAAGATGACATTAAACAATATAATGAACAAACTGATTATGCTGGTACATCCTTACAAATTGCTGATTTACCTAATCTCACACAGTCATGTGGAGTGGCAGTAGTTTCAGATTTAAATGTTTTTAATAATAGCAATGAATGTATGGAATTAATGGAAAATCCTTTAGAATTGTCTGATAATGGTCATATGGCAGAAGGGCTTGATGAAATTATTTCTAGCCAGATTAATGAACAATTGGCTGATGCTAGTTTGCCCGTGCCAGCTGTGAATTCATCTAATATTATAGAAAATAGTCAGATAATGACAGCTCCTGATGAAAGGACTTCTGAATAGACATTAAAACATCCATTGGTAGTAAATCAATCTAAATATCAGCTTTCTCAAGCAGAGATGTCACTATTGTCACATGGGATTAAGTTTGAACCTGCTGGGACCGATGATTTGGTCAATGCAGTTACGGACTTGAATTTATTTTCAAGGAACCTGAATTTGAAAAATATGTTTAAGGATAGTAGTGCTTCCGTGAGTAGTCATCTTAAGAGAAGTAGTACCTTTATTCCTGTCAGTGAACCTGTTATTAATGTGTTTAATAGCATCTGCGAAAAACTAATTTGTGAGCTTGATAACAATAAAAAAAGCTTTAAGAAATTGTATAACTTAACTGTTGAAGAGTCCGAGGCATTGAAATCCTTGCAGAATAATGATGAAATAATTATAAAGGAAGCAGATAAGGGAGGTGTCATTGTACTAATGGATACAGATAAATATCTGCAAACTGTATTTGATTTATCAGACAGACAGACTTTTAAACCTATTGATAATAAGGAAATAGTATGATAAGTAAAATGAATATCGCTATCTGTGACCTACAGGTGATAGATGGTATAGACATTGACACCTTTCATTTCTTGAGCATACCATGTCCAACCATTCCTGTACTTTATGGGCTCCCTAAAATACATAAATCTTTGTCACAACCCCCGATGAGACCGATAGTCTCAAGTAGGGGATGGATAACGGAGCCCATATCTATCTATTTACAGGGCGTGTTAAAAGGCTATTTGAGGCATGTACTCAGTTACATCAAGGATACTGGTGACTTTCTGACCCAGTTAAATAGTTGGTATGATAGTGGTGCTCATGACCATTTCATCTTGGTAACCTTAGATATAAAGTCTCTCTTTACGGTCATCCCTAATGCCTATGGAATTGACTGTATAAGAGAGATCTTGCAGGAACATGGTTCCCTTTCTGCCAGATGTATTGAAATCATTTGTGAGCTTTTGGAACTTGTCTTGGAAAACAACATCTTTACCTTTAATATACAGGTATACCATCAAGTTTCAGGAACGGCCATGGGCACTGCTGTAACCAACACTTATGCGAACCTAACCCTGGGAAAATGGGAAAAGGTGAATGTATATGATGACGGTAATTTATATGCCTTGAATATCCTATTCTATAAATGCTTTGTGGATGATATTTTTTGGTTTGGCATGGTAATGCTTTAGATTTTCAGGATTACTTTGGTTACCTAAATGGTACAGTTGAATTCTTGAAATTTGAAATGTCTTTCTCTGAAACTTCATTGCATTTTTTTAGATGTGGGGCTATATATAACAGAGTCCAGTTTACAAACATGTATATATATATATATATATATATATATATATATATATATATATATATATATATATATATATAAGAAGGAAGTTCAAGTGAATAAATACCTGCATAAAGATAGCTTGCATGCAAAAAGAACTTTTAGAAGTGTACTAAAGAGTTAGTATCTGTGGGCTATCAGACTAAATACTGAATTGGATGTCTGTAAAATACAGATACAGGAAATGACCAACAACTTTCTGGAAAGGGGCTATAATAGAAATGAAATAGACCTGGCTGGAAGTGATGCATTACAAATGAGAGGCTAAAGAGCTAAACCTTATTTTTCCACACAGATAAATGCCGATTCTGGTGGTGTGAGTTCAGTTTATCCATATGCTATTTCTGGTAATGTGAACTTAGTTTGTCCAGAACCTTTAAGGTATTTAATGACCTTTAGCAGTGCTAGCAAAACAAGAATATGTTATTAGAAGCAACTGTGACATTCTAAAGGCCATACCTGGCCATGAGAAGTGGTTTCCAGAAAAAAAATGCATTACTTATCATAATTGTGACAATTTAAAAAAGCTTTTGTGCTATAAGGATTTTTCCTTAAATAAGAAATCTGTTCCTGTGTTAATAGAAAAAGAACTTTTCCTTGGCACAACTGCTCATGCTGCCATAGTATAAATCAGTCAATGGAGTTTATACATCCTGTTAGTTGTAGGAAATTCACCTTCCATTGTACTGCAACGTGTAATACAGCCTCTATTGTTTATCTTGCTACATGTAAAAAATGTTGGGAGGTCAATGAGAAGGTTAAAAGATAGGATAACAGAACACAGGTCTGAGATACGTAGGAAGATACCAACTAACTCCTTAGCTCAACATACAGAAGAGAATGATGATACACATCAGTTTAGCTTTAGAGCTATAAATGTTATATATCCAAATGTAAGACGTGGTGGTGTAACTAATAACATAGACACCAAGGAGTATGAATGGATTATTTGCCTAGAAGCAGATAAATATCCAGGTCTTAACAAGCAGGTTACTTTAAAACCTATTTTGAAACCCAAGCAACAAAGAGTAAAGAAAATTTAGCTCTTTATGTATACTTTTATTATATACATATATCTTAGTGTTTTGATGTGATACATATTTTATGGATGATCTCCTTTAAGAAGACTAATTGTAGTTTTTAATTGATGTTATTTAATAGGTTGACTGTGTCATGAGGTGCAATTAGTTTGTATTTATAAATGCTGCTTTTATGAGTTTGTATGTAAGACACTGAAGAAGGATAGTTTGCATCTGAAAGCTTTGTCGTTTTATTAAAACTTTTGAGGGTGTGGAGACTAGTTTTTTCTTGCTTGAAGCTGCTTTTGGTCTGTATTGCTCCACTTTGCTACTAGTCCACTGTCTTTTTGGGATTTCTTTAAGTGGAGCATGTCCAGCAGCTCTGGGTTTGACATAGCTTTGCATGATAGTCAGAGATCGCCTCTGAGTAGGCGATATGCGACGGAGTAAAGCTGGAGTTTTTTGAGACGGTCTGCGTAGGGTATCCATTTGAGGCTGGTAATCCTCTTTGTGAGGTATTTCTGTAGCCTTTGTAGTTGTTGTAGATGTCTTGTGAGGTACATACCAAAAGGGTCATTGTACTCTATAATGAGTTTAATGAGTGATGAGTAGAAGGGAAAAATGACCTCTTTTTCCCTGGATGAGAAACCTTTTGTGATGAGGTGACTACTGTGGCAATGTGATTATTAAAGGAGAGACTACTGCCTACCTGTTTCCCAAGGTCTCTTATTAAACTTTCAGTGTCAAGTAGACTACCGCCTATGTGGTAGTTCATGGGTACAGAGTTTTTACCTAAAGGGATGACAATGCACTTTTTGGCATTGAGCTTGAGGCCATGGCTTTGACACCAGGCATCTGTATCAGTGAGGCCCTATTGTAAGATGTACACACTGTTAGGTGTTTCAATTATGGCTCCTAGTTTGCAGTCATCTGTGAACTTCATTAGCCAAAGACCTTCTGTGTTAGCCTGTACTTCTGAGGAGTAGATACCAAACAGGAACGGACCCAGGACTGAACCCTGTGGTACTCCACCTGTCACTGGTCTGAAGTCAGATTTGGAGTCTGCTACTTTCACAGTGTGGGTTCTGTCAGTGAGCCAGCTGGCAACCCATCTTGTGACATAGGGATTTATACCTAGTTTAGTCAGTTTGTCTATAATTCCAGAGTGGGGGATTGTGTTGAAAGCCTTGGCGAGATCTAGATAGGCTGTGTGAACCACTTTACCTCATCTACGGCTTTGGTGACTGCTTCAAAGAAGTCTGTCAGGTTTAGGAGACATGATCTGCCTTTTACAAACCCGACCTGGGTGGGGTCCAGAGTTTGGAGATTACCAAAGTCATTATTTATAAGTTCCATGATGATATGCTCCATAGCCTTGCAGATCAGGCTCATCAGACTAATGGGGCAGTAGATCATGGGGTCCATGGTGGCTCCCCCTTTGTGGAGTGGGATAACTGTTGCTATGCACCATTCAGTGGGCACAAAGCCTGAGGTGAGGCTATGATTGAACATGGTACTTAGGTGGGGTGCCAGTTCGTTCTGTAGTTTGTGTAGAATGCAGCCTGGGATGTTGTCAGGTCTCATAGATGCTGTGTTCTTGGCTTTGAAGAGTGTGGTTTTTACCTGTGCAGCCGTGATTACATGATCTTTGTATTCTTCTGGTATAGAGATGGGCCCTTTAGGGGGTGAAAGGGGGGTAAAGTTAGCACTGAACCTATCTGCCAGGATGTTGGCAATATCAGTTGGTTCTGTATATTTAGTGCCATTGTGGTGTAACTCAGAGCAGATCTGAGTGTTGCCATTGAGATTCTTGACATAGCTATAGAATGCTTTGTGGCTGTCTTTAGAATCAGTGGTGAATTTGTTTTCACAACTAGCTTTGGAAGATTTTATGAGGGATCTCAGCTTTTTACTGAGGCTGACCAGGGAGTACCTCCAATCATGGGATTTTACTCTTTTTTGCATCAGTTTCTTTCTTCTGTTGTAGAATTTGTTTATGGCAGAGGACCACCAGATTGGCATCTTTTTTTGGAGGATAGCATCTTGGTTCTGTTAGGGATTTCACGATCCATGCACTCGTATAAGTGCTTATAAAGTGCATTTGTGTAGGATTCAGCAGTCATACCTCTATTGTCCATCTCCATGGGTGTCGTGAAGTTTGCCATTTCTGTCTTAAGAAATGTGAAGTGGGCTTTGGAGAAATTTTTTACGGTGTTTTCCCTAATGATGGGTGGGGGCAGGATGTGGATGTCTAGGGTGATTATTTTGTGGTTGGATCTGACCAATGAAGAATTGACCTCTGGTGTGGAACACTCGTTCCCATGTTGGTAATGACCAGGTCTAGGATATTGCTGCCCCTGATGGGGGTGTGGAGACATGGCATTGGAATTTATGAATTTCAGAAAATGTTGAGCAAAAGGGTTGGTACATGAGTAGTTTTCCCAGTTAATGGTGGGGTAGTTGAAATTGCCAATTATTAGGGTGTTAGGTCGTACCCTAATATTTTCCAGTGTATCAAGAAATGAGGAGTAGGAATCCTGGGACATGGTGGGGGATCTGTACCAAGCTACAATTTGGATTGCAGTCTTGCCCAGGGTTAGATGCACTTGGATAATCTCGGATGCATTATGCTGAGCAACTTGCCTGGAGGTGTGGATATCCTTAATGAATATGGACACGCCTTCACCTTTAGTGCTTCGGTCCAGATTATGTAGCCGAAAGGTGTGGTATAAATTATAGCCTGGTAATGCAAGGGTGCTCTCTGGAGCCTTAAACCAGGTCTCTGTCACTGCACAGATGTCGATGCTCTCCATTTTAAGGAGTGCCTCGAGTGAGTGCATTTTGAGGTTTAGACTTCTAGCACTGAGTAGCATTACCCTCAGATTTTGCTTGCTTGTACCTGTTACGGTGGTGAGCTTCTCATTTGAACCTTGCCTAAAAAATGCACTATAGAGGTGGCAAGAGCCTTAGCCAGTATCCAGAATCCCAAGGGCGACAGGTGCAGGCCATCTCTGGCAAAACATTGTGGTCTGTCGATCATGTCATCCCAGGCAGACAAATACTGGATCCCCTTAGAATAACACCAGTAGCTTAGCCAATTGTTGAAGTCAATCATTTTGTCCTTGTACTGTGGTATCTTTCTGGGTAATGGGAGGATGCTACTCAGGGCTAGGGTCATACCTGACTGGGCTACAAGATCGGACAGCTCCTCCATGTCTCTTTTCATGTAGTCCAGGAAGGTACATCTCAGGTCATTCACACCAACATGGACAATGATAGAGTCATATTTGTACTTGTTGTGGAGTGACCTGAGTGCATGCGTTATGTGGTGGATCCTGGCACCCGACAAGGCAGCTGACAGTAACTTTCTCCTTGTTTAGCCTGGTGAGTGGAACATCAGTGTGCCTGACTATAGAGTCACCTATTGGGTATGTTGTTATGCCTTATGGGCTGTGGTTGAGTGGCACACTGAGTTTGTGGGCTATGTGTCATTTGGGTTGTTTGGGAGATGGAGGCTGCTTGCATTTCTGCTTTGGAGGTCCCTGTTGCTTGGGCAGATTTTTATTGAGAGCCTCAGTGAATCTAGGTATGTGTTTTGTGTTTCTATGTGTGTGCTTTGGTGGTGTAGGTTTAGAGGGACTATGTGATGAATGTGGTGTGGTGCAAGTGTTTACCCTCTCCTCTTGACTATCTAGTCCAGTCTTGGTTGAAGAAAGCTTTGCTTCCAGTTTGGCTATATAAATGCATCTCTCACAGTTTGTAGTGTTGGGTGGTAGGAGGAGATGGTCATCTGTGTAAATGAGGCAATTGCTGCTTTGCCCCAAATTGCTCTGATTCATCAGGTAGACAGGAGAAAACACCGGGAGCTGACCCTTAGACATGCCTGGATAGGTGCTTATTTATTAAGTACTAAAACCTGTTTTTCTCTAGACAAGTGAGGAAAGTTGACTGCTGTAGTAATTTGTAGCTTATTTAGTGCTTACAACAAGTTCCGAACAAGTGCTGAGCTCAAAGAAACAGATTTGAGTGCTAAAACTAAAAAACTAGCTAGTTTTAAGGGAAAATTTAGGTTTAAACCACATTACTAATGTGATTAGGGTGATTTAACCCTAATCCTGCCCATGCCACTGACCATAACTCTGCATCTTACCTTAAAAGAACCTTCCCATTACTCTGCAAGTACAGAAGATGGCTAGCATACTCACCACACACCACGCACACACACATGCATGCACACAGGTTGACAGCTACTGTTTTACCAGCACAGTAACTTTGCCCTATCTCTATCTCTAATACCATCAAGTACATTGTTTATGTAATAACTAGTAGTCCAACCAAAAAACAGATGCCCGGGAGACCCTCGCACGGCCAAACAGTCAAGTTGGGCAATCAAAAAAAGCCAGCGAGCATCAGCAGGATTCAAATCAGAAAGGTTTTATTGTATATACATGTAGGAATGAAAAATCACCCTACACACATCAAACCGGTTTCGGCTCCCAGGAGCCTTCTTCAGTGACATACAAAAAATACAAATAAAAATCAAAGTATCAAAATGCAGCCATATAAATACAGATGGGCTATCCATTTTAACCAATCACAGCACCACATAAATAATCATTATTACAATTGATCATTGAGGCCAGGTGGAAACAAAGCCCCAAGTTTTATAATCCATTTCCTTTCCTTGGCGCTTAGTAATTCAAGCCAGTGCTGTTTATTCAAACATCTACCCTTGATACAATCAATGGTGGCAAATTTAAAAGAAGCTGAGGCATGTTTTAGGCAATGTTTATATAATGCATTGTTAATACGTTTATTTTTAATGTCACTCAAATGCTCACAAATTCTAAGCCGGAAAGGCCTGGAGGTCTTCCCGACATAGAAAGCAGAGCAATTACAGGTCACCAAATAGATGACCCACTCAGTGTTACAATTACCCCAAAAATTAATATCAAAAACAGCAGACGTGTTTTTGCTACTAAATTCATTGGTGCGTAAAACATGAACACAAAAAGAACAATGTCCACAAGGCATGCATCCAACAATAGGTTTGCCCATGAGCGACAACTGGGTAGAAGTAGAGAAATCAGAACCAACTCTTTTGTAATGACTAAATTTGGAACCCATAGTCTGTCCCCTTCTGAATGAAAAGGAACATGTATCAGGAAGCAAAAGATTAAGTTTGTGATCAGCTTTGAGAACATTCCAATGTCTGTGTATGATATTTTTAAAACCCTGTGTATTGCGTCCATATGTGGTCACCAAACGCAAGGGTTGTGGCCTTTTGTTATTTTCCTTGTCTCTATATGATAATAAATCATCCCTGTTGATATTAGACACAGATCTTTTGGCTAAATAAACTGTACCTGGGCGATACCCCCTCCTAATAAATCTCTGTGTCAAATCCTCCTGGGCATCAAAAAAGGATTGCTGGCTAGAACAAATTCTCCTGGCTCTAAGAAATTGTGATTTGGGTATGTTCTGGATGACATGTTGTGGGTGGAAGCTGGTAGCATGTAACAATGAATTAAATTCTGGAAATTTCCTGAACATCCTGGTTGATAAGGTATTATCCTCATTTCTATTGATTTCTACATCAAGAAATACCATCCTGTTCCTATGATAAGTCAACTTAAATTCTATCCCCCATATATTGTCATTGAGATATCCAAGGAACTCCATTAGATAGCCTTCATCAGCCTTCCACACCAACCAACAGTCATCCAGATAACGACGCCAAATATCCATCTCACACATGTAGATATTATGGCTGTGGTCATAGATGACAATTTCTTCAACATATGCCATAAAAAGATCTGCATATATGGGTGCAAAAGATGCACCCATAGCAGTACCTTTAGTTTGCCAATAACAATGATTCTGAAAATAGAAAACGTTACTGGATAAAACATATTCTGTAAGGCATATAAGAAATGTGTTAAATCCAGGTTGGTATAAACCTGACCTAGCCAGCCAATAATCCAACGCTTGTAAGCCTGCCCAGTGTGGAATATTCGTATAGAGGGAAGTAATATCCAAGGTACATAAAAGCCAATGTGATTCCAGTTGAGAGTTATTAATAATATCCAGGAATTGGGTGGTATCTTGAATTCTGGCTCTAATAAAACCCAATAAAGGTTTTAAATATTGGGTTAAATATTCGGACAGTGGTTCAGTAAGTGACCCATGTCCCGAGACGATGGGTCGACCTGGTGGATTTGTGGGATGTTTATGGATCTTCGGTAACATATATATATATTGTTTACTAGGTGAGTCAACTATTAGTTGCTCTTTGGTATATTGGGTAATAATACCCTCCTCAACTGCCTCAGTTAGAAATTCACAAATTTTATGTTGAAAATGTGGTGAAGGATCCAAGGGCATCTGCCTATAATACTGCATATCACCCAATTGTCTCATAACTTCACTATCATAGGTAACCTTATCCAATACAACCACCGCTCCACCTTTATCAGCCTGGATGATAACAAGGTCTTTATTGTTGATAAGCTTATTTAAACTTGACATTTCATCAACAGACAAATTATTATAAAGAATTGGAAAATCTTTGAGATGACAATGTATGTCCTGCAGAACATTTTTTTGAAATACCCCCACTAGGTGTGACATAGGTGGATTAAATGTTGACTTTTTAAACCTGAAATCATGACATGTATCACCAAAAACATCACAATTACTGTTATCAAAAAACAAATTCAAGTTCAATATTCGACAAAAGTTAATCACATCCTGAGCCAAGGATTGTTGAGAAACAAAAAACCCTGGGACAAAATTGAGCCCTTTATTCAATATATTAAGTTGTGCATCGGTCAATTCAACCGATGAAATATTGTGAACATTTGAATGGGAACTTAATGTTGTGTCATGATCTTCAAAAGTGTCTCCAGACTTGGTTTGGATATATCGTTTCTTATGTTTCCGCCCCCCCTCGTCTGTATTTGAATTGGGAGGGTGTGAAAAATTGTCCCTTTTTGCTTTAGGTGACCCTTCTCTGGAATGTATATCAGATTCACCTTCAGTATTAGAGGAAGTATCCTCACCTGAGGTACTTATTGAAAAACCAGTATTTTTCTTAAGAATCGATTTCTGCCTTTTTCTTTTAGGTGTGGATGACCTGTTGTCATACTTATTCCCCTCTCTAGGTAATTTGAAGGTGACATTCTTTGATGTATCAAAGGGTTTACCCCTCTCATAGTCCCCCACATGCCTAAGAAATTTCTTAATTTTCCTGTCTTTCAATGTACTTTCCAACTTAGACAAATCTGTGGTAAGTTTTTTAATCTGTGTCAAAAATGAATCACAAACTTCAAATTTCTTTGCCTCCAAACAAATGGTTTCCAAATCTTTGACCCCTTGTTGCACCTTGCGCTCATAAAACTGGCCAAGGCATCCACAAATTTAGAGGAGGCCAACTGCTGAATATGACCCCAATCCTCAATAAGCTGGTCATCAATCTGAGAAACCAAAGGTTGTACCCTAACCCTAAGGCCCCGGGGGGTAATGTGTTTTTGCTGGTATGCTTTAAATAGACGTAAATGCCACACATTATTCCTAACCATTTTCATATTGTTACCCATTTTATTGAAAAACATATCACATTGTGCATCCAAATCAGATTCCAAAATATTGGTAGTAGTTAACAAGCCATGTTTATCTATGCCAAACACCGTTAAGTCATCCATATCAGCCGATAGACCCTGTATAATAGGTGAAAGGGCCATCTTTTTTATCCCAAAATTTGACAAAAATAGATATCACCAAATATGAAGTGTCCTGTGGAAGATGAGCCGATATTTAGCGTGTCTATCAAAAAGGCCAAAGAAACTAAAAGGAATGTCTAAACAATTATGAAACCAAAACTTCTAATTGTCCAAAAAAAGACCATTATACACCAAATAACAATATGTCAAATGTTACTGTGTATAAGTCTTCTGGATCAATACACCACTAAATGACCCAATACGATATAGCAGCCAAACCGATCAAACAACTACTTTCAAGTCGTCTTGCTGCGTATTGGTGTAGACATATCCCAATAGAACAGAAATAATCCAAAGGCCAATTGTAAACAGTGCCAGACCATAAAAAATTGGACCAACACCCTAACATTACAAAATAATACCAAGAATCAACAATTTATATGTTGTATCAATCAGCGAAATATCCACAGATAAACACCCCTAAATATGTGATGACAAACAATTTTTGGCACCAAAGCAATAATGGCTCAACAATGTCAATATGTATATATCTAGAATGGGCAACATTATGCCTATATCAGAAAACTAAAACAAGTCCCCCAAATCATATTGGGTGTACATCTCACATGTAACATATGTGGACATCAATAAACTATTGAATAATATCATAAAAAACTGGACCCAAAAACTATCTTTCATCCCCAACAAATGTTTGCCAAACAGCAAATAATACAAACAGAAATACTGCTGGGGCCCTGACTTGAGTCTCAAAAAAGAATACTGAAATCACATGTGGAAATCATGACACGATGAGTGCTATACAAATAAAGCAGCACAGCTGACACAAACTGGCTTATATATATAATATATGACCTATAATAATGGGCTCAAATATGCAAGACAATATATAGCCATGCAACTGCCCCCTCAACAATCATAAATATTGTTTAAATTCCGTTTTCACAATGCATAAAACTTCATTGACAGTATCCAATATACTATAACAATTAACCATTTGGATATTGTCAAAAACCACTATATATGCTGAATAAGCCTGTAGGTTTCAGCTCTTGGACAAGCTGTATAATCAGACACAGACACACAATGCACTTCAAACAAAGTTAAGACATAAAACTTGCAGCTTGCCTATACCAACCATAAACAAAAAAATATGAATAAATGTGGTATAAATGAATATAACAAAGATAACATTTGACTAACGCCAAATAAATCCAAAAGAGTTTGAATGGCGTTCAAACAAACTGCAAGTATCAACTCAGTAATGTTATATAGTGTGTACACAATAGTCACGAAAAATATGACTGTATCAGTGTAATTGCGCCCAACTATAAACTTACCCACACATGCCCCATATACATATGAACATCAAGGAAAAGACGACAGTCCGATGGAATAACCATGAACAAAACAGATAAAGTGTAATGTAACACACACAAATGAGTTTGTTTAGCCCAAAGAGCAAAAATCGTAATTCAAAGCTGGCGTTGATGCGAAAAGCTGTTCCAAGGAAAAAGTACGCCAAAAATGCACAGGAAATGCAGTTGCGTGAAGATCCGGACGTAACCCAAAGGTAACAGAACCGCCGAAAACGGCTGTTCACTTGTTGCCAACAAAATAATGTCTATAATGTCAGCAATAAGTCCAAACTGGCTAAATAAAACAAGGCTGCATACAGATACAATAATAAAATAAAAAAATTAACTAGGATTTGAAAAACGCCGACAACGGTTCCCAGCAGCTGAGCAACCAGTAGTCCAACCAAAAAACAGATGCCCGGGAGACCCTCGCACGGCCAAACAGTCAAGTTGGGCAATCAAAAAAAGCCAGCGAGCATCAGCAGGATTCAAATCAGAAAGGTTTTATTGTATATACATGTAGGAATGAAAAATCACCCTACACACATCAAACCGGTTTCGGCTCCCAGGAGCCTTCTTCAGTGACATACAAAAAATACAAATAAAAATCAAAGTATCAAAATGCAGCCATATAAATACAGATGGGCTAATAACTACCATAACTACTGAGTATATCATAAACATCCTTATATACTTTGTTTTATACCCTGTTGTCAGGAAATACCACATGCTTTATATGTTTATATGGTCATCTCTATTGCCAACTTCTAATTATTTTTCTAACACCTATAACTATTTACTATTGACTTACCTTAACAGACTGTACAGGTACCTAAGACTAGGTCTTACATCATGTATCATGTGTATATATATCTGACTTATTACATACATTTGACTTCCTCTAGCACTGAGGGAACTTGATTTCTTTTTTCTCTTCCCATGTAACTGTTATATGTTCCTGTATATAGTGCTGTATGCATTGTTGGAGCCAGGCCTCCACTGAAAATGGGTTCTTTTGACCAAGATGGACTAACCCAGTAAAAAAATGTCAAATAAATAGATAATAAATAAAAAGCATTGTGATTTTTTTTCCTAACCTTTGTGGATCAATGTTTTGACAGGTAGGATTCATTAATTGTAGAATCAACTAATTGTTGTTTCAATGGAAGGGAGAGGGAGGCAGTCACCTGGTTAAGGGGGAGTGTTGATGAACTCTCTCATTTCCTTCATTTGGGGGATTATTTGATATATTGTATTGGAGAAAGAAGGTGCTCCTGTACTTAATTTTGTATGTGCCCAATACTGAGCCTGGGCATTAGTGAAAAGAATCTGGGGCCATGCTGACTTACCTGATATAGTACTATACACATTTACACACACACACATGCATGCACACAGACACAACCACAGTCATTATAGTGATTCACTGAGTTTTGTTTCACAAGATATACTGAACTGTGAAAAATACTGACTGAATTACATAGTATTGTAAACAAAATTTTCACAAAGCAGAGTATCATGTAAAGTGGAAATAAAAGTATTTTCACACATAGAGCCTTCCATGGCCTCTAAATATACTAACTCAGAGGTCACAGTCACTCTAGACTAAAGAGAACATTTAATTAAGAAAAAAATAACTCATCACTTCCCTTTATCCAACTTGCCTGCTCTTGGAATCAATGTGCACAGCAGCATAGCACTTCTGGTGATCCAGAACCCAACAACAATTACAGTGCAAGACATGATTGTGTGCGTGCACGCACGTGTGTGTGTGTGTGTGTGTGTGTGTGTGTGTGTGTGTGTGTGTGTGTGTGTGTGTGTGTGTGTGTGTGTGTGTGTGTGTGTGTGTGTGTGTGTGTGTGTGTGTGTGTGTGTGTGTTCAACATAGTTCAAGGACATACCTCTCAGTTGACTAAATTTTTGCATAATGTCCAGATTTTTGCATCATATTTTTGGTCTGCTCTTCATAAAATGTGTTGTTATTTGGCAAATTACTGAGGGATTGAAGTCACTAAATACTGACATGCATTTGAGTTTTAGACTTCATATTCTTCAAAAAATGCATATGAAGCACAAATCCTATTATTCTAACAACTTTCTTAGTTTATAAGAGCAATATATATAATCTGCCTCCATTTTTGGGCCTCTGTCCCCCATTATTTTAGGATTTGTCCAGATTTCTTTCACTAAGAGGATGAGAGGCATGTTCAAGGACAAGTGCACCTTTGAAAGTGTTAACAGGATTATATATGAAGTTTGAAATTGCTGTACCCCAGAGAATTCTCCTCCTTAATAGATGTATCACAGGCTCTGCCTGCACTGTAAGCAAATTCCAAGACACTGGGCAGGGTTCACGAAGCCTCCGTGTAAGAGATACAAGGCTTACACGGAGGCTGCAGTTAAACGGTGTGATGTCAGCATGTCATGCATATGCATGAGGGCATGCTGAATCACACCTAAGGCTAACACGGTCCGTGGAAGACAGTAGGGGGTGTGTCCGTAGGCCAAGCCCTGCAAGCGGACACGCCCCCAGAAGAGTAAAAGTGCCCAAAGTAAACCCCCACAACAGAGTCCATGGAAATGTGAATAAACACAACGCAACACATGCCCCCACAGACTATGAACATAAAATATATAAATGAACATGTTATATATATTTTTTTAAATCATAAAGATGTTTGCCCGTGAGTGCGCTCATTTGCACGGGCGTGCCCGTAGCTTAGCCACAGTTAGCAGTCAGTGGAAAAGCATATAAGAACTAAATATGCAAAGTAAGCCAAAAAGCAATAGTGTAGCAGTAGAGACGTCGGCTGAAGAGCAGGCAGTCATGCTTCAAGCCCCCACAACATCAATTTTTATTTTTAGTAAAATAAGCACGAAACAAGTCCCTGACAAATACGTACACATATAAAATTATATTTTATGTAAAATGTAATGAAATAGGCCATTTATTTTGAAGAAATGTGAGATAACAAAATACTAAAAAATGCCAGATGTGCCTTTAGCTGAGTTACAGTTTAACAAGGTGAGTGCATCTGCCCGTAGGTGAGCAGTGGTTTAACAGGTGTAAAATGAGTGCCCATAGGTGAGCAGTGGTTTAACACGCTGAAACTGTGTGCCCCTAGCTGAGCTGAGTGTAATATGCACGCTAACAGCCAAATTAAGTGTAAACCAGCGTACCCCGTTTGCGCGGAGCTGCGCACCGCGCCAACAAGCTAACCGACGGGCAACGTTGAGCAAGCTGTATCAAAACTGCCTTTACACAGACACACCCCCTAGCCTGTCTAGACAGTCATAAAATATAAAAAGCAGTGGCCAGGTTCAAACCCAGGATACCATGCACCATAGTCAAGGTACTGAACCACTAAGCCATGACAACTGTACTTAGAAATGCAGTAATAGCAAATATATAGGAATGAATAGAAAGTGGAGCATGACAAAGCAGGTTTTGTGAAGTTGATACAATTCCAAAATGGCCAATCACAGATAAGTGCGGGAAAAATGGCATATATAAGCCCCATAGGCAGGAATACACAGCATAAACGATTGTAGAACTAACTTGCAGCCAGAATGTCAGGAGTAGGTGAGGGTAGTTTCTTTCGAGCACAGAGGTGGGGCATTGAGGAGTCCAGATACATGGTCTGGCTCCTAGTCCACAATCATGAGGCCCAACTCATGCAGGGCCAGGTCCTGTGGGGAGCATATAGGGCTGAGGCATGGGACTGGTTGGCTCATGACCTCACCAGTGCCACAGGGATTCCAAGGACTGGTGAGCAGGTCCATCACCACCATGCGGACCTGAAGAGACATAAGCAGGACCAATTGAACCTTTGGATCCAGGAGGCCCGGCAAATGCCCAACGCCCCACTACTGAGTAAGTTACATTCAATTATGTATGTAAGAAATTAAACTAGCTGATATTATGGAGATGTGTATTCCAATATTACTTCATTTATATTACAGCTGCAGGTGTCCGTTCTGCGAACCGCAGAGCCTATGGCGATAGGCTGGTGCGGTTGTGCCACCAGGCAGGTCAGTAATCCACTCCCAGTAACTGTAAAGAAATATAAAAGTATGACAGTTAGCAAAAGAGTGCAGTGTAGTCACTAAGTAATAAAATGTTCAAGTAACAGTGTAAGAGTGTTTGCAAGTATTGCTTGATTACAAAAGTGTATTGCAGTCTGTAATCCAAACAGAAAAATGAAAATGTCTGAAATAAAGTCTGAAATAAAGATGCCTCACCTGTAATATAATAGTACACAACCTGCAGCAGGCTGAAAAGTACAGCTGCAGAAGATGAGCAAATCACATGTGTGAAATATATCCCTGTTGAAATACTGAAACATGACAGAAGTGAGACTGCTGGAAAGGATTGTAATAACAGGTAAAACATGTCAATAAAGCCTAGAAGTAAGTACCATCCTGAATAGTAAAATGAAAACAAGTGAGAGAGTGTGAGAAAGAGTTATGAATCCACCAATAAAGTAGTAATAACCCCTGAATAAAGTATACTGCAGTCAGTACAGAATGAAATGAATGTGACAAGTAGAACCAAACTGCAAAATGTGTTCAAAGTGTTGCTGCAGCTGGAATGTGTATCCCAAAATCTGGATATGTTGCTCTGAGTCTGCAATATGCAGATAGTATGACTGTCTGAAATACCAAACATCCACAGTTGTCTATAGCTATATAAAGCAAATGTAGCAGGATGATGTAGCTGAACAAAGCCAGATATGAATGTGTATGAATAACAATAAAATGTATATTGATGTAGCAGTAACAGTCCTATCACCAAATTGAAGTAGTTATCATATAGGAAACTGTAGTTAGAACAGTAGTGTGTATATATCTGCAGCTATTAGAAATGTACAACATATGTATTGGTATTCTAAGGTGTTAATATTATTTTCTTCACCCCACCCTATAACCACATATAATCCATTCCACGTGAAATTGGTATGTGCAATCACAATTAACACCCCTGGACATTTGTCCTGTTGGGTCATAAATATTTGCATGTACGTTGATACATCTGCCCTGTTCATACATCCAAATCTGATGGCCTGTTGCCATCAATCAACCCTGCATGTTGTTGGACTGTGTATTGCTGTTCAAATTATGCATGTGTTATGCTCGCTGTTCAATGGTGTGAATATCTGGGTGTTTGGTTAATGGGAATACTAATGTATGCTGTTACAACTAATTGCGAATGGTATTGTATGTTACTAACCCAAACTGTAATGACATAATGCAAAACATAGGACGACAGGGAAGGCGGGTTCCAGCGGACCCACCTTTCCCACCTCAGCTGGCGAGTGCACCTGGCACTAGTGCCCAGTCTGGACCCTCCTCCGGTGGCCCTGTGCCACCTGCGGGTGGAAGCGCTGCAGGGGATGGGGCCCGTCCCCCCTCTGCAAGTGTGGCCGGAGGAGAACCACCACTCACCCTCTGTAGTGTCCGGACTGTGGTGCGTAGGGAGATCCGGGACTCTGTTCTTGGGGCCCTACGCCAGCTTGAGGCACAGGTGGCACAACTTACAGGCATGCCTGTTGCCCGGCCTACACAGCCCTCAGCACAGCCCCATCCTGGGCAGTGAAGGAACTGTGGCAACTGCCCATGGGTGGGGATATCAGTTCCACTGTTGCCATCTGTGGGCTCATGAGCTCTGGATATCCAAACATCCGTCCCTGTCAATTGTGTAACCCCCTACACGTGTCATACACCACCCCTGTATGCGTCTTGTTTGTCTTGTCTCTTGACCTACCCAACCTACCTCCCCAGCTATACCGACTTCCTTCACCTGACATACCACTCTCACCTGAAAAAAAAAAAAGGGCACTCTGTACCCACAAAAAAATTACGCCCCATACATAGCTGCCCATTCTGCACACATGTCTGCTGGACATGGAAACTATCAATTACAATTGGCTGTACAACAAGTATTATTGTTGTCCTGACACCTCTCTCAGGGGTGGAAGGTTTCAAATGTCACACCAAATTACATACATATGCACAGCTGTTGCTGATGAAGAAATGGGCAGCTATGGGCCTTACCTACATCCCTCCTGCAAAACCCAAGCTTGTTTCCCTACTGTCTTACCCTCTTTTTGACCCCTTTTTCACCACTTTCCTGTCTCCCCATTTTCATTTCTTTCAAGAAAATAGCGCAGGTGTGCACCAGAGTGAGCACTGTTAAGCGGTTGTAAGTGGGTGTGCGCAGAGCTGAACGCCAGTGTGCATGCGGGAGCTCCATGCAAACCAGTGCTAACCCAGTTACAACTGCTTAAAAATGCCTTAGTCACTCTGATTGACAGGTCCTGTAGTCAGTTCAAAAGCAAAATAAAATCCCACTGTCAGTCCCAAACCCAGGACTTTGGAAACAGTAGTCTGCATGACCTACCACTAAGCCACAACTGTTATACAAGAACATTGTGCTAAAATAAATATATCATGTAATAGTAGGAATGAATGTAAAGGGAATATAGGATGTGTAGTACACAAGGCATGTCATTTATACTTATTGTCAAAACTAGTGGATTTCCATAATAGTAGTGTGTGAACAGAAACAGCCATGCTAGTTGGTAGCTAGCAAGTAATAATGTCAGTTAATGTACATATATAAATGTATGTATATTTACATATATATATATATATATATATATATATATATATATATAGTTGTAGGTGTCAGTGTGCATACACACTTACTACAGGAAACAGGGGAGAGGAATGGAGAAATGTGAATCTACAACACAGCCTGAATCATGAGAGAGATACTAACCTTTACACTCACAGAACAGTGTCCACAGCATACCAGCATGGTCCCCGCCCTTACAATCTGAACATCTCACATACCCTTTTATAGCACTGTCCTGAAATCACAGTGAGAAATGCAATCAGTACACAACTGGCTGCATGCAATTAGCAAATGCTGGCATACAATTGGTGCAGAGGCCATCACATGGACTTATGCAGATACCTACAAAAGCATCCTGTACTCACACTCCACACATGCAATAATTTCATTGCACCGTCTGGAGGCAGACAGAGAGAGAGAGAGAGAGACAGAGAGAGAGAGAGAGAGAGAGAAAACACATGGTACACAAACTAAGTTGAAGCTGTCAGCAGTGTCAGTACCAAGCTGGGCTAGCAGCAGCAGGAAGCTGTAGTAACGGTAACACAACCAGCTGCGACAAACACAGGTAATGTAAAGTAACAAGTTAATAGTCTACATACTGTGAACCCTCCATATGTGTCATAGGTCTGTATCTATAGGTATGTCCATGTGATATGTTGTGTGCACATAATTCCACCCAAAGGGGATGACTATACATTACATGTCATTCAGTGTTAGGCCATGATCCTGGCACCAGTTTTCCGTTTCAGTGAGACCTGTCTGTAGGATGTGTGTGTCAGCTGGTGTAACGACTATGGCGCTTAGTTTGCAGTCATCTGGGAACTTTGTCATCCACAACCCGCACATGTTTGCTTTTACATCTGAGAAATAAATGCCAAACAAGAGGGGTCCTAGGACAGAGGCCTGTGGGATACCACATTTGACTGGCATTGAGTCTGACATGGCTCCTGCAATATCGATATTATGGATTCTGTATGTCAACCATTGTGCAACCCATCATGTGACATATGTAGTAACATGTAAGCTAATGAGCTTGTCTATGATGCCTGAGTGGAGTACTGTATTGAAGGCCTTAGGCAAGTCCAGATAGGCTGTATGGACTGCGTTGCCCTCATCAATGGCTGTAGTGACTGTTTTGAAAGGTCAACCAGGTTCAAAAGGAAGGATCAGCCCATCACAAAGGCAAACTGGCTGGGAACAAGTGTCTGCATGTACCCAGTATCGCTGTATATGCGTCCCATACTGAATCATTCCATAGCTTTGCAGACCAGGCTGGTTAAGCTTATGGTGCGGTAGTTCCCAGGGTCAGTAGAGGTGCCTCCTTAGTGGAGTGGGACCACTGTTGCTGTATGCCAGTGTTCAGGTACATATCCTGTAGTACGGCCAAGGTTAAATATCAGTCTTATATGCGGTTGTATGTTCCCTTGGAGTTCACGTAGCACACATCCAGGGATATCATCAGGTCACATTGATGCTGTGTGTTCTGCTTTGCTGAGGGCGGCCCTCACCTGGACATGTAAGATGATAGGGAGGTTACATTCAGCTGTGATAAGTATTTCTAAGTGTGGGGGAGAAGGAGGGGGGATATGTGCACCAAACCTGTCTGCAAGAATGTTGCCAATATCTGTGTGTTTGGTGAATGTTAAGTAGGTGTGTAGTAACTCAGAGCATATCTGAGGCGTTTGGTCCATATGTGTAACATAACTGAAGAAGGCCTTGTGGTTATCTATAGTGTTCGTGGCCATTTCACTCCCAGAGTAGTACATGGATGTTGTTATGAGAGACCGTAGCTTATTATCAGTGCTGACCACAGATGCCTTCCCTTTATGTGAATCTGCTCTGTCCTGCAGTAGCCTCCTTCTATCATTATACAATCTGCCTTTGGCTGGGGTCCACCAGACAGGATGCCTAACCTTTGTGCATAGGGTCTGGGTTAGAAATGTGTGTGCATGTTCCATGCATTCTTTGGGATGTCCATGGGAAGCATTCGCAAAGGGGTCAGCAGTGTGGGTTGTGGCTTCCACTGGCCCAGTGGGCTGCATGGATACCATGTCAGTCCTAACAAGTGAATATCTGTCTAATCACATATATATCAAAGTAGTCTTCTGTGCTGGTGGTGGTGGTGGTGGGATATGTATATCCAGGCCGAGTAATTTGTGTCCAGATCACACTAGTGGATGGCGTTCAACATACAGTACCTTGGTATGAACCCCCAGAGTGAGGTTGTGCATTGGACCCGTCGCAGTGTGCTGACCGATGGGGCATGCTACTATGTTGTATGGAATGTGGCAGGTATTGTTGCACAGGTGTTGGCTGAGCACTGATATCTGGCCATGTACTTGTGTATCCACCAAGAGACACACACATACTACATATGGGAGTAGTAGTATATCACTACAGTTGAGTATCATGTATAGTATGTGTGCCATATATTGCTGACATAGTCTGCTGATATCCTGTTTGTGTTCACTTCCAGGGACATGGCGCGTCAGCATAATCCTGCCTACTCTGCAGCAGAAAGTGAGGAGATACACCAGAGCCTGGTGCGGGAAAAATTCCCGCACCAGCCAGAATCAGCAGGAGAGGGCTGCACTGTGGCAAGACCTTGTCCATAGTGTAAATGACACTGGCACGCATAATAGGACATATGAGCAGGTACGACATCACTGCAGTGATTTAATCAGAAATGTCCGTCAGCGTGCGTCGGATATCCACAGGCAACAGGTCACCACAGGAGGTGGGGTGGCCACACCCCCCCCTCACCAGACTGGAGGGGCTACTCCTAAGTGTTGTGGCTCTAGCCCTGGAACATCAACAGCAACACACCTGCATCATGATGGAGGCTGGATCCACACAGCAACACGACATGGAGCGTGCAGGTAATATGCGATATGTACACTTGACTGTTCTGTACACTGTTAGTTTATGCATGTGTAAGGTGTGTCCGTGGTATGTAGCTGTCAACATAGTATGTAATTGTGCAGGTGTGATATTGCCAGTATCAGCAGCTGACATGTGAAAGGCAACTGGTGTACTACTGCACTGTATCATATGCTGTATCAATGGCACAGTTGTGCCCACTGACATTAATCTCCTCATTTCTGCAGGTCCCTCCAGTGTTACAGCAAGGCAGCCCATCCATGCTGGTGAGTGTGTTTTAACAATACCTATAATAGTCCTGACAATGCTAGTAATACTAGTGTAACTCAGTAGTACTCTGTGTGTATACTGCGGGGTGTGCATGTGTGCATGTGTGCATGTGTGCCTGTGTCCACGTGTGCATGTGTGCATGTGTGCATGTGTGCCTGTGTCCACGTATGCATGTGTGCATGTGTGCCTGTGTCCACGTGTGCATGTGTGCATGTGTGCATGTGTGCCTGTGTCCACGTGTGCATGTGTGCATATGTGCATGTGTCCATGTGTACACATGTCCACGTGTCCACATGTGTACGTGTCCATGTGTGCATGTGTGCATGTGTGCATGTGTGCCTGTGTCCACATGTGCATGTGTGCATGTGTGCATGTGTGCCTGTGTCCACGTGTGCATGTGTGCATGTGTGCATGTGTGCCTGTGTGCCTGTGTCTATGTGTGCATGTGTGCATGTGTGCATGTGTGCATAAGTGTATCACTGGTAACATTGTGTAGACATTGTAAACTGTGTTTCCTGTCTTCCTCTCACAGGTTCTGTTGCTGCTCTGGTGTCCTGCAGCAGGGAACCTGAATCTGGTGCCACAGGTACTGATAATGATGATATCTGTGTAATGGCACAGGAAGGTGTGTCAGGGTTCGTCATTGGTCAGCCAATTGACAGTACACAGCTGTCAACCCCATCATTGCGCACAGTCATCCTGCCAGTACATCCTATGTCATCATTGTCCCTAGGTGATGGACAGGATACAGTGGGCATTGACCAGGGTAATGTGGTATCTGTGGCACATGCTTCCCCACACAGCAGCCATGGGCAGGGTCCTGCGATGGTACCACACAGACCGTTGCCCATGGGTTCTCGTGGGAGCATCCATGGGCGTACTGCCTCTGGCAGATGTGCCCAAAGAGGTCTGTCAACCTCAGCTATGTTTCGGGCTGTCATGCAGGCACAGTTGCGTATGGAAAGGTACACCAGACAGGGTCTGAGGGAGCTGACAGCATGTCGCACAGCCATGAGTGACAGTATGCGTAACATCGCGGATGCTATCCGTAATTTCACCAATCTCATAGACAGACGTTGTGGGGACATATTACAGCAGTTCCACAACCACATGTCCATGAGCCAGGGCAATGGTGGACGGTTGCGGCATCGACGTGGCCATATGCCAGCAACAGCAGCAGCTGGCAGTCGGCGTGGACGACAACAGGCCCGCAGATGCCCCCATAGTGCCAGCAGCAGCCCCAGCAATGCTGGGTCTGTGTTGTCATCGGAACGCCCCAGGAGACCATGTGCACGTGGCTCTGGACAGTCCCAACAGGGACCTGTGTCCAGTCAACACACTCCCGCTTCTGATGACAGTAACCAGTCTGGCTTAGTACTGGATACAGTCCGTAGCACCCCTGCCAGGCACAGGTACCATGTCCGTGCCCACAGACACTGATCTGTATGACCTGCCAGGTGCAGTCTGTGGCTGTCCACAAACTTCAGTATATGGCAGCCATGAGGTGGAACTGTGTGCATGCATACACACATGCAAAATGTTAAAACCTACATGCACACACTGCACCAACAGTGCCCCACCCTGTACTGCTGTCCCTCACCAACACACATACACACACATGTCAATTGGTGGTATCAGTGGCAGACTCAGGCATACCTAATTCACACCCTGTGCATATGATGAAACTGTGCCACCTCCTGCAATCTCCAAAATCAGTGCAGGAACAGGTAAACACGTTGCTGATGCACAGGGTGACTACATAGAAGTGTATTACTAATATCATGTTGGTAACAGTACAGTGTGCTAATATGACTGTGTGTATATCCCAGCATGCCTGATGCAGTAACTGTATGACTGTCCTGAATTGTTATCTACACCCATAGTAAGTACCATAGTGTAACAGCTGCACATTATTGCATACTGATGGTAAGGATGTCAACAGATAGCCACATACATAGGTAGCACAGGGGGGAAGCTAATGCAAGTAGTGATACGCAATGATGGACATGTACAGTAATGGTGGCAAGTTGCCCACAACGACTATGCAATGTGGATGTTTGCGCATGTTGATATGCGTGCAGTACCAATATAATACAAATCACAATTAACTATGACATAATATCAGTTCTACCATGGACATCTGAGCTGTGCATTCCTGGGTACATGTTGATAGTGCCTACATATTTGCACTGTTACCTACTGTTAGTGTTACCCCTTCTTTGTTGTACAATGAACTACTTCCAGCCCTGCTTACTGTAGCTTTGTTTGCATGAATGTTCACTTGGGGTTCCCTGGAACACTGCTTCCACCTGCAATGCAGAGTTACAGTGCTTCTGTGGACTCCTAGTGACATCTGCATAGCGTAATATATGTGTGTCAAGTTTCTACATGACAGAACATCACTGTCTGTCCTGTTCGCATGTACGTTGCCTGTGACACATTGCACATGACTTACCTGGCATTTACCCACATGTGCAGTCATATATGCCAGTGCTATGAAATCAGTAGCAGTACACCCACACATACACACCTTCAGTATGTTGTTCCCCATTGGCCCTATGTGTTGGTAATCACCATGGCAATCACACTACTATGGTAGCATGTGCAAAGGTAACCTGTGAATCACCTCTATGGTCCAGTTGTGGTTTCTGGCAATGTCACAGCTGCCACATGTATGCAGTCAACCCTCACCCCTGGCCAGGAACGTACAACACATGTGTGGGATGCCACCACATAGCCAATCTGGGGACTGAGCACTCTGAACCCAGTACTGCCATACCCTGTCAGGTGGCATGACATACTACAGTGACTACAATACCAGTCTGACATAGACCCGCACTGACAGCAATCTGAACACACTGGGTCATACTTGGAGACTCAGAATAGCATCCTGCCTGAACATCACACATCTCCGCAGCTGGCACACAGGCATACGTTATGTCGGAACAGAGCACATGCCACACATGGCACACACATCCCATGTGCCACACACTCACAGCCTGTAGGGCTACACAACACACCTGCTACAGATGTGTCAGGTACCTCTCTTGGCCGCTGCAGTGGGGTCCCACTCAACAGGCTGTACATGGTGAAGGTCAAAGTGATATGCCTGTGGGGCACTATGGTCCACCACAAAACACATGCACACAGGTCAGTCAGAGGCATGGACACATATGACTCAGTCATTGACCATGCCACTATGGATGACCTGAGACATACCTCCCTGGACTACATGATAGGGAACATAGAAGGGATCTCTCAGCATGTGGCATGGGCCAGTATGAGCCTGATCTTGGTTGCCATCATACCCTCACCAGGTATGCTACCACAATATGTTGGAAGGGTGTTCTATGTCTACATTCTGCTCAATCTCCAATGTCATTCATAGGGTATCCACTGGCTGTCAACGTGTGCTTACATGCTAGGGAAGCCACAATGATTTGCGAGGGGCAGCTTGCACGTGACACCCATGGGCCATTATATATTGGTGAAGCCCCTTGATACACACATAGTGCCTTTTGCTGCAGGACATGGATTACATAGCCACCTCCGTGGGTATCACACAGGATAGGACACTAACAATGATGCTACACAACACCAGCAGTGTACACCGCAAGATGCATGCACTGGACACTGTCCTCAGCACGGTGAACTGCAATATCTATGCAGTACCAGATTCCTGATTCACGGCTCACATGTGCAATCCATCACTGCCAGGTTATACCTCATACCATGCCTGTCGTCCCCTACACATGTAACACACATGGACGGGGGTGGTATCCCAAGGCACCACAGATACACACACCTCCAGGTTGTTGGCACAGCACAAAGCATCAGAGCCTATCCATGAGCAGCTAACAGTGTGTTGGACTGCCTTCTGGTTCATAGCCTGGCACACACAACCCTCCCATACACAGGAAACCCACCTATCCTCCCTAACAACACTGGCAATATGACAGTCTCAAGAAATGTCTTTATATGGCTGGACTGCATCCAGCCAAACATTGTGCGTGAGCATTACTGTAGCTACAACACACTAGCTGAAAGGTTCCCAGCATGTGGTCACTGAATTGCAGTGGAATAACATGTTACCACTCCCACAACAGGTGGGAACATGCAGCACCTGTTCATCGACTACATGTAGACTATATGGCCCAGACCAGATGTGTATCCCCTGCTGTAGGTATTATACCATATACAACCCACACTGTATAGACACATACCACGTGCGGCCCCTGTACAGTAAGACACAGTCATATTGTTATGCATTGCGAATACCATTTATCCACTTGAGGCACGTGTCAGACATGGTAACTACTGAAGGTCACAGGTATTTATGTGTATGTGTCACACACATACATCATGTGTGCATTGCCATTGCTGGTTTAGGCAATAGCATGCATTGTTATGCACAACAACCCACATAAGGTCGTATTGTGTGGCACAACCACACGTGGCAGTTGTGGGTTTCCAAAACATACCTATCTGTGCTCTGATAATGGTAATAGACCCAGTAGCGGAGTGCACTATTGGCATTACTGGCCAAGTAGCCCTGTTTGGCTGTACTGTTAGTGTGGTGACATCCCCTGTGTTTACTGGGGGAATATGCAGCATCTGGTGTATTGTAGTATTTGCCAAAAGGATCTGTTCTCTCACACTTGCAATTACACACACCCTACTACCCCCCACACACACTTGCCATTTGCAGGATTCATACCCCTACCTAACTATGTCACGATACGTGAGAGAAATGCATTAGCGAAGTGCACTATTCGGATTACTAGGAGGTTCCTCTTCTCCGGCTGTACTTATAGGGTGCTGACATCATCAGTGTTTGGAAAGGGTAATGTGCATCATGTAGTGTGATCTCCTGATTGTCAAAAAGCACATGTCTTTCATACAGAATTGCACACACACAAACTCCCCACATCCAAACACACACACTTGCCATTTGCAGATTTCAAATTCCTACCTAACTATGTTATGACACTTGAGAGAGATGCATTAGCAGAGTGCGCTATTCGGATTACTGGGAGGTGTCCCTCCTCCAGCTGTACTTATAGGGTGCTGACATCATCATGTGTTTGGAAAGGGTAATGTGCATCATGTAGTGTGATCTCCTGATTGCCAAAAAGCACATGTTTTTCATACAGAATTGCAAAACACAAACTCCTCTCATCCAAACACACACATGCAGGTTTCAAACCCCTACCTAACTATGTTTTGACACTTGAGAAAGGTGCATTATTCGGATTACTGGGAGGTGTTCCTTCTCCAGCTGTACTTATAGGGTGCTGACATCATCAGTGTTTGGAAAGGGTACTGTGCATCATGTAGTGTGATCTCCTGATTGCCAAAAAGCACATGTCTTTCATACAGAATTGCACACACACAAACTCTCCTCATCCAAACACACACACTTGCCATTTGTAGGTTTCAAACCCCTACCTAACTATGCTATGATACTTGAAAGAGACGCATTAGCAGAGTGCGCTATTTGAATTACTGGGAGGTTTCCCTTCTCCTGCTGTACTTATAGGGTGCTGACATCATCAGTGCTTAGATAGGGGAAATGTGCATCCTGTAGACTGTTTTCCCAGTTGCCAAAAGGGACATCTCCCTCACACAGGCACTAACCCCCCTCCACACACACTAACCCCCCTCTACCCACACTGCACAGTTGCAGGATTCAAACCCCTACCTAACTATGTTATGACACTCATGACAGAAGCATTAGCAGAGCGCACTATTCGCATTACTGGGAGGTTTTCCTTCTCCTGCTGTACTTATAGGGTGCTGACATCATCAGTGCTTAGATAGGGGGATGTGCATCCTGTAGAGTGTTTTCCCAGTTGCCAAAAGGGACATTTCCCTCACACAGACTAACCCCCTTCCACACACACTGGGCAGTTGCAGGATTCAAACCCCTACCTAACTATGTTATGACACTTGTGACAGACACATTAGCAGAGCACGCTATTGCATTTCTGGGAGGTTTTCCTTCTCCTGCTATACTTATAGGGTGCTGACATCATCAGTGCTTAGATAGGGGAATGTGCATCCTGTAGAGTGTTTTCCCAGTTGCCAAAAGGGACACTTCCCTCACACACACATCAACCCCGCTCACCCACCCACACACACACACACACACACACACACACACACACACACACACACACACACACACACACACACACACTGAGCATTTGCATGGTTCAAACCCCTACCTAACTATATTATGGCACTTGAGAGAGACGCATTAGCAGAGTGCACTATCCAAATTACTGGGCATCTATTCTGCACCTGCAGTATTTATAGGGTGCTGACATCTTTATTTCTACAGAGGTATGTACATTTAGTACTACCTGTCAGGTGGGGGATAGCATATATATATGCATTTGCAGCCACCTACGTCAGGGTCAGATATGCACATCACACTGGCAGGTTATGTTCTATACCATGCTTTGTGACCACAGGACCTGTAACACACAACACAACCAGTCCAGAACACCACTCCCACATCCAGGACACACACTTTGCTTCCCTGGGAACAGTGCAGGGATATGCAGGTGTTCACATACACCATTCCAGTTGTTAACATCAGGTACAGGCATATTGTGTGTGGGAACTACTCAGGCCTCTACAACTTTACCCTACAGCCACTACAATTTGTGGGTCCATGTGCTATGGCAGAACCACTCACCACAGCCACATGGGGGAATACATATTGCACCTGTCCATCTGCAACAAGGGTACTCACTGTTCCACACCAGAGGTAGACCACCATTGTTGATATCTGACCATACCCACCTTTCCCTGGACATCCATATCCCATCCCCACCCCCAGGCAAGGTTGTCACTGCAAACAAACTGTATTTAGCACAAGCAGACTCTTTACTTGTGAAGACTGGGGTGGACGACTTCAAAGGACCCATGCTGGGGGACTATACTGGCCACTCTGCATAATCCTTGACAATTGCATTCTATGAGCATGTGTAAGGTTTGCATTGATCATGCTATCCCACATATACCCATGACTGCTCCACAACAGGACACCTGTCAGGTGTACACCAGCCATATATGAGCCGTCCAACAGACAGAGTGAGCTAATACATTGCAGAGCTGTAGCCCACAGAGGGAGGACATATGTGAACAGTACCGGCATGACACTTCAATCCCACATAATCATCACAACACAATGTTGACAGTGGAATTGTCTAGACAATGCAGATAGGGCTCCCCTCAGTCTGTTATTGATGCCCACTTACTGTTAGAGGTCCTCAGCAACCCTCTTCCAGCACACACCAACAACATGGATGTGGCTTAGCACATTCAAACCCTGGGATCTCCACTGTGCCCCTGCTTGACAGAGGCACAGCTCACTAGCCTCACACGTTGCCTGATGTGACCTACTTTACAGTGGCACAGTAGCCTACTGTACTGGGGATGCAGATGCCGAGCACACTCTGGCTAAGCTGTCATTCCCTAGGGCAAACAGCCTAGTATTGACCTCTACACCCATATGTTTAATTGTCAGATGCACAATATTTGTTGCTGTTAGACTGTTTGCAGGTCTTTATTGCCATAGCATTCCCTGTTCCTATGAACAACTTGTGTATCTGTGGAAGATGTTTGAATATGAGGGCGATCCACTATATCACTTATGTCTCTGTAGTCATTTACTGTGTGCACTGGGCAGATTGCTGTGTTGTGGTTGGTTCCTGGAATGACATGTACAAATACCAGATATGTGTGGCCAACTGCTAAACGGAGATATGGCCTAAGTGTGTGAGCATGCCCAGTTCAGCCTTTCCATGGCATGTTGTCTGACATATGCCTCATTTATCAAAGTGTGTGAGCATGCCCAGTGTGATCTTTCCATATGTTGAACTCTGCAGTCCACCACATATTTGGGTGTGTGTGAACTTCAGCAATATCTCACATTTATGGTTGTGTGTTGGGTGTCATGTTGTGTACTTACTGGCCAACTGCTTCGTGTCTGCCACAACAGGGATTATACTGTGCCTGCAGGGATTGCATGGGATACTTTGCATACAGTTGTCAACATCCTTTCATAATGACCTAACACTGTAGTACCATATAGTGTACTGGTTCAGTACTTTCACTGTGGTGGACAGTATCCTGGGCTTTAGTCCTATCACTGCTTGACATCTTCATAGTGAGCACAATAGACTGTGTAGTGGCCAGTTGTGCACATATGACCATGTTACATTATGTTCAGATATGGACTTCCTACACCAGGCTTGTCCAACATTGGTAGTGTATTCCACAACATAGGTGGACATTGGCAAACACTAGCAATGTTCCCTAGGCCATTTCTGATGCTAGTCACAGAGTGTGTTTGTCCTTCGGCACACATTGTAACTGGAGTTTGCCATGACATATGTCATGGTTAGTATACTGTGCCTCCGTCTACCTCTGACATAACAGTGATACCCAGGGTTAACCTACCATCTCCCATCCACTCATCAGGATTCCTCTTGAGGGGTGTCGATAGGTGACTCTCTGGCTAACCTGTACTGGGAGTTTACTCAAGAGTGGGGTGGCTTCTGTGTTATGGATCATTCAGTACAGCTTGTCCTATGTATGTCAGTGCTGGGGTTCAGGTCTCTCATGTGCATAGCTCACTGCCATTCAGATTGTACAAGGTGCAGCATGTTCATTGATTCCAGCTTGGACATGGCTTCATACATCAGGCACAGCTTGCCTCTGGGTGGGCAGTATGGCAGTGTGTGGAGCTGCAGTTTGTTTAATCAGGCAACACATGGCATCTGTTCATGCTCTTTGCTACTCCTGGTGGGGTACTGTTGTGGACTTTACAGTTGATGGAGGTGTCTGCTGAGGTATATCCCACAGGGGCTATTGTAGTCAATTGTGATGCTGATGAAGGATGGCTGCAGAGCCACAGTGACCTCCCCTTATCTAGATCTGACAACCTTCATGATTGGGTGGGTATATGGTATGTTTCTGCGAACACTACAGTCACATGTTTGTCCAATGCAGGATATCTATCACCTTGTGTCCCCAGGTCTCTCATTACATGTTAGGTACGTAATGGGTTAACACCTGTGTGGTAATTGGTGGGCACATCGTATATCCACGGTGGTTGCCTATACACATTTCTGCAATTAGCTTGCTGACATGGCTATGGCTCCAGTTGTCTGTTTCTATGTGGCCCTTTTGTGGGTTGCTTGTGTCAGCTGGGGGTCAGATATGGTGGGCAGTTTGTACTCCTCTGCATACATGTTCAGTCACAGTCCTTCCATGTTGGCCTGTACCTATGGGACATATATACGGAACGGGGGAGGTCCCAGGACCAAGCCTTGTGGGATGCCACTCATATCTGCTTTGTAGTCTGACATGGATGCAGCATGTCTGACCATGTCAGTTCTGTCCTTGGTCTGGTTTGCAACCCCTCTACTGACATAGGGGTTTATATTTAAGCTGGTGAACATATCCATACTGAACTCGTAGGGTATTGTCTGGAAGCATATGCACGGTCCAGCTACGCTGTGTGGACCACATTGCCCTCATCAATGACCTTAACGACTGTTTCAAATGGGTCAAACATGTTTAGGGGCAGGATCTGCACTTATGACAGCCACACTGGGTAGGGTCCGGTGTCAGTAGGTCCACGATAGCTTTATGTCTGCGGTACATGCTGATCCTTTCCATAGCTGTGCAGACCAAGCTTGTCAGGATCCTGGGGTGGTAGTTTGCAGTATCCATTCAGGCAACACCTTTGTTGTGAAGGACCACTGTTGTTGTACACTGTCTTTGGGTACATATCCTGTGGTAAGGCTGACATTTGGCAGTAGTGTGATTTGGCATTCCATTATTCTTGGAGTCCATGTTGGCCTCAGCCCAGGACACCATGACATACCTTTGCTGCTGTGTGTTTTGCTTTGTAGATGATGGCTGTTACCTCAGCATCTGCAATGTCAGGGGGCCAGCAGTCTGCTGGGATAGATATTTTGCATTCTGGGGGGGGGGGGTTGCACTGCACCTGTCAGGTTGTATGTTGGCAATATGTGTGTGTGTTTGGTATGTTGTTTGTAATATCTGTGTGATTCGGAGCATATCTGTGAATTCCCAACATGGTTCCTACCATCAGTTGAGTAAGCCTTGTGATTATCCTTAGTGTCCTGTACAATTTGTATCTTCATAGGTTCATAGGTTCATACTAGGCTATCCACCCTAGGGCATTAGTAAGCCTAGCCAGAGAGTGTGTGTCTTTTGCCGCCCCTTGCTATGTGACTATTATGGCCATTTATGATTTTCTTTACTGTGCCTCTGTCTGGATGTGACACAGTGAAGACCCCCAGTGTACATCTACGATCATCCATCCACTTGGCAATATTCTTGTTGAGGGGTGTCAGTGAGGGGCTCTGCCTAACATGGATTGGGATCCTGTTCCTGGGTGTGGGGAGCCTCTGGGTTATGTATCTGTCCCTCCAGCACATCCTATTTCATTATGTGTTGAGGCTGACATCTGTCACTCTCACAGCTCCAATGGCTTTGATTTTCTGAGGTGGAGCATGTCCATTACTCCTGTGTTGGACATGGCCTTGTACAACAGACATACAATGCCTCTGTGTAGGCAGTCTGTGACTGCATTCAGCTGGGGTGTCTACAGCCAGGCAGCATATGACATATATTTGACACCCTTTATCCTCTTGGTGAGGTACCTTTGAGGTCTTCCTAACCGCTGCAGGTGTCAGGTACGGTACATCCCATATGAGTCATTGTACTAGATTATGGGACTGATAAGGGAACAGTACAGGGGCACAGTGACCTCTGTTGATGTAGATGTGAATCCTTTCATGATACGGTGTCCAATATAGACAGTCTTCCTAGCCACATTGGCATTGTGAGTGTCACATGACAGGTTGCTGTCGACTTGTGTCCCTAGGTCCCTGATTACTCCTTGCATACATAATGGTTTACCACCTATGTGGTAATTTGTGAGTACCTTGTCTGGTATTTGGTGGGACATTCATACTGTCCAGTGTCTTCAGGATGTCTGGGTGGGGTTCCTGTGTGTGAGAGTGTGGTCTGTCGCATGCTACAGACTGTACAGCAGTTTTGACTACAGTTAGGGGCACATGGGTGGTCTCCACTGCTTCGTGCATTGTCAGTTACCTGGCTGTATGGGTGTCTGTGCTGCATATGGATACTCCCCCTCCTTTGATGTTTTGGTCCAGGTGTTGGGGCCATAACGCATGATATGTGGTATAACCTGGTAGTGCTGGTGTGCTGTCAGTAGGCCTGCAGCAGGCTTCTGTCACTGCACAGACATCGATGTTCTCCATACTGGGAAGTGCCTCAGGAGCATGCATATTGCAGTTTACACATCTGGCATTGGTCAGCATTACCCTTATGTTTCTTACCACTTATGTTTTCTAGGGCGGTGGGTTAGTCTTTTTGGCCTTGCTTATGTACGGCTCTGTGGAAGTGGCAAAGGCCTTATCCAGTATCCAGACGCCCAGGGGTAACAGGTGCAAGCCATCCCTGGAACAGCAGCATGGCTTGTCATGCATGACATCTCAAGCAGACAGACATTAGACCCCCTTGGACTGACAGCTGTAACTGTGCCACCTGTTAAAGCTGATCACTCTGTGTTTGTACTGTGGCATCATTCTTGGTGAGGGTTGGATGCTGCAAACGGCCAGTGTCATACTGGCCTGGAGTACATACTCAGAGAGCTCATCCATGTCTCTTTTCATGTAGTCCAGGGAGGTACATCTCAGGTCATTCACACCAGCATGGACAATGAGTGCATCATATTTCTGTTTGCTTTGGGGTGACCTGTGTACTTGTGTTATGTGGCATATTGTGGCAGCCTACAGGCAGCTTACTGTACCCTTTCCCTTGTTCAGTCTGGTGAGTGGGACAGCAGTGTGTCTGCCTATACAGACACCTATTACAACTGTATCAGGCATGTTGTTTCTCTTTCTGGCCTGTAACTGTTTGGCACACCAGCTTTGTGTACTATGTGTTGCATGTGCTATGTTTGGAGGTTGTGGTGGCTTGGGGTCTGCTTTGGAGGCCTCTGTCGGTGTGGTGTGTTTGTAATTAGGGCCTCCGGGAATGTTTTTCTGTGTTTATGTGTTTGGTTTACAGTTGTGATAGGTCTATGTGGGACTGGGTTTGTGGTGTATGTGGTTACCTTCTCCTCCTGACTAGTTTTGACAGTACTGAGTTGGGGGAGCTCAGCCTCCGGTTTGGATAAATGGTTGCATCTCTCACATATATTTGTATTTATTGGGGGGAGTTGAGGGTTGTCTGTGTACTTGGGGCAGGTGTCACATTGCCTCTGGATTCACAGATTCTACTTGTTGTGGCTGGCCTTAGTGGATTGTATGTGTGGACATATTTTATTGCCATACTACTGATCAGTGATTACTTAGATTCATAGGTTCATAGATTAATACTAGGCTAACTGCCCTTGCAAGCCATTTTAAGCCTAGCCAATTATCCCCCTGTGAGATTCAAACCCTGTAACTTGTGTTTGTAAGGCAAACACCTTAACCATTAGGCCACCCTCCCAACCCCCAACTTCCCTTTTTATGTTTGCTCTATCATGTAGTAGCTTCCTCATTCTGTTGCATAGTTTGGTAATGGCTGGAGTCCAGCATGCCAGATGCCTGCATGTATGGCATTGTGTCTTGTTGTTATTTGTGATTGCATAATCCAAGCATTCCTGGCTGTGTTCATGGAATGCCTGTATAACATGTTCTGCGGTGTGTCCCATATTCTGCACCTGCACAGGTCCTTTCGTGGATTCCACATCAGTTTGGAGGGGTGAAACTTATGCTTTACACATGTTTTTCACTGTGGTTTTCTGGCCAGGGACTGTGGTCAGGATGTGTATATCCGGTGTGATTACTCTATGGTCTGGTCTTACCAGTGAGGGATACACTTCTCATCTTGCCATCCAGTACGCATGTTGCTGATTATCACATCCAGTATGCTTACCCCTCTTGTGGGAGTGGTATGTTGTTCCTGGGCATTTTGGTTTATGGATTCTGGGAACTTTTCTCCTACTGTGTTGGTGCTAGTATAATGCTCCCAGTGTATGTCTGGGTATTTTCTGTCAACCAATATAATGTGGTTTGGGGGGCTTGATATATTCATGTATTCCAACATAGACCAGGTGCAGTTCCTGGTATTAGGACAGTAGTCTGCAGCAGGCTATATACTGGGAGGCGGTTTTAGCCATTGGTATTTGACCATGGCTAATCCATGCTGTTTCTTGTTGTGGTACCAACATGGGGGTGTGGTTATTCTTGAGCTGTACAGCACGGTATGAGGTGTAACCTGGTAGTGTTAGGGTGCTGATGTGAGCCTTGACCCAGTTTTCTATTAAAGGACTGATATCAACATTCTCCATACTGTGTGCGTTTACACTGCACGCATCTTGCTGTTTAGACTTCTGGCATTGGGTAGCATTACATCTAGGTTCCTATCCCTTGTGGTACCTATGAAGGTGGGTTTGTGTTTTGAGACTTACCTCTTCAGGGCATGCTGTGGGTACTGACAGCCTTTGCCAGTATCCATGGGGTCTGGACTGATAGGTGCACACCATCCCTAGCAGGTGGTGCATCATGTCATGCTCAGCATGTCTTCCCAGGCTGAAACACATTGGCTTCCCTTTGACTAACTGCATTACTTCAGCCAGTTATTGCAATTGATCATCCCATCGTCATTTTCTGGCTTCATGCTTGGTGAGGATGGATGTTAGTCAGGGTCCTCAAGTGTGCATATAGTACATGGTGTTACATTACTTAGCACATGGCATTCATGCCTCAGGTGGTGCTGCAGGGCTGCCTCTGTCGGATGCACATATTACACTCCCTGTACATGTTTGTGAGCAGGTCATGTCATTTTAGGCATCCCTGTTATTATTTGAGTGAGTCAGAGAGGGTATCATTCCCAGGGTTCCTACTGAGCCAGTGTATGTGCTATGTGTTGCCTCTTTGCCAAGGCCAGGGTATACTGGGCACACCTCATTCTGCCTACTGGGGCAGGCTCAGGTTGTTCCTCCTCCGAGTCATGCTCTGCCTGTGATGGCCTTGGCAATGGTGGGTGGCTGTTTGGCCCAGCCCTATGCTGGTCCTGCTGCAGCTGTTTTCACAAGATCATATTATGTAGCATAGCACATACTATGACAATTTGGGTACATGTAGTTGGTGAGTACTGCAAGGCTCCACCAGATGTGTCCAGACATCAGAACCGTGACTTGAGCAGCCCAAACACACGCTCTATTACATTACGTGTTTTGTGCGTGTGCTTCATTATGGCGTTCCTGTTCAGGTGTGTGTGCATTTCTGATGGGTGTCATCAGCCACGGCTCCAGTGCATAACCTGCATCCCCCACTAGGTGTCTGTGTGGGATGTCCCCATTGGCAAATGTCTGGTACAGCTGCGTCAAATGCCAGATGTGGGAATCATGGTAGCAGCACACACATTCATTATTATGCCCTGGGCATCACACAAGACCTGGCAGTTGATGGAGGGGAAACCCTTGCGGTTAATGTAGGCCCTACCTCGCTGACCGGCTGGTGCTTTGATGCGTATGTGCGTGCAGTCTATTGCACCCCCTACCTCAGGGTATTCCGCTATTTGCTGGAAGAGATGCATATTGCTGGCCAATACCTCATGGACATTGGGGAAATATACATGATCACTGACATGTGTGACATGGCATCCAGGAACTGGTGCAGTACCCTGGAGGCTGATGCCTGTGATATCCCCATCATATCACCAGTTGGTCTCTGGAAGGTACTTATTGCTAGTATTCTTAGGCCAACACATACCTTGGTTTCCACTGGGATGGGTTCCCCTCTGTTGGTTCTGTGTGTGAGGCGTGGCCTGCACAGTTTGACTGTTTGCTGCAGGAGCTCTCTGTCCACTCTATAGCGCTCTACTATCTCCAGCTCATGTAACCCGTGGTAGGTGACCCTGGGCCTGTACACTCTTCTCCGTCTCCTCACTGTGGGTTGTCTGGCACCATCTGCATTTTCACTACCCTCAGCAAGTCGCCTATGTCTCATTATGACAGCTATGGCAGCCCCTAGCATTTCTGCTCTGAGTTCAGCTTTTTCAGTTTTCACTTCTAATAGCTTACTCCTGTCTTGCAGTGTCTCTTGAGAGAAACATCCTGCACTGCTGTTTGCAGAGTTTTAAGTGCTGGGCTGGGCTACTATTCTGCCTGTGTAATTGCCTGCTTCTAATTGTTTTCACCTGCTAGCTCCAGCAGTATTCCCTGCTAGCTTCCTACTAATTCTGTTGCTTCCTTTTTCCTTTCTGTTTCCTCAGGGGGGAGCAGCGTGCATACCAGCAGAAACATGCTCACAGTGGCTTACACGCGCGCACACATGCTTACATGGTTCAGGATCTGCCTATTCAGGTTAAAACGCACGCACACTAGCGCAAACAGTGTTACAAATCTACCAACACACTCCCACATGCTCAGTCTGCCTTACACGCGCGCACACTGCCCTACTCGCTCTTCATGGTGCGCACACGTGCGCATGCACGCCCAGCAAGAAACTTTGGTGTAAGTAACAGTGTACACCTTCCATTTCTTGACTTTCCCATGCTTATCTTGTGGCACTCCTCTTTCCCTGATCTGTGTCTGTCATCTGTCATGTTACACTGGCCTCCAATGAACTGCATTTCTTTCTACCATTCCCCCCTGTGATGTCACCTATCTCCTACTCTATTCCTCCCCCTTATGTATCTCTTACACTACTCAGACTGTGCTCATTCGCTATGTGACTGTGGGATTCAGTATCCTAACCCTCATTTACATGAGATTGCCTACTAATGCTTAGTTACATGTCTTAGACTCAGTTTCCCCCCTTAGCAACCACTACACGGTGGCCATGTTGTTTTCGGTCTGCTGGTCCCTGCATTGTCATTCCATGTATTGCACAAAACCCACATTTGTGGGTGTATAACCTCCATTTTTATGTTTTATACAGCATAGCCCATTTGCGCGGGGCTGCGCTGCGTTTAAACATCGGCGATTGCCGAAAAAAAAAAATATATATATATATATTTTTTTTATATTTGCATCTGGTTACCTTGCCAGTGGCCACATATTTGGCCATTGGCATGCTGCCTGACACATATGCACCCTTTATTTGGTGCTGACATGGCTCCATTGTGATTTTTGCAGAAACATACTCAGTTGTCAACTGAGTACATTTCTGCAGCTAAAACGGCTCTTACACGGGCTGCTTTCTGTTTTGTGGATCGCTACTCTACCTCATTTGCATGCCTTTCAGCTACAAGTGAGGTATTTAGCATATCCACGCCCAGTCCGTGTAAGTGACGTTTTAGCTGGTCTCTTACATGGAGTTTTTGGCTGTTCCTGGATCACGAGGCTTGCATGGAGTGTTACACGTCTCTTACACTCCGTGCAAGCCTTCATGAATCCTGCCCACTGTATTTAATGTACAGATTCTGGAAGACCCTTTATGCAGTCCAGGGGAGATTACTCTATTACACAGTGTGGACTTGTGATTCATGAGAACACTATCTATGTGATGTTTCCTTCCCATCACATGCTGGGAAAAAACAACAGGAGTTGCATGTCAAACATGGCATGTACCCAGCAATCAGAGTTCTCTCACATTCAGTCTGGCAGCTACCTCAACCACTCTCTACCAGTTTCAGCACCTAGTCTGTCAAGAGTCCCATCGTTATTTTCCATCCCACAATGCCAGCTGTTGAAGTCTCCTCAGTTTACTCACAGCCAGTATAGCAACAACTGATCTGTGACCTCTCCATCTGGAAAGACATTGCCCCACCCTCATTCCTCCTTATCCCGTCAATGAGCTGAAATCTACAAACCAAGCAGACTGCAGTATCTGAAAACCAGCACCAATTTAATAGATTTTTGCACTTTTGCCCTATATGCAATTAGCTGAGGACTTCCTTATAAATGAATTTGGCATAAAACAATCTTGATTTAAATAGAAGTGAAAACTATCCAATCTGATCATATGACAAATACAAACATAAATAATTTAAAGAGATATTAATATAAATATATCATGCATACATGGAAATAATGGGGACATAAAATATAACATTCCTAAAAATATATATATCAACACAGAAAATGTAATTTTATAACTGAGCAACTTTTCTATATAATACAATTTTGCACAAATATAATCATTCATCCCAGGTGGGTGACTGACATTGAGTTACACTGACAGTATATTTCCCTTTATAAAGAGTCATTTTCTCGCCAGACATCTCTGGGTTTGCTGTTAACTTTTCCCAAAGAAAAAGGACAAATCTAGTAAAACTTATACACACAATATTATGCTTAAATAAAGCATTATTCAGGTCCTTATTGCTAATACTGTAATAATGTTTTTAAATATTCTTTTTCTAAGTGGTCTTTCAATTTGTCCTATATATAAACAGTAGCATGTTGCACACAAACTGATTTAAATGACACCTGATCTCAAACAATTAAAGCATCCTCTTCATTGAATAATTTCATTAAAATTAGGCACAGTAACACCTGCCAATTCCAAAACATGAAGACCTTGAGTGCAGCTACCACATTTGTGCATCCCCCAATTCAAGTGTGAAGTAGTCGCACTTGTATTTGAACCCCTATTAAGACTATCTTTTATATTCCCACACAAGCATGTTTTATGTGGAGTTTGTTTCTAAAGAAGACCTTGTCTAATTGCACATAGGACAAAAGCACTAAAATCTATTAAGCTGGTTTTCTTTTTGAGCTACTGAGGTGTCTGCTTGATTTGTGGATTTTATCAGCACTATTTTACCAGCCTATCTTGAATGCATCCTTACTTGCTAACTGCCTCATAAGCTAGAATGTCTGGGATTTATATTTTGCCCATCCTAGTCTTTATGTCAGCGATTGGTTTTAATGATAAGCCCATAACGAGTATATCAGTTATATGTCTTTCAGAGTCTCCTTGCATGTAAACAATGAATGCATCCAAACATCCTAACCTCTCTTCTGCTCCTCCATGGGTCTTCCAGAGAGGCAGCAATGAACATGGAAGTGAGGTGAGCGACTCATGTTCATGAACTGCACTCTGAAACATTGATAAGTGCGCCCAGTCAGAATACTGTGGCAGCAATGTCATATATCTGTGTGCTGTGCTAGAATTTACCAACAATGTTGTACCTACAATGTAATATATTTCAGTCCTATGCTGGAATTCACCAACATCTTCCATATTACATTTCTTTTCCCCGTCTCTTTCACCATCAGTGACACTGAGCACCACAAAGAAAGGTTCCATAGCACAGATAAGCTCTCTGGTTTTCAAAACTTAACAAAGGAAACTGAAACAATATATATTTTTTAAATTTTTACAAATTTACATTAAAAGATAGACTTTAAATGAATATTTCTGATGGTACTGTGGGTAGAGTGACTTCAAATAATTCCATTTCAATACTACTTATAAAACTTGCTTTATTTAAACATTTCTCCTTAGACAGCCCTTTTGAGGCACAGCATCTGCTTCCCAAAGAAGCTTATAGGCCCCTTAAGAAGAAGTAGATTGTCAGCATCATGTAAATTACCTCTAAACCAGAAATGTTTCTCCCATCTGAGTATGCAGTGAACAACAAGTCTTCCAAAAATAGCAATAGGGAACTGAGCTGGTTGCCATCTTGCAATATCAATATGAAGAGGTTATATATACTGATCATAATGACAATTGTTCAGTTTGCTGTAGAATTGTAGCATTGCGGCAAACTGACCTACCTGTCTCTGGTCAATCCTTCTGTCTCAAAAAGGTACCATTTAACAGCTGTTACGTTTACCTTACTTTTTATTAATTGATATTGAAATAACAAATACTTTACTATTATATGTACTGCTATGATTTACACTTGTTTTGCTATACATTTTCATGTAGTGATTAGAGAAGATGCTACTTCTCCAAAAGGAGATATAAAACTAGAGAGGTAAATGTTGATTTTTATCTAGAAAAGGAAAACATCATAAGAAAAAAGCAATTAACTACTTCACAGTATGAATACAGTTATGGTTTTCTTGAATGAGTAGAGATAGTTATGAAACATTACAGAAAGGGACAACTATTCCGCCTGTGCTAAGGACTGATACAGAAATGCAATACAAACTTATTCATACAGTGCCTCTCTGCATGTAAGAAGGAACTTCCAGATATGGACTCATAGCCACGATGATAAACATTGCTTCCTTCTTTCTAAGGCACAGTCTGCACATCTGACATCACTGAGCAGTAATCTCCAGCTAAAAATATAATACAGATAGCACTCAAAGGATATGTGCACTTAGCCAGGTATCAAATTGTGGAAAAATGGGTATTGTACTGTAAATGTTAGGACTGACCCTTTACTTGGGTCATGCTGGAAAGTGTATTCCAAGTAGTTCACTTACCTGGTTAAGAAATTGAAATACAAATAAGCAAACATACAAAATCATTGAACAACTAAATAAATAAATGAATGGAGTTGGACATGGTACATGTGTCTTGGCTGATGGGACCCCTGACTACTGATGTCCACAAGGTTGTATGGTAGTATAAAACTAACCTTAGCCTCTTCATTCATAACTAATGAAAAAAAATATAACAGCATCCTCTTTAAAACACTCAAGAGCAGTACTACAGGCTGTAATGCAGCTAGACCCCTGTATCACGCCACCCCTTACTGCAGAGCCAGAAGTGATATGCAATGCTTTTATTGAAGTTACACCATGAGGAGTCCTCAGAAAAGTGTCCAGAATACAGATGTGACATTCACATAGTAACATTTTGCACTAACAGCAATCTGACCAGTACTACTGCTAAAATATATACCAAGCATGTACTCAGTATTGTAGTCTTTAGACTTTATTCCATATGACAGTAGCACACTTAAGCATCTATTCAGCCTGCAACGATGCATTTGTCATTTCTGCTTGGAATCTACATGGTTTATGATGCAATAGATGTTGTGATATTTATGTGATATCAATTTCTATGTTATTCAAGAGCAAGGTCATTTGATTAAGTAAACATGGCACCTACATTACTAGTAAATTGCCCCTAAGCCCTCTTAGTTGCAGAGTTTGCATTTCAAATGCTTCAATGTGGCACATCATGAATTGTATAATCATGTAATAAATACAGTAACATTTCCCTGAATATCTTCTACTTTGTGTGTCAGAAACTGTGTATGTGTACCATCTCTAATGTGCTTGCTGAAAGACTGATTGCAAATATTGGCAGTGTACATATATAGAGATATCGCTGCATAGGTTTAAGTCCAGGAATGTGTTTGAAATATAATGCTAAAAATAAATATGGATGCTCTGCAAACTGTGATAGCAAATACAAAAAAAAATTACTGTAGCATCCTATATGCCATTCTAAAGATATATATATATTATTCTTTTCACCATTTTTCTACTTTCATATCATGTAATTATTGCTCATTCATTCATTCATTCTCTTCTGGCTTTTCCTGGTTAGGGGTCACCACAGCGGATCACCTGTCTGCTCATGATTGGCAGTGGAGTTTTTACAGCGTTGAGCTGCCAGCCCGGTGCCCAACCTTCCACAGAAGGCACACACACACACACACACCTAGGACCAATTTAGAGTGTCCAATCCACCTGCAGCATGTCTTTGGGATGTGGGAGGAAAACGGAGCACCCAAAAGAAACCCATGCAACCACAGGGAGGACATGCAGACTCCACACAGAAGGCACCCCAGCCGAGGATTGAACCGGAGAACCATCTGCTGTGAGGCAACAATGCTAACCACTGCACCACCGTGGCCACCTACTCATTCATTCTCTTCCACCCACTTATTCTATTCAGGGTCATTGGGAAGCTGTAATCTAATCCAGCATGCACGCACACACACACACACACACACACACACACACACACACACACACACACACACACACACACACACACACACACACACACACACACACACACACACACACACACACACACACTCTGTGAGGAATTTGGAAGATTACAGATTCAACTATCATGATCTTTTGGATGTTGGAGGAAACTAGTGACTCAGGCAACAATCCACATGGATAGAGGACAGGGCATTCAGGTTTGCACTCAAGCCACTCAAGCAAAAAACAATACAGGATAACTAAGTTCTGTTAGGCAGCAACACCAACCACTACATTTCTGTGCTGCCCTAATTTACAGTCAGCTTTCAGCCTTTTTCTTGGGGGGGGGTCGACAGAAGCCTGTTGCTTATCGTTGCATAGCAACTTACAGGTATATTAGTCATTGTTTTCAGTTTCTCTCTTCCTGAGACTTTTTTTTTTTTTTCCAAAAGCAGTACTTTTGCTTTGGCTCTCTGTTCTCAGTTTGTATTCAATGCTGCACTTGTAATAGAAAGACATGTTTGTGCTCATGTTTACTATGTGTAAAACAGATAAACTGTGGGATCAATGAGACTAACTGCTGCTTTTCCAAGACAGGCTAAGACATGCAAAGTGAGAAAGAAAAACAGATTGCATGAAATGATCGTTCTGTTTATGGCAGCTCCTTAGAAGCAGAGAAAAGGTGCCATAGTGCTATTGTCATTGCACTTGTTTAAACATAGGAACTAATGATTGATTGATGGATTGATTGAGTGGGTGTGAAAAGGAGTTCACAATCCTGTCATAGTAATACATAGGAACAAATGTCCAGGATAAGCCTGACTGAGTAATTCTGTTTAAATCAAATAGTCTTCACAGTGTGAGGATGTTTAAAATGTCAAGGTTGAGGACTGGAATGAAACCTGCCCACCCCCTTCTCCTCCGACTTAGTGAACTGAAGGGTGCTCTATATGTCTTTGATAATGTGGTGTTTTCTGTAATAAGAATGGTAAAATTGCTTTCCTGGTAATTTGAATGCAAACTTTTTATTGTAAATTGTGCTAAAATTTTGCATCTAGCCTAATCAGATCAAAGTTAAGCACCATTTTAACTCTGTAAATAGTCATGATACAAATTACTCATTTTCACCAGAAGACAGATATTTTTGTTATGGCCATCTAGAAGTACTTTGACTTTTATAGCGCAGAGTTTTTTAAGGATATCTAAATAATTTTTATTACCTCATAATTTTAGCAGCAAGCCATATACTCTCTAAATATGAAATAATCCTGGAAATATTAATACCTGCAATGACAATTTTGCATACCCAGCCTGCCCATTTTTTTTTTTTTTTTTGCTATAAAATCCTCAGGTCTTTTTTGATTCCTGGTTTAAAAATTGCCCATGATTTCCATACATTTTCAAACGTCTGCATGTCAACTCCTATAAGTCTTATTCCACAAGTTCCTAACCCTTTTCCCAGAAGGAATGTTAACTTACTCACTTCTTACTTCTACCTTTTATCATGTAGTTTTATTACTAAGCAATCATTTTTCAGAAGGTTGTTACTATTCTGGTAACTTTTGTGTTCTCTAAATTTTTCAAAGTTTCTGTCAGAGATATCCTGTTTATTTTCTGTTTCAGGATATATTAAAGGTCCTGGACTCTACTCACATGATTTTTTGTGTACAACCTCTATAATCTTTGTAGACCTTCATATTCCATTTTGCTACTCCCTGTTACATATCTCTCTATGAACGTGCAATCTCCAAACGTGAACATTGATCTGCAGAGATATATGCTCATAGGTATCTCACTAATGATAATGATATAAACAGAGGTATCCTGTCCTTGTTACTCTGATAGGTGATGTCATTGGCTCCACGCAGACACAATTTCCAAGTAATAGTTTCTGTTTTCCTTCATCATCATCATGGCTCATCTGTTCAATTTCTTATGTCAAGTATCAACTGATGCACTCTCTGCCCTTTTTGCAGTTTACCTACACTCATGATCATGTTTCTAAATCTTGGAAAATGCCCACTGTGTAGCACATTTTTGTGATTTCTGCAGAGAAGTGTGCCTTCCCTTGTAACCCCCAGCAATGTGATTTTTGAAGATGTCAAGCTGGACTTGTTTTCTAATTTGTATAAGTTGCTACCTTGACATTCTACTTTCTTAAATATATCTCCATTTGCAAAGTTCATAGATTTGTCCAATTTTTTCCTAATTGATTTACCACATTTTAGTACGGTAACTTGTGTGGTAAATAATACCAAAGGCCTCACAAAGGCCTGTTCACTACTCTTGCCATGAGTGTAGGTAAACTGTTGTGAATGTCTGCTAAGGCTCACAAACTGCTTCCCTGCAAAAAAGGTGTTCACCATTTTTAAGAAGTGACTTTGTCATTTTCCTCAGAGGTGAAATGTGGTTAGTTTGCTGCTCCAGCCCTTTCCCTGTACCTACTTTTATGTAATGGCGCTGTAGCTACAATTTTCCTGCCCCCCACAACAAAAAGAAGCTCGCTGAACAGAGCCATTTGTGGAACTGTTGCACTTTATTGCATTGTATTTTTATATTTAAATGAATAAACATGAGTAGACTAACGGTGGTAGTGCTGCGGTAGCGTTGTCACCTCATAGTAAGACGTCTGGTTCGATTCTCAGCTAGAGCATCTTCTGCCTGGAGACATGCGTGAATGGGTGTACCTTCTTTGAAGGTTGTGCATCAGGGCTGGTAACTCTGCACATAAAAATCAACTACCAATCATTAGCGGACCAGAGTTCTGCTGTGGTGATCCCTAACCGGGAAAAGCCGAGAGACTCAGACTAATGCATATGGACCACTTTGAATTATGACCTTAAGTTAAAAGGATATACTGACAAAATCTAAACAATTTATCACACTATATTCAAAATAAACACTGGAACATAGGAACGACACTAGGCAAGCAATCATAAGGATAATAAGGTTCATAAGATGACTAGTCATATATGCCTTTAATTAGACAGAAGTACACATTCTTGGCACTATTTTATAGCACTTGATAGAGCTCTTCTCTCAACTCTAGAGGGACCATACATGATAACTCTTAGGTAAACATGTGTATTCCCATCCAATTAAGACTAGCCTTAAAGGTAGTAATGGTCACACTTGGTTTAACCTCCAGTGGAGACTTCCCATAGGCCGGTAATACATTGACGTATGAACCTATCCTTCCAGTGTCTTGTTTCTTTTTGGTATAGATTTAGATTGGTATCATAGGTATTTGTCAAACTGCTGTATTTACAAAGAAAAAGGAGGTCTTTCATTGCTCAAAAAAGTGAAACACCAGTCATCTCACAGCAGCCAGACAGCTAAGGAAAGTAAGGCAAGTTGTGATAGTTGAAGGATTTAAGACCTTTAATTTTTTTATTAGAAATCTTGGGTTTTAACAATTAAGCAATTGTACATAACAAAGGGGGCATTATATATGATGATAAATATAATGGCTTCCTTGAATCTTGATGGTATTTCTTTGGAAATTAACTGGGCTAAATAGAAAGATTTCCTGACTATGATGGAAACATGATGACTGAATGCAAGGCATCTGTTAATATAATTACCCAGGTCTCTTATGATCAAGTCTATCTGAAGAGGAGCCCCATTTATAATATATGAGATGGGAGAAGCTTTTCTGCCATATGCTACTACTCAGCACTTTTTTGCATTTAGATTGAGACAGTTTTAAGTACATCAGACATGTGCATATTCTAGCCCTTTGCTGGAGCTGTTTACTATCAGTGCATGAACAAATAATAATGCCCAGCTTGCAATCATCAGCAAACCTGGTCAACCATACGTTTGGATATAGGCTTAGATGTCTGTAAAATGAATGCCAAAGAGAAGAGACATGACACTGAATCATGTGATACCCCACTAGTTATAATTTTATGTTCAGGGAGTGTACAATGAATGTATAAAGCATAGAATCTGTTGGAGAGCCAATCTGCAAGCCAATGGACAATACAGTGTGTTATGTTATATTTATAATGGAGGATAATGTCAAATGTTTTGACCATGTCAAGATAAGCAGCATGCACTAAGTGGCCACTGACCACAGCATCTGTAACCTTTTCTATGAAGATGACGAGGGTAAGGAAATGGGGCCCATCTTTCACAACACCGAACTGACTGGGGTCTAGAGAAATTAAGATGCCTATGTCTACATTAATGAGTTGCACTATGACCCATTCCATATTTTTGCATAGAAAATGTATAGGGCTGATGGGCCTATAGTTACCTGAATCCATAGACAGATGTCTTTTTCATAGGATAGCCACAGTGACAATTCTACACTCCTCAGTGACAAACTCTGTCGATAGGCTAGAGATGAACAGTTCAAGAAGAAGCTTAGCACAGATGAGAATGCAGCCTGGCATATTGTCTGGCTTCATGGAAAAATCTTTTTAGACTTCAGGGATTCTAAGGCTTGTTGCAGATTTATGTCAGGGGAAGTACATTTTTTGAGGATAATAGGGACACAAATGTGGGTAGGTGGAATAAAGTTTGTAGTCCACTCTATTGTCTTTATGGCTCTTTTTTGGCCTATCAGTTTCTGTTATTTTTGTGGGCTACTACTTCCTTCTACAATGGGGGGGGGGTTATCCTCCCGCAGAGTCTGGCCTAGCCCCATTACAGGAATGTTTCCGTGTCTTGAGGATTCTACACTGTCATTTTTTCTAGTCTTGGCACCAGCACACCTATCAGGATTAGGCACTCTTTTACCCTAGGTTTTGTCTTTTTATTTTTGACCTGCTTCAATCCATGATATATGCTATATAAAATACAGTCTATATATCAGTGTCAGCTTGGTGAGATTTTGTGACAAAACAGGACCTACATCATGAAGGTAGTCACCAAGACTTTAGGGTGAATTCAATTCCAACAATACTACTCTGCTTTGCTTGCTGATTTATCATCTTTTCATTCGGACCCCCTTATCTCTCCATTCAGATCCCTTATCATCTCTCCATTTGAACCCCATTCGCCATTTTTTTTTTTTACTTTCTCCAAGCCTTTTGGGTTTCTAATACCAGGATGGGAATGGACCCCATTCCTAAGTCAAAGTGTGGTTAAAGTTCATGAAATTAGTATTGTTTCAATCTTTGATGTCAGCCAGAAGTGCTCTTTGCAGCACCCGCAATATGCCCAGTAATGACTCCTTCTGCAATTCGTATGGAGTTATGTATATTGCTAACATATCTAAACACGACTGTAGATTCTTTTTTATGAGTCCCGTTGCTCCTACTATTATTGGAACTGTCTGGGTATCTTTCTTCTACATTGCTCTCATTTCTGCCTGCAGATCCTGGTATTTTATGACTTGGTGTCTCTCTGTACGTAAGACACTGTAGTCACTGGGTGTGGTGATTTTAATGATCAGAGCTACTTTTATCTTCCTTTCTTGGACCACTCTATCTTCTTTTCTAGCATCTATCTTTTGAACTGCTAGTAATGAGTGATATGATGTGATGTAGACTTCATCTTTTTCTGTGATGCTTTGTGGCTCATGTTTCCAGTGTTTTTCAGCCATTTCAATACCATAATGTTTGCACAATCCCCAGTGCAACAGTCTTGCCACATTATTATGCTTTAAAGTGTACAGTCTTCTGTCATTAGTATGGCACAACCAGCAACATGTGCGACTGTTTCCAGTTCTGTTTTACAAAATCTACATTTGTCTGTTTCTCCCACATGTTCAATGGACTTTGTAAACCAATGTGTATGCAGCCCACTATATTGGGCCACCAATATTAACCTTTCATCTTTTGGTTTGAATTTGCCTATCCTTAATCATTCCTGCATTCGATCCTGATCAACATGAGGTTCTTCCAGGAGTTTTCTATGCTTGCAACTATATTTATGCATTTTCCACATGTCTTGCCTTCTCATCTGATCCTACGCCTTATATTCTTTCTTTTGTTTTTTGGCACATTCAGCTGCTGCCTAATTTTTATCTGCTTCTGGTTTGATTTCCATTCCCGCTTGAAGCTGATATGCTTCTGTTAGACTAAGCAGGGAAGTCATCTTAGATTTATTCTCCTCATGTTTCAAAACTTTCACTACATTTGGGTCTTGTGACGTCAGCAGATATGTGTGCAGTCCCAGGATTGCAGATCTATGCATGTAATCAATTTGAAGGAGGCCCATGCCTCCTTTAGAAGGATGAATATATAATCTTTGAATGCACTGACTTTTATAAATCCTTTGATGTGCATGAAGCATCCTTATTGTTTTCCTATCTAATCTATCCAACACCTTTTGGAGCCAGTCAATCACTCTAAAACTAAGTTAGGACAGGAACAGCAAACTGGTTTATAGCTTGAATTTTGTTCCAAGATGTCAGCGCTGTTTTCAAAATTAATTTAAGTCTTCCAAAATATTTCTTTCTAAGTTTTATTCACATTTGTTCATGTTTTATTGTTGATCCGTCATCAATTCCCAAATATTTATACACTCCTTCTTGCTCAAGTTATTTTATATCACATTCTTGTCCCTAACTGATGTTTTCTTGGTGCTGCAGCTTTCCTGCTTTAAAGGTTGCTTTTGCACATTTATCAAGACCAAATGACATTCTTACAGCATCTGAAAAAGTTTTGACTACTTGCATTTGTGCTTTCAGTTCCTCATCTGATGAGCTATACAGTTTTAAATCATTGATACAAAGAGAAGATGAGAAGTCTTTACACTTTGTTGTTTTCTAGAAGCCAAATTACAACCATGGCCTAATATTTTAAGTAGACAGCTTAATGAGTTAAGGACAAGACAGAATAGCAAGGGTGACAGGGAGTCACCCAGGAATATCCCCTTCTGAATTTTTATCCCTGGAATAATAATTTCTCCTTTATCGTGGCTTAATTGCAAGGTGGTCTGCCACTGTTTCATGGTCATTCTAATGTAATTGATCAGTGTAGAGTGTATCTTATACATTTTTAAGCACTCTTTTATCTATGAATGTGGGATACTGTCAAATGCTTTTTCGTAGTCTGCAGAAGCTGCAATCAATGCCCATTTATGTTAAATGGCCACAAGTTTGTACATCCAGAGACAGGAAAGGAATATGAGTTTAATAGTTATGCTGACTGCAGAACAGAAAATCTGATTTACCTTGCTATTTGTGGTAAATGCAACTTTTTCTATGTTGGAATGACAAATAGAACCTTAAGGGAAAGAGTGAAAGAACATATTTATGCAATAAATAGGGAGGGCGAAAATAATGCATTAGCAAAACATATCATAAACAAAGGCACATTACATAGTTTTAAATTCATGGTATTAGAAATGATATATAGGAGTGTTAGGCTAGGGAATTATAAGAATTATACAGAGCAGAGAGAAATGAGATGGATATTAAGATTACAAGCAGATAGAGGACTGGGACTCAATGATAAGGTGTCCATGAGACCCTTTCTAGCAGCTAAGGATCTTAAACATTAGAAAACACATAAGTATTATATAGGCATTAATATATGTGTTCGATACATGTTATTTCATGTATTTATTTCTTATTATTTTATACAAAAATGTTTTCATATTTTTGATAAAAGTTATGATAAGTATACATTAGTATTGTCTGTTTATGTATATACACACACAGTTTCTATCAGGTATGGTTGTATATACATGAAATATGTAGTGTTGAAGTATAGATACACAGTTTATATACAAACTTTATACTTCATACGTAAGAATAAATGAATAGTTATATGCCATATTTTTATGACGCTATCCATAAAAAGACGTTATAATTCATGACAAAGTTATCCAACAAGTTTAAAAAAAGTTTTTAAAATTTTTTTTGTGTATACATAGTTCTCAATATATATGGATTCATCAATACACATGATTATCAGATTCTTATATATATTCTTTGTATATATACATTTATATATTTCATATATATATATATATATATATATATATATATATATATATATATATTATTTATACACTTTTATAAATGAGAGATTATTATATTATATTTGTTAAAATGCTTTAAAAATGTTTTAAAAATGTTTTTAATGAATTATCCACAAGGATTTTGACGAACTATATTATTTTCATTCAATATTCATGAGCCGAATAGTGATTGGCTTGTCAGTGAAATGTTAAAGCTTTTTAAATGGTACCAATTAAGTCAACAGTTAATAGTCTGATGAAGCATTCCCTTTGAATGTAAAAGCACTTACTGAATTTCAAGTCTTTGGCCTTGTTTGGATTGTTTTTTTCATTTTATTTCTAATAAATAGTCGGCTTCTTATTGTCGTGTTTTGGCTGCCTCTTTCAGTTCTGTTTTTTGGGATTTTAAGGACATTTGCTGCAGCTGAGGAGCCTCTTCCTTGTCTTGGAAATTCTTTTTCAATTTAGCAATAATTGTTCCATATGACTTTCTCTTATTACACTTTTGTTCTATTGTCATAATTGAATTTTTTCTAAATGACTATAAACTCTGTCGGCATCAATTCTGGTTTACAGTTTATACATCGTCAGAAGGCAAGTAATATAATAATGTAATATCGTATATATATTATATTATAATATACAATACTCTCTCTCTCTCTCTCTGTGTATATATATATATATATATATATATATATATATATAATACAATGTAGGCAAGTCTATCATTTTTAGGATAACTTGCAGGTTTACTCTTAAGTAGGACCATTGTTTTTTTGTGTTGTTAACCAGGTTGGTGTCTGTTTGGGGTATGAATATAAATAGTTCTTACTCATGGCTAAATCTTCATGCAAAGATGTTCATACTTTTAGCCAGATGTTCATACTTTTAGCTAGAAGTTAGGTACTGCATCTGGGCCTCGAGCTTTCCAGTTAGAGGCTTTTTTTAACTTTATTTCAATCTCTCTGGCTGTTACTTCACCCCATTTCATATCCTGTACCTTTGAACTTCTAATTCTTTATTTTACTTCTTCTGTCCATTTAGCATCTTTGTTATGTTCCACAGAATCTTCCTAGATACTGATCTAAAATGTATCTATTTCTTCTTTTTTGGGGGATCTTTCAATTAATTTTGCCTTGTTTCCCAAGTCTCTATAAAACTTTTGGGGTCATCAATAAATTGCTTATTTTGTACTATTTTTTTTTTTAATTTATTTGCATATCTTCTACGTTTTTCCACCTGTGCTGAGATTTTGTTTGTTATTTGCAATACTGCATGACAGCTCTTATCTGTTCTCATAATGTACATTGCTTTTATCACATCTATCTTTCTGAATATTTTTGTTGATATTTTCTCTCTTCTAGACTCTTCTAACAGTGACACTTCTTGTCTTAATTGCTTTATAGTTTTCTCTAGTCGATATTTCCATGATGGTATTTGATTTATCCCCTTCCTTTCCCTCACTACCCTGTGATCTTGTGGTAGAACTTTACCAGTTATTAATTTAACTGCACAGTAATATATCCTGTTTCCTTCTGTTATATCCCATGGATTTCTATGGACGGTCCTAATTACTGTATTCATTTGTTTTATCAGACGTCTGACTTTTGGGGTTTTATTGACCTTGTGCAATCTATTTCTTTCATTGATCTTAAGACAGCTATCTATCTCTATTAAATCAAGCAACTTTTCTCTTAGCTCATTTGCTTCTAAACTGAGGGCACATTTTTTGTTCTCCGTTTCCTGCAGGCATTCTATACAAAGTTCTATAGCATCTTCCTGTGGCACATTCTCTTCAATTTCATCCTGTGTTATACATTGCTCAGTCATATGGGAACTCACTGGTCTATCACTCCTCAACATTGAATGTGTTAGAGTTGCCACAGTTTCCTGTTCCTTCTCTTGCTGTCTAGCTTCAAGTGAACAATTATACTGGTTTCCTGTGAACGGCTCTGTGAAGATATATAAAGCTTGCCAGCCTAGCCAGATAGATTTTTGTAGATAATTCTGTCATTTTAAATATTAATATAAGCCAAAGGCTTGTTCTCTTAAATGGAAGAAATTATGTTAAATCAGTAACCACAGTACCAGGACAAAATGATTGACTTCAACAATTGGCTAAACTTCTGGTGCCATTCTAAAGGGATCCAGTATCTGTCTGCCTGGGATAACATGGTCGACAAACCATGATGCTTTGCCAGAGATGGCCTGCACCTGTCACCCCTGGGATTCTGGATACTGAGTAAGGTTCTTGCTGTCCCTATAGTGCCTTTTTTTTAGGCAAGGTTCAAATGACAAATTCACCACCATAACAGGAACAGGCAAGCAAAAACTGAGGGTGATGCTACTCAATGCTAGAAGTCTAAATCTCAAAATGTACTCACTCAAGGCACTCCTTAAAATGGAGAACATCAATATTTGTGCAGTGACTGAGACCTGGTTTAAGGCTCCAGAGAACACCCCTGCACTACCAGGCTATAACTCATACTACACTTTTCGGCCATGTAACCTGGACCGGAACACCAAAGGCGGAGGTGTGTCCATATTCATTAGGGATATCCACACCTCCAGGCTAGTTGTTCAGCATAATGCAGCCCAGGTTATCTAAGTGCAACTAACTCTGGGCAAAACTGCAATCCAAATTGTAGCTTGCTACAGATCACCCACCATGCCCCAGGATTCCCACTCCTCTTTTCTTGATGTACTGGAAAATATTAGGGTTCAACCAAACACCCTAATAATGGGCGATTTCAACTACCCCACCATTAACTGGAAAAACTACTCATGTACCAACTCCTTCACTCAACGCTTTCTGGAATTCATAAACTCCAATGCCCTGGATCAACTTATCCACACCCCCACCAGGGGCAACAATATCCTAGATCTAGTCATTACCAACATGAGTGACTGGTGTTCCACACCTGAAGTCAATGCCTCATTGGTCTGATCCGACCATAAGCTAATTACCCTAGATATCCACATCCTGCCCCCCCCCCCCAATAAGGAAACCATGGTAAAAAAATTCTCCAAAGCCAACTTCATGCTTCTTAAGACAGAAGTGGTGAACTTCATGACACCCATGCAGATGGACAATACAGTTACAACTACTGAATCCTACACAATTGCATTTTATAAGCACTTACATGAGTGCATGGATCATGCTATCCCAAAAAGAACCAATACGCTATCCTCCAAATAAAGGAAGCCAATCTGGTGGTCCCCAGCCATAAACAAACTGTACAACAGAAGGAAGAAACTGTTGCAAAAGAGAGTAAAATCCCATGAGTGGAGGAGCTCCCTGGTCAGCCTCAGTAAGAAGCTGCGATCCCTGATAACATCTTCCAAAGCTGGTTATGAAAACAAAATTGCCACTGATTCTAAAGACAACCACAAAGCATTCTATAGCTATGTCAATGAATCTCAATGGCAACACTCAGATCTGCTTACAGCACAATGGCACTAAATATACAGACCCAACTGATATTGCCAACATCCTGGCAGATAGGTTCAGTGCTAACTTTACCCACCTCTCACCCACTAAAGAGCCCATCTCTATACCGGAAGAATGCAAAGTTCCTGTAATCACGGCTGCACAGGTAAAAACTACACTCTCCAAAGCCAAGAACACAGCATCCATGGGACCAGACAACATCCCAGGCTGCATTCTACATGAACTATAGAACGAACTGGCACCCCACCTAAGTACTATGTTCAATCATAGCCTCACCTCAGGCTTTGTGCCTGCTGAATGGCGCACAGCAACAGTTATCCCACTCCACAAGGAGGGAGCCACTACGGGCCCCGGGAACTACCGTCCCATTAGCCTGACGAGCCTGATCTGCAAGGCCATGGAGCATATCATCATGGAACTTATAAACAAAGACATTGGTAATCTCCAAACTCTGGACCCCACCCTGTTTGGGTATTTAAAAGACAGATCATGTCTCCTAAACTTGATAGAGTTATTTGAAGCAGTCACCAAAGCCATAGACAAGGGTAAGGTGGTTCACACAGCCTATCTAGATCTTGCCAAGGCATTCAACACCACCCCCCACTCTAGAATTATAGATAAACTCACTAAACTAGGTATAAATCCCTATGTCACAAGATGGGTTGCCAACTGGCTCACTGACAGAACCCACACTGTGAAAGTAGCAGACTCCAAATCCGACTTCAGACCAGTGACAAGTGGAGTACCACAGGGTTCAGCCCTGGGTCCTCTCCTGTTTAGTATCTACTTCTCTGAAGTACAGGCTAACACAGAAGGTCTTTGGCTAATGAAGTTCGCAGATGACTGCAAACTAGGAGCCATAATCAAAACTCTTAACAATGTGGACATCCTACAAAAGGGCCTTACTGAGACAGATGCCTGGTGTCAAAGCCATGGCCTCAAGCTCAATGCCAAAAAGTTCATTGTCATCCCCTTTGGTAAAAACTCTGTACCCATGAGCTACAACATAGGTGGTTGTATACTTAACACCGAAAGTGTGATAAGAGACCTTGGGACACAGGTGGACAGTAGTCTTTCCTTTGATAATCACATCACCAAAGTAGTCAGGAAATCCTTCTATGTGGCACACCTCATCACAAAAGGTTTCTCATCCAGAAAAAAAGAGGTCGTTGTTCCCCTCTACTCATCACTCATTAGACCCATTATAGAGTACAACGCCCCTTTTGGTATGTACCTCACAAGACATCTACAACAGCTGGGAAGGCGGCAGAAATACCTCACAAAGAGGATTACTGGCCTCAAACAGATGCCCTACGCAGACCATCTCAAAAAACTCTAGCTTTACTCAGTAGCATATCGTCTACTCAGAGGTGATGTCTGCCTAACATACAAAGCTATGTCAAACCCAGAGCTGTTGGACATGCTCCACTTAAAGAAATCCTAATCCCTCTGAACTACACGCTCTAGGGACCTAAACCTTGTCACCAAAATAAACAGAACATGCCAGAGGGATAGATTCCTGTCCCAGAGACTTTCCATGCTCTGGAATAAACTACCTATCTATATCAAACAAAGCTCCTCATTAGCACTCTTGAAGAAAAATCTTGATGATTGGATGGGAAATAGGAAATTCACCCCGGGGATTACCTCTGTGGCTCTGCTTGACAGTGGCACAGGAAAATAATTTTCTTGGGTGGCAAAAGCCAGAGTACCTTTTTGGCTGGGCTTGTATAGGCCCCAGGGCCGATAGCCTAGTACCTACCTATGAACCTATGAACCTATGAACCTAAATGTGGAACTGCAAAAATGTAACAACATTGCACTTTGCTGTAGGAAAGCTGATAACTGAAGCATTGTGTAATTGTTTGATGTCAATACTCAGAGCATTGATGTTTAAATGAGGAATTCTTCCTATCATTTTGAGGCCAGAATTTACATGTATAATTTATTTTATTGCTCTGGCTTCCTGACCAGATGCAAGATCAAAAGGGCTATTAACCTCTGAGTTTCTGTTAGCCTGGGAAAACAGAAAATTGTTAAGAATTATGTAATGTGAAGTAGCACTGTGTTATCAATTTAAAGAGAAAGAATCAGAGAGCATTTTGCATTTGTCTTGAGAACATCAAGCACTGCCTATGCTTTGTATGTAAGTTTATTTTAGAACTGTGTTTTCTCTTAGATATAGCTAGGAAATAGGAAGATTAGATTAGTGTTTTTTCTGTATTGATGTCAGAACTTTTCTACCGTATTATTTTAAGTATTTCTCTGTGATCTCTGAACTCTTGACTAGCACTGTGCATTAAAAACTATTGTCTTGTGTTTTTATTATTTATTATTAAATATTTTTTAACCTTTCAACTATGGCTGTTTTATGTAGAGATAATCTAAGCTCTAGCGTACATTGCATGTATATAGTGATACTGTCCAAGTCACTCCAAAAAGCTTATCATTTGGATAATAATATTGCACAGTAATAATTGGACACCCTTTGTTAGGGGCCTTTTTAGTAGCTGATATTAGTGGGTAGTGGCAACTGGTACTACCTTTTAGACTGGGCAGAAAGGGGGTACAGCTGGAGAGCTGTGCCAGCCTTCCTCAGGAATGTCTGTGTGTTTGTATATAACTCATATCTCAACGTGTGTGTGTGTCAGCTACTTGGTCAGGGACACGAAATACTGGTTGGACAGTGAGGGTGCTGGAGGTTTTAGCTTGCCCACTAGGCTGAGATCTGGACCCTATATCTGTGCCAGTGGGGAGTCTTATTGGGGATCTGGAGAGAAAGGGAGAAACCAGCCCCAGACTGACTTTGATCTCTGTGTGCTCTTAAAGGAAATTGTATTTTACTGTGTGTGTATTTGTTATCCTGCAATATGTAGACGCCCCGCACTGATTTCAGTGGTGAGGACTGAGGCTCCTTGATTGTTGAGCCAGTGCACGGGCATCACAGGCTCCAAAATATCTTCTTATGGCAACTGACCAGTTGCTTCCCATTCCACTGGTTTCACCTAAATTCGGATGTCCATTTCTCTATCTTGCTGTGGTGCTTTCTGAGTTAGATTTTCTACACTGAATCCTTCATTTTGCAGATACTCCATAACCTCATTTTCTATTTTTTAACTTCTCTATTACTAATCTCCTTTTCTACTTTTCCTCTCTGTCTTCTTAGTTTTTGTATTATAAAGTTTTCCATGTCTGGATTCCTTTGCCTCTATTTCAATTCAAATATCTTTGGTGCCACTCTTTTTGTACAGATTAGTTTTGCTTTCTCCTTTGCATAAATATTACATCATATTACATCTCGTTTTTTTTCACATGTCCATATATCTTCTTCAGATGTCTTTTGATCTTCCTGTTTCTCCTTACTTTGGAGACTCGTTCTATCATGCTGTGATGTAACCTGTGTTAGACCTTCTACATCAAATCCTTCACTTCGCTGGCATTCCATAACTTCAACTTTTATTTTTCCTCTTTACTAATCTTCTTTTCTACATTCCTTCTTTGTGATATTATTTTTTTATTGTGAAATTTTCCACATCTGCATGCCTTTGCCTGTATTTCGCTTTGATTATCTTTGGGACTGCCTTTTTTGTATTGATTAATATGGCTTTCAACTTTGCAAAAATATTGCACCATATCAAGTTTCTCTTTCTTTCACATGTCCATATTTATTTTTTAAACTTTTCAAAAATGTCTATTTATTTATTTATTTATTTATTTATTTATTTCCAGTTTGATAACCGGGGAAGTCCACTGGGCCCGAAAGCCCATTTTCAGTGGAGGCCCGGGGAGAAAAGCTCCATAAAAATACATTACACACAAAAACACTCTGTGTTCTAACAGCTTAACACTTTAACAATTTCCAAAAATGTAGTACATTTGGCAGTATACTTCAGAAATTAATATAATTATGCAACTGTATTGTTAGTGAAGTAGAGAGAGATAAAAGGAAATTATATATAGATCTTGAATGCAAGAGCAGTAAAACAGATGAGAAGTGAAGAAGATGCAATGAATTTAAAGGAGAAGAGGTGACAGGAGGAAGATGAAAAAGTATGGATAGACCAATATTCATGTTGTGTTTGAGTCAAAAGTATACCTTATGACAAAGGCAAAAGATTCAATTGTGAGACTAGACCTGCAAGTGGGCAGTGGGAGGAGAACGCTTAAAAGGAATAAATACAGGGTTTAATCAGGAAGAGAGTGGTGATAAAGAAGTAGAGGAGGTGCCAAGGTGAGCAATCTAGGTAGGAAGTATACAATTACATTTCCAGTTTTGGGAGAGGTGAGAATGGAGAAGAGCTTTGAAGTGTTCATAGCTTGTAGTGACTCTTAGAAGGGAAGGAAGCAAGTTCCATTTTTTAGCTGTAGTATAGGAAAGTAGAAGTTGGCCAGGGGTCGCTTTGGGTTTGTATACTGAAATACGATTCTGGTGGCTGGATCTTAGGGGCCTGCGAGGGGTATATAAGGGCAAGATGTTAGATAATGCAGGGCAAGCAGTAGGTTTAAAAATTAGTTTGTGTGCAGTAGTAAGTTGGAGGTAATTGAGGAGATTAGGGAGTTCTAGCCATTGGAGACTACGGAGGCAGATGCAATGGTGTGTAGAATGAGTGGAGTTAGTAGCGAATTTGGCAATTTTGTAGTAGCAACTTTCAAGTTTTGAGGAGATAGAAGAGGAGAGATTGGTTAGAAGAGGAGCACCATACAGTAGTGAAGGAAGAAGGTAGGTAGTGGCGAGAGTTTGTCTTGAAGATGGAGTAAGAAAGTTGGCATTTCTATAAAGCATACCAAGCTTCTGATGTGTTTTTTTTATGTTTAGTTGAATATGAGTATTAAATTTCAGGTGTTCATCAATGGTAACTCCGAGTAATTTTGCACAACTAACAACATCTACTGGGGACTGGGAGAGGCTGGAAATTTTGAAGGATGACTTATCAAGAGTCAGAGCTTTTGAGGAGGAGAAGAGAATGATATGGGATTTATTGGCATTGAGGGAAAGATGGTTATTAAGCATCCAATTTTCTGTCGTTGTGAAGGCCAATTGGGTTTTGGCTTGAAGCTCGGGAAGGCTAGGGGCAGAGCAGATAACAGTGGAGTTGTCTGCATATTGTACTATTTGAGATTGAGGAATTGAAGAGTGGAGATCATTGATAAAGATATTAAAGAGCAGTGGCCCAAGAATAGAGCCTTGAGGGACTCCGGTAGGGGTAGGTAAGAATTCTGAGGTACCAGTCTTCCATTTCACAGCTTGGGATCTATCTGAGAGATAACTTTTGAACAAAGAAAGGGAGTTGTGGGAGATATTGAGGTTAGAAAGGTGGTTGAGAAGGAGTGTGTGGGATATTGTGTCGAATGCCTTGGAAAGGTCAAGTAGAACAGTGGAGACAATATTTCCAGAATCACGGGCATGGTTGATAATGTCTAGGAAGGAAAGGAGAGCAGTTATGGTACTGTGGCCAGGCCGAAACCCATGTTGAGTAGGAGAGAGGAGATGGTTATTGAGGAGGTGAGGCATGAGTTGCTGGTGGATACATTTTTCAAGGACTTTTGAAATAGGGGAAAGAATGGCTATTGGGCGAAAGTTAGAAATGTTATTATTTTTGCCTCCTTTATGGAGGGGCAGAATGTGGGCAGCTCGCCAAAGTTTGGGAACATAAGATTCTTGGATGGATCTATTGATAAGAATGCTGATAGGTATGGCGATCCCGTCTGCTGCAAGCTTGAGAAAGAGTGATGGGATGTTATCGGGGGCATTGGAGCATGGTTTGAGTTTGGAAAGAAGTTGTTTGATACTGGTGGTAGATACGGGTTGTAGAATAAAGGTGGGAGGTAGGTTTTGTTGTTTATATTTTCACATTTCCTCAGATGCTTCTTTTTTCAAACAGATCAAAGTTTTTTTGTCTACATACTGTTTTTCGCAAATCTGTTGTATTAATGATCTCAAAATTTTATTTGACGCTTCTAACAGTTTTTCTTGTAGAAGTATTTTTCTTTCCTCTAATTTCTCTCTTAATCTTTTTGTATATCTTGTTTCTGGAAGTTCTAGGCTTTTTGCATAACAGTAACAATACATAATTTATTTCTTATCCTTAATAGTCCAGTCTATCCGCTTTATGGCTCTTCATTGGCCTATCAGTTTTTGTGATTTTTCTGGACTGCTACTTCTTTCTACAATGGGGGGGGGGTGCATGGGAATACACAGATGTAATAATAGTTTTTACCTGTAAATATTGATAAAATATTTCTGTTAGAGTTATATAAGCCAGCAACAGCAGATTGACAGTACTAGGTGTGTGTGACAGAAGGCACTTTTTACACAAGTTGATCTAATTGTGGTGATGATGTATGAAATATTCCAGGGGCCTTAAGAGTAGTAATTAATTTGCAATTAGTAAGTCTGTGTGAACTATGCAAGTCTGTCTACCCAAATGACAAGATAATGGTAAATATTTACTGTTTATATGTTATTGTCTTTAGATGTGGGAAGCAGCTTCCATATAGGTGGTGTCTGCTACAGTCTAAAATTTCCTGGCTTTTTTTAACTGCTTTCCATTTCCTTGGTGTTAATGCATACCATGGCTGTTTAGTGATTTGCTATGGAAATGATTACACAGTGTGTGCTAGTAAAAGAAAGAGAACCAGATTTTACGCTTATAGTAAAGCATACAGGTGAGGGTGATGGACAATAAATGTGTTAATATAAAGCTGAAAGAGTAGCATGCCAACATGGACTCTCAGTTAACCTCCCGGGTAAGCAAGGTAGGGGCCATAGGACCTTTATTTTGTGTTACTGAGTACATTCAAATCTAAAGACAGTCAGTATACCAAGTGAAATTAGGGTTATCAAGATTATGTTTGGGTATCTTAGTCTATACTTGTTCGTTATCCACAAATATAGTTCAAATGAGTTTCTGTAGATCTGCATTTATGTAAACATCATTTATAAGTGTATCATAGCCACAGCAATATTACAGACAGGTTTGAAGCCATGTTGCTTATTCATGTAAATTCACAGACTACTAGGTAGATGAACAGTTGTTTGGAGATGGTGTATTCAAGGGTGGGAGTAGTGGTACGGGGGGTCTGTAGCTTTTCAGATCATGGAGAATGTATTACATTATGGAGAAGTACGATGACACATTTCCAGAGGTCTGCCATTGCTGCTGATGAGCTGTAACAGTTATATGATGCAGGTGATTGTGAAGATTACCATGGTACACGGGTTGTAGTCACCTCTGCTGTGAAGATTACCATGGGACATGGGTTGTAGTCACCTCTGCTGTGAAGATTACCATGGTACACGGGTTGAAGTCACCTCTGCTGTGAAGATTACCATGGTACATGGGTTGTAGTCACCTCTGCTGTGAAGATTACCATGGTACACGGGTTGTAGTCACCTCTGCTGTGAAGATTACCATGGTACATGGGTTGTAGTCACCCCTGCTGTGAAGATTACCATGGTACATGGGTTGTAGTCACCTCTGCTGTGAAGATTACCATGGTATATGGGTTGTAGTCACCTCTGCTGTGAAGATTACCATGGTACACAGGTTGTAGTCACCTCTGCTGTGAAGATTACCATGGTACATGGGTTGTAGTCACCTCTGCACTTGTGGTCAATGTTGTTCCTGAAAAGAGTACAAATCTGTTACATCTGCTGTATTGTTAAACTGAGGTTTGTCTTCTCCTCTGTCTTCCAATTCTGTGTAAAAAAAGTGTTCAAACAGTGGGTAAACAAGCAAAAAAAGCATAATAAAGAGAGAAACACAATAAAATAAAAAAAAAGATAATAAAATAAAAAACTCAGCTGAAGGAGTTAATGAAATACATTGTTCATAGTGAAGGCTAAAGGAGAATCTTGCAGTCTTCATGAAGCGTAAAACTGTGGACAAATAACAGTACCAAATAAAAAAATAGGAAGATAGGCACTCAGAACCATAAACCTTGTATCAAGTAAAATATGCCATGATCAATTACAAGGGTGATAAAATGTTCTCAGAGTGAGAAGAAAGCTAAACAAAGGGATAATGAGGTTTACTAGCGTAGAGAATAAGTATGAAGAGTAGTCTAATGGAAAACAGGGTAATTATAATCAGCATTTATAAAAGAGATTTAACATATTCTAGTGAGTGATGCTTGAAACTATAAAAATAACAGAACTCTTACTAAAAGGGGACAAGGCAAACGATGCACTGCCGTACCCTAAATTCTTAAATAATTCAGACAAAATATATGACACTACTTTCTACCACCTTTTTGCATTTCCTTTGTATCCACTCTTTATTTCTAGAATTTCCTTTTATCATGCAAACTAATTTTTCCCCCTTCCATATGCATCCTGGGTAGTACCCCCACTAAGTCCCTTCAGCTTGTGGATTGTCCTCTTCCAAAAGAGAAATTCTGTTGGTTTACAAGAGTGATTTGTTCATATGGGGAAGAGAGTCAAATGCTGATTATACAATGACTGCTCATTGCTATTCAAAAATGGGTCTACTTCTATTTGTCGAAAAACCTATCTGTCGAATACCTTCTTGTTGAACCCTATTCATCGAAGCCTTACTCCATTGAACGTTAATTTAAGAAAAATATTTTCCACAGGAAAAAAATGCTTGGCCAACCAAACGAGTGTCACAAAATTCAAGAAATGTAAAACCCACACCCACAACCCCCTAACTAAATATACCAACTCCAAGATCGTACTGTAGTGGGGAAAAGGGCAAATTCCTTATGACGGCTTTGTGTTTTTTTCCCCTGAGAAAATTTCGCTTAAATGAACATTCAGTGGATTAAGGCTTCAACAAATACATTTTGACAAAAAGGTATTCGACAAATAGCTTTTTCGACAAAGTGATGTAGACCCTCAAAAACTTGTATGCTGATTGGACAACCCAACCAGTGTGCCCGTTGTAAATCGATTATATACCAAAAGAAAAAAGTCCAGCCACTGAAGTACAATTGAGCAACCAGACTTTCCACTGGTATATGCTGAGGGACAGACCCAAATACTGGAAAAATCAGGTACATTTTGCAAAACTAAAATGTACTTGATTTTCCTTTTATTTCTGCAGTGACCCTCACAAACTTTTGGCAGTTAAAAAATAAATAAATAAACAGCAATGGATATTCACTCTTCTCCATTGCTTCTCCTGCACTATACTGATGTACTGTGCTAGTGTGGGAATGTAAGTCCCATATGCATGCTCAGTACATCAGTAAAATCACTCAGGCTTCTCTCTCATGATCACACCACAACAACTGTGGGGAAATCTTGATATACCCACACACAGTTGTGTATTATTGCTTAATAAGACCACAGTATTGAGACCAGAGGGCTTGCTGACATAATCTACCCCCATAATAACATGTCATGTTGGAATGGCATTAATTTTGATGAAAAATGTCTGGAAGAATGCATAAGAACCCATTCTGCATATATGTATTCTAGACACATTTCTTTTATGCTTGGATATTCTCAGAGGTCATTGTGGTAGCAATGATTTCTACACTCTTTTCCCAAAGTTGTTAAGCTAGCCTTCACCAGGCACATCTTATAACCCCAACAGTAGCTAAATCTTACATCTGGCACTGAGTGCAGTCATCCTGCCTTCACACTTGGGGCATCACTGACTAGCCATTATAAACTGTGATAAGCTAGTATGATGTGTGAAAACGGAAGAAAGTAGATGTGATTCTTTTTTACAAGAATAAAAGCAAGACAGGGATAGTAAAGAAGTAATTTGAATAATTAAATACTGTGATAGTAAAACTACACAATCACTTCAGTATGGAATCACTGGTAAATGTCCAGAGTCTCACAAGGCACAGAAATGAATGTTACATATCATTGCAGGTGAATCTAATAGTGTTCCTTATCTAGCTGACAAATCAGTAGACCGATAAAGGTTTTGGCGACATGGCCTACCCAGGCTTCAGCATGTTAGACCATGAAGTCTGATTCGCTGTGTTAACTTTGACAAAATATTAGCTAACTAAGAAACAGAAGACTGTAAATAAAACCTACTTACAAGACTGTAATGGTGCCACTGGGAAACTGCAGGCAGCAAGAGGAGGTATGTCTGAAAGAAAAAAGTATGCCTTTTGCAGATGACATGTATGTCTACAAGTAATATCAAATGCAAGGCATTGTGGAAAGAATAATACAAGAACTGGCAATGTCTGAGTAATTGTTAAATATACAACTTTATTAAATTAATGCAAAAATGTGCAGGGTAAAAAAGGAGCACATGATTTGAAGTGGTGGATAGTTTTATCAGATGGCCTACAGAAAAATAATTCATACCAAAAATCAGCAAAATAAGGTTCTGTGCAAGTGTTTCATCATTCTCCTTTTTGGTTTGCATTACTGACTAGTGTACCTCTAAAACACTGCACTTATTTTTGTCAGTGCATTTTAGCACTTGTAGCACTTCTGAATCATTCAACTGTTTAGTCTGACTTTCAGACTTTCTCTGGATTTATTTAATCTTCTGTCACAATATGTCAGAATAATTCCTTTAAAGACTGTCTCATTTTCTTTTGTAGGGTTTTTTTTTTTGCTTTGTTGAAATCACTTATATTATTGCTTTTCTTAAATAGCTGTGTCATGTACACCTTTGATTGTGTTTATTAAGGATTACAATGTGTCATAATTATATCTGAAAAAATAATTTCCTACTTTGTGCTGGTGATTGCCTAATATGCACTCCAATTACTATTTGAATGATTCACAAAGCCTTTGGAGCACAAACATTCTGATATCGTTAAAGTCTGCATTAATAATTTCAGCTGTCCAGTCGGTTTCAATTATCACTAAATGTTTTCAAAATGGAGGTACAAGTACTTAAAAATTGAAAGCCCACCTCAGCTGAAATTTGTTAATGGTTTAGTATAATGCCTATGCCCAATCTCACAAAATGTTTAGACAGTTTTAACTACACTTTCTGGATGAACTGAGCTCACTTTTGTGGAGCTCATTTTATGGTACCTTCC